>NC_072851.1:638246-957369 GCF_013085055.1 Fusarium oxysporum Fo47 | reverse complement strand
GGTTCGATGACAGCATCCTTGACAGAACACCAAGACCATGTTGGAGCAATGTACTCGTCGTAACGTTTCCCAGGTGCAGAAGCTGAGTTTCCATCATATTCGAATAAATATTTGTGTGGCATTGCTCGCCATACCAACTGTCTCTCGACATATGGCCGCCATAGTCCAGCGAGGAAAAGCCCTGGCGATCTATGACAGGATGAATCCACCTGAGTTTGTGTACCGTGCCTTCCATGGCCATCTTCGACTTGATCTTCTGACTCCACCATATGCTGAAAGACGGGGTAGAGCACATCAATAAGGCCTGATAGTGCAATAAGTTTGTCTGTCGCAACCGTGAGCTGTCCCTGGGAGTAAGCTTGAACTACTTGATTCCAGTTCCGAAAAGCATTCTCAGGAGTTAGACAAGAGAGATTTCTATTTCGTGCGTCGAGAACAAACTTTTTCAGTTAAGTCAATACGGCAGTGTCATGTCTTATCGTCGGATCACCATATGGCAGTCGTTCGCACACTGCGTTCGAGGAACACTCGAGAGCAACTTGTTTAAGTCCCAGATGCAGTACCCTTGGCGATAAAACACGCTCCTGGAGAGCCCAGACTCCTCGATTCAACTCCGAGTCTGAGATGCGCTCCCACCAGTTGTGATACTCGGATATGCAATAATTACTAGGAAATCCATCGCCCCATTCACTATGTATGTATACTGGGTACCATGGGCGGCCGGCTCGTTTGTCAGAAGGACAGAAGAGCCCGTGGCCAGCCTCATCATGTCCGTCAGCTGAGACATTGAGCCATGAGTTCCCGTAGGTGGAAGCCATACAACCAACTTCATGTTGCCAATCTGCAGGGTCGTCTTGGATTATACAGAGTGCGTCGATCCAGAGATATTCGTGACTCAGCCTTTTGGCAGTGTTACATGCATCGATGAAGACGCGGGAGAGCTCATCAACGGGAATTGAGGACTTGAAGCCTTCGATGTTGCTGCGAGTAAGCTGAAGAGTGCTTCCTGCACTCTGACAATGGCTCAGGGTCAGATACTCAGCGCCGTCAGGTATATCCTGACTCTCGACTAGGCGGACTTGAAGCGCAGCCTGTGTATTACAGACGTACATCAGTCGAGTTGGCTTCCAGGCGGATGTCTTCTTATGTTTGCAATCTTTATGATGTTTGTCGCATCGATCAAGCCATTCTCTGACTGATTTCCAAGTAGTCTCGCCCTGATCCGATCCAGGCAACGGCTTCAGGTTAATGTCTTCCGCATCTATATTCACCAGTCAGCTCTGGTGCATCTCACATCGGACGTCCAAACCCAAACTAACCATCGATATCGATCGTATCGAGAGCCGCCCACACATGTCCAATGTGCGGCCATGCAACCTTTGGCCGTTCTGGAGAACTCAGAAACATAAGCGTCACATCATCGACGTCTTGCTCTAAGGGACGCTGTCTCAGTGCGGCAACTTGGCCTCGAACATTCAGGTTTTGACGAGAATGCTCTAGGACCCTAAGCCACCTTACACAAAGTTCGCAGTAACGCGAGGATTGAATGAGATCTGAGAGAGCTCTGGTTCGGATTGGCTGAATGAGCTCGTCATCGCGACAAAATTCACAGAGGGTTCCGTCTTGCACCGAGAGAAATGTCGTGGGCGGTGCAAGAGCGCTGGATGGAGAGGTTGGAGTCGACATATTTGTCAATGATTGCAAATTGTGTCTGTAGCCTTTGCGACACGATAGAAGTTGAGCTTTGAGAGGACGAGTGAGGCGAAGCACGTCAGGCGCAAACCCCCATCATACTGGCTGACCTATGAAAGCTTCTCTCACGGGTGCAACATTCTTGCAAACGCCTGAAGTTGCTTCCCCCAATCATTGCGAACACCCATGAATATGAACGTTTCAGGGCCTCGTGAATTCTGCGGAGTGCCCCAGAAGACAAGATCTCGGCTTGCTCTGAGGATCAAGTGATCTTTGCCAATGAATTGCAGAATCATAGAGAATCTGCCATCGGTGGTGTAGATCTCATGATGTTTAAGGTTTGAACATTCCGGGGCTTTGAATGGGACAAGTTCAAAGTCGACCTTCGGATTGAGCCAGAACCGGCCGGTAAGATCATCGCTGTGCACCTCGCCTCTATCTCCGTATTCGAACCTGACGTATCTCCTCTGGTAGCCATGCGGACTGGGATCATAAAAACAGTCAAAGTAGTCCATACAGTAAAGATCGAACTGGCTGTCGATAGGTCCTAGTTGAGTTGATTCGCTTCTGGACACGGAAATCTCAAAAGCTTCATATGCTGCCCGCACTTGTTCGACCTTATTTTTCTCCTCCTCTCTTGCATCCTCCTTACGCTTTCTGATAATCTCTTTGCGCTGGAAAAGCTCTCTTTTGCGTTCCTCCCGCTTCTCTCTCAAGTAATGGTAATTTGCAGCATCAGGTCCATTGTACGCTATGGTTTCGTCTGGGCTGGTTTCATCAAGGTCGGAGATATCTTCATCAAAGTCCCAGAGTATAACGCCATTTCTCTTTTTAACTGCCTCAGAAACGCGATAGTACCAAGCAGGTAATTCTGAGGGGGAAGTCATTGGCGAGATGATGGGCGATGACAAATTGTTGAAGGGCACCCAAGCATCGCGGGGTCAGCAATTCAGTGGTGAGGTGCGCTAAACTTATTGCGGGGGGCTGAAGCCGCCAAAGAGCTTCGTGGGCAGCTTAAATGTTGACTGAGAGCTGAACTGACTGGTTAGATCAAATGGGTAACGAGGTTGAACAATGATGCGCACGTATATTACAGCGTCAAAAAAGAAGAAAAAGGCAAAAAATTGAATCCCCGAAACCTGGATCGAACAAGTGACCTTTCGGTGGCAATATCAGTTACAGCCGAACGCTCTTCCAGCTGAGCTATTCGGGGAGAAGGTCTGGATTCTTGACAGCAAGCTTGCAAACTCGATCCACAATCTTCCCAGAATGTGAAACTGCACCCAGTTGAACTGAGCATTCTGATCATCCACCGTCGCCATGTTGCAACAGCTTCAGTCTTTTAGATCCCATCCGGCATTTCTATGCTTAACGGACAGTCAGCTGATACGACACTGCGACTCCTGTTAGCTATCTCTTTACTAGTCTCATCGATCCATGCGTAATCAACCTTCTGAATGTAGCCTCACCGAAGTAACCTCGTCGCAACAAGGTTTTCACGTCAATAGCAATGCAACGTCCTCATCGCCATTCGATCTCCGCTCCATTTCCGAATACCACTTCCGAAACTTCACGGAAATCCCCTTCCCTCCTATTGACGCTGACTCATTCCCCAATGCGAAAATGGTAGCGAGGTCACAATGATGCCAGAACTAGTAACTCGGTGAAAAACACCGCCGATCACGGTGCCGATAAGTCCGATCGGCGACACCCCGCAACAATCCATATCATATCGCATTGAGCACGCGATCATATTCTCTCTCTCAACTTCAATTACTCTTGCAATGGCCACGCAACGATCTTCGCTCGGTCAAAAAGCTGGTTGGCTGTACCACGAGTCTGGAATCTCAGCTGTGTATCATGCTGGTAGAGATGCCTGGCTACTTATTCTCTCACGGACATGTCGCATGTTTGCGTTCAAGGCTGTTACGCTTACGATAGCGCAGTTCTTTTCGGAATTGGGTTTTTCTGATTTCAGGATCGGCTTGTTCATGAGTTTGACGCTGTTGGGTGATGTTGTGCTCGGTTTGGTTGTAACGCTCATGGCCGATGGGCTTGGTCGACGGAGGGTATTGGTTGCGGGTGGCTTTTTGATGGCTGTCTCAGGTGCGATATTCTCGGTCTTCGAGAACTTTTGGATTCTTCTATTCGCTGCTGTCGTCGGCGTCGTCAGTGCGAGCGGAAGCGACTTTGGTCCGTTCCGAGCCATTGAGGAGTCTATGCTGTCTCACATCACGACTCCGAAAACGAGAGCTGATGTCTTGGCTTGGTACATCACCAGTTCGAGTCTCGGCGCTGCAGGGGGTGCGGCATTGGCAGGGAGATTTGTCGAAAACATGACCAAACGAGAGGGATGGAATCTCGTGAGAGCATACCACGCGACCTTCTGGGTGTACATCCTGATGGGTGCACTGAATGTCTTGTTCGCGTTTGTCATGAGTAACAAGACGGAAGCCCATCACGATGACTCTTCAGAAGCTTCCGACGAACTAGCTGAAGGACTTCTGCGCGAGTCGATGGAGGAAGAGGAAGATGCTCGGAGGAGAAGACAGTCGATGACATCAAATCCTCATGAGCCAGCGAGTCGCTTTTCAAGCGTTTCTTCCGGTACCAGGTCTGTCATGCACCGGTTATGGTTTCTCCTGACCATCGATTCTCTGGCCGATGGAATGGTTTCGGAATCTCTGACGACTTACTTCCTCGATCACAAGTTTTCACCATCCAAGACTACACTAGGGAATATCTTCTCATCTGCCCAGGTCTTGGCAACCGTCTCAACAGTCTTTGCGGGGCCTCTGTCTCGTCACCTGGGTCTTATCAACACCATGGTGTTCACTCATCTACCGTCTTCAGTTTCGGTTCTGTTCTTCCCTTTACCAAGTGGTCTCGTTGTCACAGTCATACTCCTCTTCATTCGTATGGGCCTCAACAACATGGATCAAGCACCTAGGGCAGCATTCATCGCGGCTGTTGTCAAGCCTGAAGAGCGCACTGCTGTCATGGGAATCACCTCGACACTTCGAACTTTGGCTATGGCTACTGGTCCTTCGTTGACTGGAGGACTTGCTGAATCTGGAAGATTTTGGATTGCCTTCATGGTTGGCGGCATCTTGCGAATCATGTATGACTTGGGTCTCTGGTTCATGTTTGTGAACATGAGATTGCATAGCCATGAGACTCATCATGAGGAGTCAGTGCCAAGAGGGCAGTCTATTGATGAAGAGGATGTGGAGATGTTGCGGCAGTCGATCGAGAGTGACAGTTCCCAGGAGCATCGAAAGTGATGGGTGAGGTTACGCGGAAGTGAGGCACTAAGCAAACAAACGAAGCAGAAGGTGATTGTACGGCGTGATGCACTCTGACCTCAAGGTGCTGGTTATATAGAAATCAAATACTGTTATGGATGCAAGGTTTATGACATTTACGAGTATACGGTATTAGTCAAGAGACAACATGTGTGACTCGGGGTTTCTGTCATGTTTATAGAATTGATTTATGGTATATAAAAGAACATGGGTATCCATATCGTCGTTAATCATCTAAACAACGCCTTCAAGATCAAAAGCACAGCCAAGCAATCGCAATCAATGAACCTCCAACAGCCGCCATAAGTTCAGACCCTGACAAAACGCTCCCCGCAGCACTTTCATCAGCGCTACTACTACCACTCAAGGCCTCCGACATATAGGTCATGGTGTTCGGCGTAGCAGGATAATAGTCGTCGTTGTAAGTCGAGTTTAACGTCACCCGCCCAACAACATCGCCAGATTCAAGACGAATGTAGGACTCCACGTCGCCCTTCTCCAGCATATCCTCCGTGACAACGATTTCTCGTGCACCACGAATCCAATCGCCGTAACCACCGTACCCAGAGTGCTGTCCATAGCACAGGTGGATACCATTACCTTCGACAGTCATTCCTTCGAGTTTCCTATCCCAGCGATAACACCACGTATTTCCGTGATCATGACCAGAAAACAATCCGATGACTCCAGGAACGGTGACCAGAGCCTCCATAAACGGCACGTCCTGGCCTCCGTAATCACAGGTCTCATTGGGATCTGCGTTCTCACACCATCCTGCTCCTTGCTGAAACACCGGAGGATCCTCATTGATGCCTGGCTGGTAGTTCTTTCGGATGCCAATCTCTGTTTGGAGTGCAACTGTGGCGTTGACAGGGACGTGGACGAATGCGAGTGATGGAAGGGTTTTGTTGTACTTGTCGTTCAATTCGATGCTTGTTTCATTGAACCAATCCACAACGCTCTGGTCAACCCAGTTTGGTTGATAAGATCCCTGATAGTAATTACCGCCGCGACTATCGAAGAACCATAAAATGAGATTGGGGCTGCAATCGCTAGTATTGGTGCAGTCCGAGGGGTAAACAGGCAGATAGTAATTTGTTGTGCCAGATAACTTCTTGTTAACCATTTTCTGCGTGCGTGCTCCAGGGAATAGTTGTTCACGCTTGAGGATATCATCGCCAGCGATATTGTAGTTATGATCATGGTTGCCATATGTAGATGCCCAGGTCAAACTGCGGTTGACGATTGGCTCAACAATCATGTCAACGTAATGCGTACTGTTGTGAGCAAATGTTGAGTCTCCATTGATGAGATCGCCGTTGAGAACGACAAGATCAGGTCTGTCGTAGTCGAGGACTTTGCGGATCACTTCAACAGAATTGCGATCCTGCTCAGGACCTGTTGACGACTCGTCTATAGACGAGGGTCAGTTGCAATTCTTGCCAATCAATTGAAGAACTCACATTGTCCAAAATGCATATCGGAGAAGATGGCGATCTGAAAAGTACCATTCTTGGTAAACCGCAATGGCTCGAGATCGGTGTTGTTGACATCGGTAGCATAGCCAAGAGCAGCTAATAAAGCTAAGCCAACAGTATTCCGTATCATATTCATGGTGTCCTAATTGACGATATCAATGGCGACAGTAAACGAAGTAAGTCACGATAGTCCTGGCCAAGCAATTGGTCGACATATCGGCGGTCCAGCATTTTTAAGATAGTGCTCGAAACGAAGCATCGTCACATCGATGCGTCATCCCTAGAAGAATGGAAAGAAAAATACTATTCGACGATACCTAATCAGTCTAGCCCTGGACGACGCACGGAGGTTAAAGAGGGGAAAGCATGCGACATCGTGTCAGGTCGTCGTGGTCAGGCGCGTAGGCCCAGCAAGGGAGACAGTGGCGCTCTTCTGAAATCTGCAGCGATGGGCCTAACGGTTTAGCTGGGAGAGAAAAACAAGTAACCGGAAAGACGTGAGTGTTTGGAAAGGCATTCTGAGGCCTGTAAGTTATGTTGCTAGTCTAGTGAATTGGGCACCGATGATGCATTGTCTTGAATAGAGAGAGGCTATCTTGATACGAATATTATAGTTCAGATGCAACTAAACCTGTTGATCAGGTATATCTATGTCCATCTGCCGAACTCAATCACTTCAGGTCTGATGCACCGATCGATTTCGGCTCCGAGCCGAGAAGTGGGCGCGCATTTTGACCCGACCACCTTCGTCATCCCGCGGAGCTAGCAAAATCTAAAGGAGTGTAGGCTTGAAATCCGTGAATTTTCTGAGCAATAATCGCTTTATTGGACGCGTAAGTCTCTGCGTCAACATTACCTAAGCTCTGTTCAAGACATGGGAACTTGAGTTCAGCTGATGATTGGAGGCCGAATCCGGTAATTGAGCATGCGCCCACTTTCCGTGATGGTTTTGACTCGCGTGATGAAAGCTTATCCAACCTTGAGTGAGTGGGATTAATACCGTAGACCAGACCGTGTCTGCATCGAGCGTTTGTGTTTTACCAGCTTTTTCTGCTGTTTCCTTGGCAGTTGTTTGCCCTTGTCTGATTCCACCGTCTGCAGGGAGGAGACTCTTGCTTTCCAAACGCCTCTGGTGAGCTGATTCACTCTGCAGTCACCGACACCGGTAAATGAGAAATGCCGAAAGTTCACTCGAGAGTCCAGCATTTGAATCTGCAAAATCGCGACGGTGAATTAATTGCTGGACTAGATAATGCTTACCTAGGCCTCAAGATTGAGATTGATGACGTCTTGGGAAACAGCCTATGATCTGAGACACCGAGTGCTTGTCAATTGTAACCTTGTTTCAGTTGTCGGGCGATCGTGCAAGCGGTCAAAATGACTGCTGAAGCGTTATTCTTGAGCGTCGAGACCTGATCCTGGCCCAGAGCTGACTATAGCTGCTTTGCATGGTAGAAACCCAAGGCTGCGAGAAGGCCGTACATGATTGGGAGAAACCATTGAGAACAGAACGCACTCCTTTATGTTTGAGAACACGAAAAACATTCCGGAAATTTGCGCTGCCGTGGGTTGTGGTGATATACTAAATTCGAGAACTTGGTTCAGCAGCCAATTTGGCATCGGGAGAAGAGTGTCAACGAAGGGAGAACCTAGCTTGTCAATAAATTGCCTGTGCGGTAAAATTTGCATGACTGTGACACGTCAATGTGTCTCAAGTCAAATGACTCGAGGGTGTTTGGCCGGAAAGACACATCTTCCGAGATGACCACCGTAAATGTCCCGAGGAAAGCTTCAGTCGCAAGTGCTGTTCATCACGCTATCACAAAAACTTTCTTTCCAGCCAATTTCCACAACCATTCATAATAAAGCTATCTAATAGGTACTATGGCATTTGTAGCAGTCACGTCCTCAACTCATCCTACACGTACGACCATTGGTTGTCCATGAAGATCATGGTGAGAAATGAGGTGCTACCCTAAAGTATGCCACGACGAAAACACCTACAAATGCCTCTTTTCCTCAGAGATCCTGCGCTCCTACACTTCTATATAGGCAGAATCTACAAACAAAACTCTCCCTTCAACTCTCAAATGAATACCAAGTTGAGAGCTACAATGGCAAGATGCGGTTGATCCTGGCTCCTGGCTCTGCCAAGTTGCAAATAGTTGGTTCACATTGCCCCACTAAAGCTGAAGCTCTGAGATCCATCGACAGTCCGTCTCCTCCACCTAGACCCTACACCGCAAAGCGCTCAGATACAGTTTGCAGATCTCTTAGCTTCCGTAGCCCGCCTTCCACAAAACAAACTCAGTTTACTACGCGTTACCCATTGTACGGCATTCTGCATACACTAATGCACGGGTTGGCCCGTCCACCTGAAAGTGGCTGGCGTACAGCGTAAGACAACAGCCTGGAAGCGGTAAAAGATCGTGTGCAGCTGAGACATGTTTATCCCGTACTCTCCATTTTCGCTACTGGATTGGATGGGGGAAACGGGGATTGGAATGATGTCACAGAATAAGCAATGATCTGTCACCTTGAGGCTGCAGAAGTCAGTGCATATGCCGGCTGTGAAGTTTCTTGGTTCCGGCATATGTACTGTGTACCTTACTGTAGGGCAGTGGTATAAGAAAAGAGACATCGAGAAATTGAGAACTCAAGACGGACAAGAGTATTAAACATCTGTTTTGTGCCTCAATCTCTATGGGATGAGGTTGCGTTTACCATTGTTTATACACGCACTGGAAGCTACTCATTTTGAGGTCTGGGATAACATAAGGCTAAGATGTTGAGTGTCAAGCCAGCCGTTGCCGTGGAGGCTCATTTACCATTGTCCAAAGGCTGTCTGAGTGAGTCCAATTGTCAGTCACGATTCAGATTCCTAACTGACACGAGCGATTCAGGCGTGGAATCAACATACGCATATGACTATATCATATTTTACCGATGGCTATCACCAGATTTATACGAGAGAGGCCGAGTAATGGCGCGTTTGGTCGCTGAAATGATCGAAAAGAAGAGCCGTCGCATATGGCTCGACCAACACCAAATGACAAGAAGCACGGAAGCCGGGGAAGTGACCAAGAGGATTTCCAACACATTCTTATCTGTGTCTCAAATCATTATTCTCGCTGCCCCCGGCGACTGGGACAGGTTTACGAATCCAGATGACATTCATCGATGGGAATGGGAGATGAGTCTCAGAAGTGGTAAGTTCCGAGAGACATAATCTCAGATTATTCAAAGCTGACAACTGATTTTCCAGACAAGCAAGTTTGGCTACTTCAATATGGATTACCAGACAATGGACAGGCATTGTCCAGAGCCCAACTAGCAGAGGGATTAGAAAAGTACTGTCCAAGACTGGCAGAACTCTTCAAAAGCAGGGATGTACACATACGGTCACTGACAATGGACAGCATCGACGTGGTACTGAAAGAGATCGCCGAGGCCGCACAGTAAGAAACGCCGAACGCGGGGTTCACGGTACACAGAGTAGACACGTATGTAGCTGTAAAATGACATGTGTGATTCGGGGAGACCGGCAGGTCAGTATAGTTCCACGATCGTCACGGTGTGGCGTTGTGCCGAAAGTAAATGGGACTGGGTAGACGAATGCAGTGAGACATACATTCGGATGGAGACGATAATGACACTTGGCGGGGTGGTGGAAGACTAGGGTGAGCAGGGCCTAGCAGGAATAAATAAACAATTATCTGCTGGACGTTGATGGACATACCAGCTTCCCTCAATCACACCCAACATAACCATGTCTATGCTCGATTCTATGACACCCGGCTCTAGCCATCATGCGAGCCTCGATCAGCCAATTACTTCTCAAACAGGAGCAATGTGTAGGTGGTGCATCAGTTTATCACTGAGGTTCAGAAAGCTGACGTCCACCCAGCAAAAGAAAGCCATGCCATCCAAACTGCCTTCAGGGCGGGCAAAGAATATGTAGTCCCTTGGGGAAGCCAAGAAGAACAACGCATTGAACAAGCAATGCAAGACCTCGGCTCTTACCTCAGCGATCTCGATCACTCGCTCTCCTACGAGGGTACTGATAAGAAAGTGGTATGGCGTAAGTCCTGCTGGTTTGCTAGTCAGGGCATTGGCCATCCTTTCTTGGACTCTGAGACCGACATTGCCAAATTTGATGGTGATCTCAAAGATGGCCTTACGGGCCTTCAAGCGTTGCATGATGCCAGAACTCGAGAATCGGCACATTGTCTGAAGTCCGCGCTCGACAGTGCTTTGGTGACGACTAGTATGGCTGTTGGCATTGACCCAAACTTGGTACAGCGATGTACAGTTCGCTATCGTGCTATCAAGTACACGCCTCATGCTGGTGCTCCTGGTGGCATTGGCCTTCATCCAGATGGCAACCTCCTCTCTGCCCTCATCACAAACGGGCCAGGACTTCGGGTCTATGACCTCGATGGAACCGTGCGCTTTCCTGGACACAGAGGCACGATCATGATGGGTGGCTCAACGCTCTACCGCTGGGCCAATGAGTTCATTCCGACTTTTCACGATGTTGATATCAGTGGGAATGAAGTCAAAGTGTCCATCGTGGCGTTCTTTAACTTTCCTGATATGGAGACGATACCGAGGACTCTGAGAGCCGAAGGGGACAACTTCTTTCATGACATTCGAAGGATCAAGGAAGATGACAAACTTCCAAGTGGGGAGCTATCGGCGCTATGGGATGTTATCATCAAGAACCACCAGCTGTCTCTACCTCCAGTTCTTGCAAGTGGATGAGCTGATTTCTACCATGGTGGTCTATCTAAGTTCGTCATAAAGAAATATGTACATGGATAATTCTTTCATGTCGAGTTCGTGTTAATTGATAGACCCGCGACTAGAGTTCCAATGAGGCCTCGATTTATCGACAGTTTTGATGCTGTTCCAAGTCTTTGATCCTATCGTACCGAGCTTAAGCTGACTGGCAGACCACAATTTATGATGCAGCCAATCATCTAAAGGGCGTACCGCCGTGAGCGAAATAAGCAGGCCGTTTCATGATTTCTAATCACGTCATAACATAAGCGAGCATCTTCAACAATCATGCGCAGCACTTCCAATATTTATATGCTAAATTCTCTCCACTAGCCTTGGCATCCTTGCAGCAATTAGAAAAGTTTCAGCATCATGTCGCAACCAACAAAGATAAAAGCAGTCTTCTTTGACTTCATGGGGACATGTCTTGATTGGCACAGGAGTGTCGTGCAGGCTCTACCTCCCGCCATTCCTGAAGCCGAAGCTTCCAAACTCGCTCTCGAATGGCGGAGACGTTACTTCATCGCCAACAGCGAGCGCCTTGCTCAAAAGCTTGAACCTGAAGACATAGATGACACGCTCATTCGCGTGCTTGACAACGTACTGGAAGACTCACCAGAGCATAAGCGACATTTCGATGCGCCAATCAAAGAACAGTTGATTACTGCTTGGCATTCTCAACCAGCTTGGCCAGAAGTTCGAAAGGCAATTCAGTCGATCCGAGACGATCTTGGTCTGGAAGTCTTTGTTCACGCCAATGGTACAACACGTCTGCAGCTAGACCTAACTCGCTTCGCTGGGCTCAATTTCAATATGCTCTTCTCCAGCCAACTGTTGGGGACGTACAAGCCAGATCCCGAGGCGTACAACAAGGCGTTGCGACTCGTCAAGCTCAAACCTGAAGAAGTTGTGTTGGTTGCGGCTCACGCATACGATCTGAGAGGAGCTCAAAATGTTGGAATCAAGACGATTTACATTCATCGTTGGACGGATGATGTTGATGAGGATATGGAGAAGGTGAAGGGAGAGTTTGGTGCTTTCCTGGAGGGGATGGAGGAGTTGCCTGCCACAATTGAGAGAATGCAATCTTGAGGATATCCTGGCGTTGGCAAATTGGCAAATCTCAAACTGTGTCAATTTAAGTATTGGCCTTCTCAGTTTGATCAATGTTTAGGCTGTAGGCTCCACGCCACTTATACCTCGGTCCACAGTGGAGTTCGACGGTATACGCACGACATTCAATATCAGCATCAGATAAACAGAATACTGATTCAGGAGTCTAGAATAGCTAAAACTGACCGGTAACAAGTAGCCTATTGCTTGAATACTCCAATTTGAGGTCAAAGTTTGACGTGGTGGCGCAAACCTAAAACTCCAATTTTAACATCAACATATTTGCAAATATGACATAAGTACCTCTAAAAATAGCTCCGGTGCGCTGGCGCAATGGTAGCGCGTAGTCCTCCTAAGACTAAGGCTCAGGGTTCGAGTCCCTGGTGTATCGAACCTTTTGGTGGTTGGTTTGTCAGGACGTGTTTGATGAACTTTTTGACTTTTTGGCAGATTCACGACACTCTGCGGCATCGTTCGGCATGGTAGGGCATCATTATTGTGGGGCAAGCCCTCCTTGAGCTTCTCGGGAGTCATTGTTACCTACGAGACAGAATTGGAAGATACAACTTACTCGTTGATATCTTAGACTCATGTTGGACTGCACGATCACACTATCGACTCAACATGCAATTGATTCAGAAGGTCCCGAATAGCCTGTTTTATATTCACTGATGACTCGGGTTGCTATATCTTGTTAATTACTCGCCACCTCAAGTCCCATGATTTTAGAGATCCATCTTAGCCATGGTTTCTTCAGCTTCCTGCTTCCACTCGCCACGCCATCGAGACAAAGGCGGCCGTCTCTGAACAACATCACCTGCAGCCCAAGTCATACGCTTCTTGTCCTGCTCCTCTGTAACATCGTTGTCGGGGCAGATGATGTAGAATTCGTTCTTCCCCATCTTCTCATAGAGATAATCTGCCACCTGTTCCGCTGTCCAAGCTCCAGCTGGCTTCACACCATCCGGCGTTGCCCTTGTCTGCAGGCATTGTCAGTCAGTTACCCTAAAAACGGCAGCGATTTCTTACCAGACCAGTGTAAGTCCATCCGGGCACAAGCAGATGCACGCTGGTGCTTGTGTCTTTCAGGTCCCAGCTCAAATGCTCAGCAAGAGTCTTGACTGCAGCTTTGGAGGCGTTGTATGCTGGATTTCCAGGTGGGTTGGTAATACCCTGCTTGCTACCAGTGATGACGATACTCGTTGGTTTTGACTTGGCGGCGTCTTGGACCACGGTGAGAAACGTGTTTATGCCGTGAATGACACCGAATAAATTGGTTTCAAGGGTCTTGTTTGTTAGCATTTGTCGCGCCATTGCAGTTTTCAACTTACATCTCTGAAGTAATCATCATCTCCCCAGGTGCCTCTCAAACCTCGGCCAGCGTTCAAGACCAATAACTCAATGCTGCCAAACTTGTCCAAGGCGAGCTTCTTCAGCGCCTGCCAGTCCGAGGTCGATGAGACATCAACCTTGGAGGTAACGACGTCAGAGTCATTGGGGAAGTGCGTCTTAGTCAGAGCCCCCAGAGCTTCCTCGTTGTTATCTACGAGCAATGTGCGCATGCCCTTGCTGCGACATGTTTTGGCAATAGCCAGACCGATGCCTGAGCCAGCTCCCGTGATCAATGCAGTAGAGCCTGGGCTGAAGACGTCGGTTGGAGACATTTTTGCTGTGTTAGACAATGGCTTGGGGAGTGATAAACCTGTGCTTCGAGGCAAGGTGAATTTTGTAGTTGATCAGAGTTTATGAAGCAGGTTTCATGGAATCGGCCTTTATATCATGAGTTCGGACTTAACGCAATGTCATCAACCCGAATGGTCATCCCCGCATCAGGGCAGACTCGAGGCGGGGCATTATCATGCCTGTTAGCGAATGTTGAGGTGGGGCAGCATGGTACTCATCTATGCGCATCAAAACGGTGGAAATAGAAGTAGTCTAAGCCCTCCTTCATCGCTTTCATTAACAATCTCCATCACTCCATTTCAAGACCTGGGGGTCGTCTCTTCTGAACATCACTCCATCGAGTTGTCAATTTTTGGTAATTCTGGTCGATTATATCTCTGGATCTAGCTTTAACTTGCACGAGCCCTGCCGTGCATTCTTATTCTGCTTTAATGCGTTCAGAACTGCTGTCCTACCGCGTCTTCGTACATCGAACACGAAGTAGATCGATGACGTATATGCCTAGTAGGCGTTTGATGAGAAAAGAATGAAGTACTCGAGCTACAGCCCTTGAGCGAAAGAGTTCAAGCCCACTCAGAACTATCTCAGTCTACCATGTCAGGCCAAGCACAGGGACGGAAAATTGCCATTATCGGCTCCAGCGGTCACGTTGGACGACCGACTATCGAGGGCCTTCTCGCACAAGGCATTCACGCCATTACTGCTGTTCAGCGAATCGAGGCAACAAGCACATTTCCACCTGAAGTCATGGTCAAATCTGGAGATCTGAAGGATGAGTCCTTCTTGACGAGCGCCTTTCAAGGACAAGATGTTGTGGTGCTCATGCCGCCTCTCCCTCAACTTGTCACTCTGCAAGAGCCAGCAGTCCGAGCAGCAGCAAAAGCTGGAGTTCCATGTATCCTCCCCGCGGAATTTGGCCCAGACCCTTTTGCGACCAGGCTCATAGAGGAGAACCAATTGCTGCAAGACAAGAAGTAGATCCGCGATCTGATTGAGGAACTCGGTGTGAGCAGCTGGATCTCAGTAGCTGTCGGCCCGTTCCTCGACATGAACATCAAAAGTGGCCTTTGGGGCATCGATATTGAGAACCGCAAAGCTACGATTTAGAGTGGAGCCGCTGGCAAGGTCAACACGTCGAGTGTTGCACAGACTGGTCAGGCTACAGCTGCAGTATTGAGCCTCCCAGGACAGGACTTGTCCCGGTATAAGAACAAGGCTTTCTATGTCCGATCATTCCATCGAACCCAGAAGGAACTTCTACAAGCAGTTCAAAAGGCAACAGGGACGGCGGACCAAGACTGGAAGATAGGCTACCAAGATGTGAATGATGCACTGAAGGATTGTGACGACAAGATTCAGCAGAAAGATGCCACTGCCCCATTTGTCAAGTTCTTTCTTACTCATTTCTGGGAGGGGAGTGGAGGAGATTTTGAAAGCAAGGTCGATGCCAGTGAGGTGAAGAAGCTGCACGAAATCGGGCTTCAGGAGGAGGCTGTCGACGATGTGCCCAAAAGGACTGTGTCATAAGCTGCCCCAATTTCCCAGCTACACCTGACATGGAGAGTGAGGGTGAACAAAGATCCCATGGCTAAAGGAAGGAAGTCTTTCCACCTAGCCATTGAGTCAAAAGAAAATATCGTCAGAGCATTAGTCAGCAGTGTATCCAGCTAGCGCGCCTTCTGTCTTGCTCTGTAGACTCTTTCCTCAGCTTCAACATTCTCCAGGACAATATATATACATATAAGGAGGCCATTATTCGTCTACGATGACCAAAGCATAGAGCTTCTTAATATCGTGTACACAGCTCTTTCTCGCCCAGCACAGGTCGTTTCTTACCTCCATTCCCTGCCATACATCCATCGTCTCAGCCCAAAAGACATCATGGGATTTCCTCAAGATTAACACGACCAAAGTTCTCCACGAGATTGGTCAGAATGTGTGACTCCATGTCCTCATGCTTCTTAACAACGCTCACTGGCCAGTGACTTCGAACAGCCACTGCCATCTCTGGCTCTGGATCAGTCTCGTATTTATCCAACGCCATCGAACTCTTGAGTAAACCAATCTCCTGCGGGCGCATTTTGCCTCGAATGACTCTAAAAAGTGCTTGCGCCAAGTATTGGTTTCTTCGTTGGTAGTAGAGGCCTTGGGCTATCAGAATGAGAGTCGATCGTAGCAACTCAATTTCTTCTGTTGGCGTATCCTCCTTGATGGCATCTATGCTGTCATAACCCATCACCATCAAAGGGATGACGATGAAGAGGTCCATTGCTTCAAAACCATGTCGGAGGTAGTACAGTCTGACAAGTGTCTGCATGTTCTTCTTCGAGTCGGCTACGATACGCTGCGGAGAAGGCTCTCGAGTCGTTTCTGCATCATACAGAGGCTCGAAGATTGTCAATAGTAAGTGGTGATAGTACATACTGCGACGCAGTCAGCAACTCCCTTCATGCATATTGAAAGTCATGGTGGACTAAGTATAAAAGTGAAAGGCAGCACATGAAGCACTTACTGTAGTTGTAGCTGCCCAGGAAGAACAATCCTCCTTGGAGTTAGAAGTGCGGGCAAGTTTTCGTACCATCCTTCCAGCCTTTCGCGGAACTGATACGCCAGGTTAACTCCTACCTTGGAACCTTCTGAGTATGCTGCGTCACAAAACTCATTCATGATGATTCGAAACTGGCTCCGAGCATGGATAACTTCCCCAAGATACATCGGCGAAAGGCCGTGATTCAATGGATATTTGACCCATATTTCGCCATACCACGACGGATCTTCTGAAGGATCTGGAAGTGGCCATTTTGGTGGCTCCTTGATGAGCGGCGACAGCATGAACGAGAAAGCAGAGAGACTCCTGTCGTTAGTACACGACCAAAGTTGTGAAAAAGTACTCACGTTTCCCAGTTGTACATAGCCCAAGCCAGGTTTTGCGTGCCCCTCTGTATCCTCTTGCTCTGATCAATGTCGATGGTGTCGAAGATGCGAAGCTGGTTTGCCAAAGCCACAGCATGTACCCTATAAGGTTTCCCAACTTCGTCTAGCCCACAGAGATTATGAAACACACTAAAAAGGATACCTGCCTGGATGGTAGTCATACGCGGGATAGAAGCCTCCAGCTCCCATAGTCGCTTGGCCTCGGCATTGAAGCGATAGACAAGAGTGTTCGGATTCCAATACTCGACACGGTTGGTGAAATTAGGGTAGCAGACCTGATAAGCATGTCAGCAATGTTGACTATGTCATTACGAGTGGTATCCTACGCAAGCATATGCAAGAGTTACGTTGACAAGCAGTGAAGAACAAAAGTCTTTACGACGCGCTGCCATGTCTTCCAAAAATAAGTCCTTGTGAAAGGCTGTTGTAAAATGGTACTCGCAACGGAAAAGTACACTTAAAAGGTCTCGCATGAGCTTGTCGTCGTCACAGACGCTGGTCCACACTGAGACTTTGACGTCGGAAAGTAGAGGATCGAATACTTGCGCTGCACGGAAGGGCTTCAAGTAAAGGCTTCTTTGCTCTTCGGAACCCAGACTAGCGAGATGTCCGGGTACGTTTGTCTCTGTTGTTTGGTGTTGGGAATAGAGAGAGGCTGTTTCATACAGCATTGAGTTCAGATAAGGATTGTTGAGTTCAAACTCTTTGGGCATCTCCGATCTGTATGGAAACTCGTATCGTAACCGCGTCTCGGGAACGACGGCCATCTGAAGTAATACATCGCCTGCTCTGGCCTGAGTTAGAACTGATGCGACGTCTGTTCCCGACCTGAGCCTTTGCAGGATGGCCTGGGCATCCTGATCCGGTAGGTTCTTCAACAGCCCGATGAGTTCCTCGTAGACACTTGAGCGTTGACTCGAGCCCTCACAGGCCTCGTGAGAACATCGGTTTAGTGCCTGTGAGCGAGTTTCGCCTGGTCGCGTAACATAGTTGCAGGCGAGTTTGCGCTGAAGACAGCGACGACATACTGGCCTCTCTCCAGAACACTAACGATGGTTAGTCGGACCCCGCTCAGGATACGAAGTGCTCAAGTACCTTGGCCTTGTGTTTACGACATGGCTCGCAAGCAGCCAGGACAGGATTGAGCCTGCGCTGTGTTATACTACGTTTCAGAGGGGGCGGCGATAGTTGCGATCTCCTTTCTGCTGGTAACAAAGTGCGCAAGGGACCAGTTCTAGGAGCTAATGACGGTTGTTGGGGGTCGGTCTGAGGCATTGTCCACGATTGGCTAAGGTTGTACAAGATAAGTCTGGTGATCGGCGTCGAATAAAAGGGCCAGACTAAGTCGTGATATACTACAGAGCTAAAAAAACACGTACTTATTACATGTTAGTGTCTGGGTCTAGCTTTGTTGGGAAGTGATGAATGAATGTCATGTCAATTGCGAGACTGTCAAACAGAAACCGCCGGGCAAGATCTGTCTCGGCTGCTTACATACACGACGTGAGCACTCAGCCAATTGGCACCAATCGGAGGTGGCGGAGCTCGACGTATTCGTGACGTAAACGTCTCAGATGTAATATTTACGTTGACGGTCGAGATGCGAAGGTCATTGGAGAAAAGAGGGAATATATCCTATATTTGCTGCGCGCAACTATCAAATTTCAGCCGTATCGCGTATAATTCCATCTGTTACTCAATCATAGGCTTCATTAGCCTTGACACGGTTCTCAGGCGGCACCAGACCATGGGTCGCCCTAAGCCTCAGCGTATTTCCATCTGCAGAAATACAAAAGTTTTCCTTCATAATATCCGGGGATTCTTTGCTAAATTCCTCAGATTCGGATCCCGATCCTCGATCTGCAAGAGCGAGAGCGAGAAGGTCCGGCACAGACTCCCATGAAGATGAAGTAATGCCTGACCAGATAGACCAGATCGAGTACGCGATGACAAGGAGTGCATAGACGTAAAAGACAGCCATGGCTCCGCGCATGGTCAAGCTATTGTCAGCAAACGCGAACCCTGTCACCCACGTCTCCATCTCTGCGCTGAAGAGACGAGTTTTGTCCTCGTCTGATACAGCATATGGGCTGCCACCAGGACCAAACACCTTACCGTCCTGCGGCATAAAGCTCCTCCACCATTCACCATCTGGATCAGCAAGGGTTGTAATGGCAGTGACGTTCGGATTTGATCGGCCCAAGCCGTTAGCCGTCAATGATCCAAGAACTGCCTCCAGATGCGCCGTGGACTTCGAACCCTTCCCATCAGCTGTCCATACGCCACTGTTGAGAAGCATTTCGTGTATGACGGTTCGGTTCGTTCTAGAGTCAAGAGGGTTGAGGTATTTGGCGAAGCTAGGTGCGAGATGGACGCGTTGACCGTAGCCCGGGCTTCCAATCCAAGAGCCCCCAAGCGCTGTGGCAATAGACCCTGAGAATGGCGGGTATCCTTTGCTGGCCAGCGAGACTGCATCTCCACTCAGCTCAGTGGTGATCCAACGTGCATCGATCATACATCCGTAAATATCGGCTGCCTCGCGTGACTTGTTGGACGGCGCGGCGACCACGACACCAACAGAGCTGTTGGCAATGACTGGTGCTGAGTCAAACCACAACACTTCGGGTTTGTTCAAATCAGGCAGAGTGTCTGATAGCCATTCACTCACGACGTCCTTTGTGACGTTCAGCGTTGTTGGTGGGAAGGCCACAAAGTCGGGGAACAAGATTGTCTTTGCTTTGGCGTCGGTCACGGACGTCAGCTCACATCTCGTGTTGGTGATTGGCATCGGTGCATTGAGCTTATGGGCAAGCTTTTGGAAGTTGTTGAATCGAGTCTGTTTTCTCTTGGCTGAATCGTCCGCAGCTTGTTCCCAGTGCAGTGACGTTGTGATGCAAGCTTCAGCGGGTCCGAGATGCGGCATTCTGGCGACCGTATGGTTTGGGCTGTTCAGGTTGAACCATTTCTCTCTGACATCCACTACGAGATTGACCAGTGTCGAAGAGTATCCGGCGACTAGAATCTCGCTCGGTGGTCGTCTGATGAACAAGCCATTATCCACTTCACCTGATAGTGGGAGCTTGGAGATGAGCTGGCTGTTGATGACATCCCATTGCCAAGAAGGGCAACGCTCATTTCCGGTAACACTACAGGCAGATCCGCCTGTGTTTTCCTCAGTCAGGACGCCAGGAAACAATTCATCTCTGGTACCATTGAAGTAGACGAAACTGCCGCCCGCTCTCCAGTCTCCTTCCTGCGGCATCATCGCAACGGCACTGAGCGACGACGCCCCCAGCGCCATGATCGTGCAAACGAAGACGGTGATGATGAAGCCGATCTTCTTCCAAGTCTGAGAGAACTTCCCCTTCACAATACTCAAGAACTCCTCAGACCACAGGAAGCTGATCTCGGATATTTGCTGTCCAGCTACAAGGGCGCCGTATGGAACAGACTGGCCGATCGTAAACTCGTGTCGGATCATGGAAAAGACGATAGCGTTGAGTGACAGCACGATGAACATTTCCATGAGCTTCGCAGCAAATTGGATACCGAGTTTCTTCTCGACATCGTAATCGGGCTTGCCTTCAAGTTCCTTACCGATGTAGTAGTTCTTGAAGATGTAGAAGCTTAAGGTAATAATTCCAGCAATGGCTGGAAGATGCACCAGAGCAGCTAGTATGGCAGTGAAACGGTCTTTGACGATGGGTACCTGTCGGTTCTTCTTCTTTCGGATTGATGCTTCGAGGGCTTGCATGCGCCATTTCTTCAAGATTGTCTTCAGTCTCCAACTCGCTGGGTCTGTCTTCCCGGGCTGCCTCTCCAGGCTGTCGGAGGAGAATACAGCACCATTTTTGTTGCCGCCGGCTGATGCCGTACTAGAAGGAACATCATGCTGTTGTGTTAAGTGACGCAGTTCGTGTTCTTCCGATTCAACGGGCTCGTACTGAGGCTGTGACCTTGGTGTCGATCTATCGGCCATGGTTCCTCGATCGCAGCAGAATAGACAACATATGGTTACGAGGCCTAGAGATGGGCAGGCTGTCTAGTTAATAATTTAGTCTGCCTACCCCATTTACGTGCATGTTATCACAGTGGGGGCTATAGGTCACAGGTGAGCAAGGCGCAGAGGCTTCAAATTGGGCAAAATTGATCCTTTGAGGCATGGTCGTGGCCAGGAGCGAGATCCTGGCAACTTCTTGAGACCCACTGAACATGGCAGTCGCCAAATGCAGTAACAACCATCAAAACCATGGCAAAGAAATAGACAACAGTCGGTCTCAACTTGAACTTCGAGCGTACAATGACCACGGCTGACTGAGTCTAGGTATTGTCAGTGCTCGAAGCAACAGTGCACCGACGACTTGGAAGCTGATGGGATGGATGAGCGACGAACCAACAATAAGGGCAAAATGCACGACCCCATGTTTCGCAGCATAGCCTTAAACAGGGATCTTACGTTACCGACCACCATTTCAGCCCTGCCAAACGGTGACAAGACCCCAGTAGTGCTCGGAGCTTTGAAGCTTTTATGTCAGCTCCGAAGTCCCATTTGAAGACGAGTCGCATCGGCTAGTTTTATCCTCGCTAAACCAATCCACATCTGTCAATTTGCCCAAATTCCTGTTGCTGGACAAATTGCTAAGCGTAAGCGCTAAGAAAAACGCCCAGGAACATGATCCTGCCAGATGTAATTCGGCAAGGATTGTCTTCGGTCAGGCGCTTAAAGTTTTATCTCAGTTGCAAGGAGGTTGGGGTCAGATGTTATATTTCCATGATGATTGATACCTCAGTCCAGAGAAGATATGTCATCACAGCCCACTGTTAATTATCATGCTGGGTAATTCTGTAAGTCTTCACAAACTACGCATAGCCGTTCTGCTATAGCCAATGTCTTTCCTAAGCTAGGGGGCTTGATATTTTTCTAACCCTACATTCTAATCGAAGTAATTAGTATTACTACTTCAAAGCGACCTATTTAGGCACGTGTGCCGAGAATAAAAAAAACCTTGTCCCTTACAGGGACGAAAAAGGGATGTGGACGCTAATGCGTTAATAATGCTGAGGATGGTCTGCCAACGCCAATTGCTATTTGCCCTTGCCGTATGCCATATCTATAAACCAAGAGCCATATAAAGTTTGGGTACGAAAACGTCCAACGGCGACTGCATTACCTGGGATGGTGCAGCAAAACTAAAAAGAAGCCCCTTTCACGACCTTAAATACTGTGTCAATTCTTATGCTTCACGCAGCATTTTTGACACAAATTTCTGGCCTACCCAAGCCAGCAGCACAATAGTAATTCCATTTGGTGAAACAGGTAACAGAATTGACTTTATTCAAAGTATACTGCAGACAAAGCCGTCGCTTCTTCACAGACCGCAGGTCAGAACATAGACGAAGCGCAAAGGCGTTTATTGACTGATTCAATCTAGATAAAGCAGTCAGTCAATGATTGTGAACAATTGGGTAGATAGAATCACTGAACAAGGTCTAGGCTCTTTGTTCAAATAGCATGAACTTGGCAACTGGCCAACTGACCAGTCCTCATGTTCAGTAGTTCCTTGAATGTTCTCCCTGCCTAGCCTCAATACTGGTTCCTGAACACTCATAGTCTTTGACTGGTTTATGCTAACCAACAACAATATTTGTCCACTTATGAATCATGGCAGTGCCTCCGCTCGAAATGCTAGATACTTGTCCCTTTTCATTCTCCAGTCTCTTACTCAACTACCGCTTCACCCAACGCCACCCATTGCCACAAATCGTTCCAAAATACTATCAAAATGAATCTTGAAGCACAAGAACATGCGGGAGCTTCATCTTTGCTCGATGACAACACTTCCTTTCCACAATTTCAGAAGCTGGACCCCGTGATCCAACGTCTCATCTGGTAATATACACTCCCTAGCTTTCGAGTGCATTACGTCGAATACATACAGTTCGTACCTGCACTTGTCAACCCCCAGGGCCGATATCTTAACATAAAATGTCCTCCTGTACCCATTAAATTTTCCGTGTCTAAGCAATCACGCTATGTTGCGAGCTTGCACATGACACGGTTCCCTCTGAACACAGCGTTCAATCTTGATAGGCGTGGTATCATACCATATGGCTACTGCAGCCCATATGATACCCTCTACATCGAGAAAGTATTCCAAAGCCAGCAAAAATGGAAACTTGGAAACAATCCTTTTTTTACCTTAGCATATGGTCTTCAAGTGAATGACATGATGCCCGCTCCGCTTACAGAATTTCCAGCTTATCGAGACTTATTTGCAGGCTTCACACCCAGTCAGAACATTACACTTCTCAAGGTAAAGGATTTTTAAGGCTTTTATGAACACCGGCTTTGCAGTAGAGTCTTACCAACCGATCCACACTACAGTTATGGAATTGAGTTCGATGAACCATACCAAGCCACAGCATTTGAGCGGGATCTCAAAGCTTGGAGAAACGAGCAGGTTGCAAAGGCCATGATGAAAGCCAAGACAATGCCAGAAATAAAGATTGCTGAAATGGCTCTTGCCTGCGGGTGTGCTGATGTGAAGGAAAGGATGGAGGAGAAGGTCAGAGAGCTGAACAGGGCAGCGATGTCACAGAAACTGGAGCAAGATAGCCTAGAATGAACAATAGAATGATATCATGAGCCCTGATCAATCGGTTGCACGTTCTGAGGCTTGAAATGGTTTAAATTGCTGCTTGAACTATAAGGACGAGCATATGAACTGCTAGATGGGTATGAGGAATGCCAGAGCTAGTCAATACTAAACAGGAAATTGTCGACATATCATTCCTGATAAGTTATTGCTATGCCTTACTTAACAATAATAATGATGAAATATCTCAACCATGGTGAAGACTAGATTGATCGGTATCGAGAGACGAAACATATCGAGCACACTTGGTAGTATTCTGCTACAACATTTGGTCATGGGACCCTGGACATGATGAACCCGAACACTAAATACCGGTACCACATTAATCTGAGGTTTAGTGCTCAAGTTTCAGGCATGCAGGTACTTCTTATCAACAGCAATTTCTCTTGTCAGCAGGAGTTACATATTTCCAACAGCAGTTACTTCGTATCACTAGCAATTCCTTCTCATCTACAGTGCTGCCAGGGCATGCCATGCTGATAGTTTGATTTTTTGCTTTCGTGGTCGAGTTCCGGCAAATCGTCACAGCCTAATCAAAACACAAACTCATTCACATCAAGGCACTGATCGACCGTAATAATACCAGAGGCTTATCTTGTTTACACTAGAGGCCATAATTTCTCAGCATCTGTGAATTTACGCTCTCTGATCCGTGATATCTCGCAACAGGTTTCACTGGAACTGCAGTAATGAGTAGGAAGTCAGCCATGTACAGCCAGTCCCTGTGATTCAACAAGAGTAATGCCTATAAAAGGTTCCTCAACTGGGGAATGCGATTTTCCCCTTCTGCCAGATCACACGAACAGAGCACCTTCCTAGCCTTCAACATTAGATAATCTAATCGACGGCTTCAATCTCACGCAAGTAACCAGCAAACATGCCTGCTCGACCTAGACCCCCTAAGCCCTGCCCCAAACCTGACCCTCCTCCTCCTCAACCCTCCAGAACCACATTCCTCGGTCGCTTGGGAAAATGCTAAAGTCTTCGGCCGAAGAATTTGCCTTGTGTTGGAAGAACGTACTCGAGGCGGTTGAATTTTATGCACATGAGGGATGGGGGATCTGAACAACATATGTACTTTGCTCGCTGAGAGCTCAGATATTTAAATAAACTTTGAGGCTGATCTTTTATTCTTGTACCAAAGCCCTTTCGGTAGCATGCCAGCTCGTTGCTAGATCTTGGGTGTCTACATGGCTTAAGGTGAAGGCACGCATTGACTATCAACAACTAGCTACATATACTGGTTCCATGGCTGACTGCGCACCGGGCCCATGTTGAACGTTGATGTGCCAAATAAAGGGACATTTTTATACTGTGCTTTTCGCTACTGAACAGCCTTTGCTACGTCGGCATGGTGTTGATTTCCTAACTGGGTAATGGTAGTCGCGTTCAGTTACTTCGCTTATTCAGGTGGGGCCTACAGCGCTGTGATACACTACAGTTTTCCGGTATTTTCAGGGCCAAATACACCGGCATGTTCTTCAGAGGACCTTTCGTCACTCCAAGTACTTTTCCATCAAAAGAAAACGGAATCTCCTCTCAATGAGGCGCATAACCAATTTTCATATAACCCTAATATATATCCGTATATGCGAATCTATAATTGATGATGGTAAAGTCTGAGATGCCGTTCTAGCCGTGCGCCGGTGACACAATATTTCGCCAAAGTGGTGTTAGACGCGCAGAACCCACTGATATGGTAGGAAAACCGGCTCTCCTTGCTATTGCTATAGCAAAACAGCAAAGATTTGCGAAATACAGAGCTAGAATAAAGTTAAATCTACTCCACTGCAACGATCGCTATCGTTGATGCTAAGATGCAGGCTCTCTAGACGAATCACAACGTTGTTTACGCCAGTCTTGTTCAACTTTTTCGCACCTTATTCGGAATCCCCGAACTATTCTTTACTTCCTCTCACGAACTACCTGGTAGTTCGGCGATTGACAGTTTGCGCATTAATAACTCATCACCCACTTCCCGGGCTGTAACGTGGGATCGGGGCGGCCCGACTCCGACATCGTGGCCAACAATGAACTGGCTACTCCTTACCAAACCCGTATGTCAAACCAACAGATCCCAATGCATTCAAGAGTGGTCGCTTGGAACATGGATAACCCACAGGAGGTCCTCTTTTTATGTAATTTGTCGATGATGTGAAGATTGAGATGATGGCGACATCACTCCAGGGGCGAAACAGTTGCAAAACCATCATAAACAAGATGTCAAGCCCGTACGTTTCAGCGTCTCATCCATTCGCCAAGATCCCAAAGCCCAGGTAACCTATTTCGCTCGAGCGACCAGCATCAGCTACAACATGGGTGAGTAGCCTCGGTCCAAGTCGAAGCACGACTAATGAGTTGTTGTTAGCAACCTCAGTTGAGGCTGCTCAAGACAAGAGCCTAGCACTCGACCCCGAGGCCAATGCCGTGTCCCTATCCGATAGCACCTCGGATCGATTACCCCCGACCACCGAAGAGAAACAGAAATTACGGAAAATAGCAGGGCGTATCCCATGGGTTTCATATCTTCTGTGCATCGTTGAGCTTGCAGAGCGAGCCTCATTCTATGGTTGCAAGACAGTCTTCAACAATTTCCTCCAGTTTCCGCTGCCAAAGGGAGGCAACGGAGCCGGAGCTGTTGCTAAGAACGACCCCAACGGCCATGCTGGTGCTTTGTAAGTTGCTTCGATATGTGACTGAACTATTGACTGACCAAGCTCAATGGCAGGAACCGAGGCTTACAGTTTGCCTCGGCCATGGTTCTCCTGTTCAACTTCCTTGCCTATGTCATCCCAATCTTCGGTGCGTGGCTCGGCGACACCAAGACCGGCCGTTTCAGAGCAATTATGTATGGAGTCATCATCGGCGGCGTGGCACACGTTATCATGGTTGGAGGCGCAGCTCCCGCTGTTCTCAAAGCCGGCAACGGGCTTGCGCCATTCATGGTCAGCTTCTTTCTTCTCGCCATCGGAGCCGGTCTATTCAAGCCTAATGTCGTTCCTCTCATCGTCGACCAATACACCGACCAGACAGAATATGTCAAGACACTCAAGTCTGGTGAACGTGTCATCGTTGATCCTGAGACCACTATTCAGAGGATCATGTTGATCTTCTACATGTGCATCAACGTTGGTGCTTTCTTCATGATTGCTACAACTTACATCGAGAAGTATGTCGGCTTTTGGCTTGCTTTTCTGCTCCCAGGCATCATCTACATCCTCTTGCCAGTGCTGCTCATGTGGCGATACAAGACTCTCAAACGCGCACCGCCTCAGGGATCTGACCTTAACAACTTTTTCAAGATTGTCGGGCTAGCTATCAAAGAGAACAAAGGCAGGGTCTGGGCCAAGAACTTCTTCGAGTCAGTCAAACCATCGGTCCTTGCTGCGAAGGGCAAGACAGTTTCTTGGGATAGTCAGGCAGTAGAGCATGCTCGCAGAACCCTCTCCGCGTGCCAGATCTTCCTCTATCAGCCATTATTCTACCTCAATAACGGCGGTGTTGGTACCGTATTGTCTAACCAAGGAGCGTCGATGACTACCAAAGGTGCACCCAACGATCTGATTCACAACTTCAATCCACTCACACTGATGGTCTTCGCGCCCATCATGTCGTTTGTTCTTTACCCTCTCTTGAACAGATACCACATCAAGTTTGGCCCCATTAGTCGTATGACTGTCGGTTACATCTCCGCCATCATCGGAAGCATCGTCGGTGCAGTTATCCAGTGGAGGGTCTATGGAACCTCACCTTGCGGATACCAGGCTTCAACATGCGACAGTGTGTCCCCCGTTTCTATCTGGTGGCAGCTGCCTACTGTTATGCTGGGGGCTATCGGTGAGCTCTTTACCGCAGTCACGGCATACGAGATGGCATATGCAAGGGCGCCTGAGGGTATGAAGTCTACTGTTGTCGCGATCAACTTGGCTATGCAGGCTCTGTCTTCGGCATTGGCTCAGATCTTGATTCCTTCCATCAAAGATCCCAATCTTATTGTAAGTATAACTGTCCTTACTCTGGTCACTTGCTAACATAGTCTTCACAGTGGGCCTGGGCTGCTCCTGGAATTGCTCTCTTCGTCCAGACCATCATCTTTTGGGTTCGACATCACCATGTCAACGATGAGAAATTCCTGATTCGTGAGACTTTCGAAGAAGAGGGTCCCTCCGTGTCGGAAAAGAAACAGGGTACTTCAAAGGATTAGAGTGCTGGTGAAGTTCAGGCCCCCTTGAACTTCCTCAATTCGTAATAGCGGGCATGGCTTTCAATTTGAAGGGACTGGCAATTAATAAACCCAGGCGGATTCTATACGTAAACGCATCGTTGCGTCAAGCATCAATTTCTTAACCATCTCATACTCCCCTGTGATTGATCAGGATGAAACTGACCACGGCTTCAGATTGAAATTCCAAAAGTCACATGCATGTCGATATGTCTTTGTGGTAAGACAAATTCCCAGGTGAACTTTATTGCATCTGTAAATGACTAGATACGAGGCTGCATCATGCCTTGAGGCCTGCTGACACTAGTCATTCCAGTTAGCAAATGCCGTCGGACATCGGATGTCCTTCGGTGCGTCATATCCTTTCAACCTGAGCCTGCTGTGACCCTTCAAGTATCAGTGAGACGACCTTAGTCCTAATAGCTCGAAAATGTAAAGACAGCTTCCTACTAGCGTCAGCACTTGTCCGTTTAGGGTCAACGAAGTCATCAGTCGGCTTGACAGTTACGATCCAGTGCAACGCTCTGGGATCCCCCGGGAGATAAAGTCCGTAGGAGTATAGCATAGTATTTCTCATCCGCTTTTACTAGTTAAGCAAGATTCATTCATGCCGGAAGAGTAGCTGTGATAGAGTCCAGGGCAACTTGTACTGCAAATACACCATCTCACTCAGTTCAACATGACAACCACGACACCATCGCTGACTGGCCTCGCCGAAGCTGCATCACAAGCAGCGACAGCTTTGGCAGTGAAGCTTGAGAAAGGCGGATATTCGGCTCCGTCCTTTGAACAAGATGGCCTTGCCGACTACCCAAAGGACCCTGAGATCATTGGTCTTCGCATGCAGCTGCTCGATGCCACCACTGACCTCTACCGCCTTGCTCTTGGGCCGACTGATTCATCGTTTATGGGTCCTCTTCTTGTTCGTGGAACCCGCCATGTTCAACTTGAGGAAAGCAGAGCTGATAGTTGATAAACAGGCATTTCACGATGCATCTGTCACAAACATCCTGAATCAATTCAACTTCTGGAACGCTGTACCAATCGGGGGGTCAGCAACATATGCTGAAATCACTGCTCGGGTTCACCTTCCAGAAAGTATCGTGCGCCTCGTCCTCAAGTACGCCATCTCAATACGGATCTTCGCTGGTGCCAACGATAAGCCTGATAGCGTTTGTCATACTTCTTTATCTGCTCTTCCTGCCCGGAATCGTCTGTATCAGAATTGGCTTCGACATCTGTTGGAGGAGGCCGGTCCTGGTTCACTTCACGTTGCAGAGTCACTCAGGAAGTTCAGCAACGGCAAACAGGAGCCTAGTTAGGAACCAACTGAGAGCGGCTTTTCTTTGGCTAATATTGACAAATTGGACAAGCCTCAGACGTTCTGGGATTATGTCAACCGCGAAACGAAGGCAAGCCGAAAGGCTGGCGTAGTGCGAGATTCGCCGAGTGCATGCAAGTAGCAGCATCGGCCTCTGTCATCAAGACTGATGACTTGTTGAAGTCGGCTTATGACTGGAACAAGCTTGGTGAAGCTACCGTGGTCGATGTAAGTCACTGAAAAGAGCTACGCTGGCTCAAGTATACTGACATCCCTCAGATTGGTGGTTCTAGTGGTCATGACTCCACCACCTTTTCTCAGGCGTTTCCCAACTTGAAGTTCATTGTCCAAGATCTTCCCCAACTTCAAACCTCCTTCGATGAGCAAGTACCTGCCGAGATCAAGTCTCGGGTCAATTTTGAGCCGCATGATTTCCTGCAGCCCCAAAACACCCAAGGCGATGTTTATATGCTCAAGATGGTTCTCCATGACTGGCCTGATAAGTATGCGGCAAACATTCTCAGGCATCTGGTACCGCACCTTGAGTCTGGTTCGCGAATCCTTCTTGTTGAGGCCGTGGCTCCTCCAGACACAGCGGCACTTCCGTTCGCAACGCTGAGCCATATGCTCAACGCTACAGACATGCATATGTTGCAGTTCTTCAACTCTCAGGAGCGCAACTTGCAGGACTGGACCAATCTGTTTGCAAAGGTAGACGAGCGGTTGACTCTCACGTATGTATCTGAAGTTCCTGGATCTGTGCACCAGTTCCTTGAGGTTGGACTTCGTACATAGAGACCAATGAACACAGGTTCCCTAGCATACATAGTATCAATTATAGAGATCGATTGAATGTGTGGAGACGTGTTAAAGGCCCCCTACCTGTTCGTAGTAAATGAGTTCAGAATCATTATCCTAGTCAAGGTGTCCCGAATATTTCAGGTACTGTCTGGGAAAAAGAATGCTGACTCGCGGCGGGGAGGTTGGTGGCTAGCATGCTGTGATGAGGAAAAAAGAACGATTCTAGGTTATTTTTTCAATGTACAAAAAGTAAACTCCCTTTTCCGGGAATCAATTAGTTGATGCGGTTTGTGTGGATCGAACACACGACCTTCAGATATCGGTGATGAAGTTGAGCTTCAGTCTGACGCTCTCCCAACTGAGCTAAACCCGCGACTTGTGATTATGTCATCGGTTTATGGAATGTGAACATATGATTGCAAGTCTTGACAAGAAAGCACCAGTTGCTTTTGACGGGAGGTGTCTAGACATGTAATCACTTGTCTATAAAAGTTCTGACAAGAGATTGTTTCTGTCGCGAGTACGGCTGTTTTGATAGTAGACCAGAAATCGTTGGGAAATCGTAACATCATACAGAGACAATGGCAAGGCATGATCATTTCGTAGTTCAAATTCTTTTCGGCTAATATACAAAGTCTATGACATAGATGCTTCAAGTTGAGCTACCCGTAGACATACGCTTTCCAACCAATACGCTGCATAAAATCGCAAACTATGGACCTTATTTCTGTCTTTACTCGTTGTCTCTGACATCGATGACAGTTGACTTGAACTTCCTCGCAGGAATCTTGCGCTTGAACAAGATATCAGTCTCGCGGTATGATCGATCCTTGAGCTCAGGAAGGAAGAAGTAGGCCGAGACGAAGCAAACAACTGCAGTGCCTCCCCAGACATAGCCGCACTTGCCACCAAGGTTCCATCCGGTAGGGTTCAGGAGTCGTGAAGCCAGGTAGATCATAGGGATCTCGGCAATGTAGTAGGCAGCACGACCAACACCAGTGCTCAGAGCACGAAGTCGGACAGACGAGGTCTCGGCGATGATTGTGTATGAGATAGGTCCGAGACTACCAGCATACACGAAAGAGATCAATATTCCAAGCACAGCTTGTGTATAGTTGGTGGCGGTGGTCTGGTGGATTGTGGCGACGATGCCGAGGATGAACAGGAAGGCGACATTGACGATTGTTCCCCAGAGGTAAATGGTACGGCGGCCGAAAGAACTGGTGACGGGGAGAGACAAGATGTTGGCAACGAACTGGAGACACGAGTTGACGAGGTTAAGCTGGAACGCACGCTCAGTTGAGACTCCAGCTCCTGGACTTGAAGTTAGTAAAGCGGCTTGCGGGAACATTCATGAGTGACACTTACGTTCGAAGAAGAAAGTGGCTTGGTTAGCGATCAAGTTACCAGCAAAGTTCTGCGACGCGTAGATCAAGCAAGTAATGATCGTTCGTCTCAAGTCAGTACCCTTGACAAGATCAAGCAGAGAAGGGTTACCGCCCTCCTGCTCCTCAATCTCAACAGTACGTTCCATCATGGCAAGCTTCTGGTGAGCTACCTCCTTGTCATTACTTCCGAGGCGCTGGATTGAGCGTAGTGCCTCCTCTTTGCGCCCCTTACGAATGAGCCACCATGGAGACTCGGGGGAGAGGAACACGAGAATCAAGAGAGGTGTCTGCAGGCAGAATATCAGAGACTGAGGATGATTGACGAAGTTTGAGAATCACTTACGGGGAAAAGCCATTGCAAGGCGAGAGGTACACGCCAAGCCCACTGATCATTCCTCTTGTTGTAGGCATAAGTAGCGCCAGCCACGATGATGGATCCAATAGACCAACTCATCTGCAGGGTCGCTGTACAAGCACCACGAAGGGCAAGGGGCACGATCTCGGAAGCATAGGCAGGGGAGTTAGCGATGAAGAAACCCCATGGTACACCTTCCAAGGCTTGTCCGACGACAAGGAGCTCCAACGAGTTGGCCTACAAATCTGGTTAGACGCCGGCTGGGGACTAGGGCAGGTTGACGACTTACAAAAAATGAGATGAAGATGGTCGCATTCATGAGCATCAGAGCAAAGATTGTTGTCCATCGGTAACCGAACTTGTTGGTGATAGGTCCGGCAAGGAAGACACCCACGAAGGCACCACATTGTCCTGCTTGGAAGAGAGCACTCTGCCATCTTGTTGGGATGGTCCAACCTGAACCCTCGACGTGAACTCCGTAGTGTTTCTGGAAGGCGGGAAGAGCGACAAAGTTTCCGTTCAGGAACATATCGAACGATTCCATGACCTGGGTGAACAAACGTCAGTAGCCATTTAGAAATGAGGACTCTTGAGATTTACTCACAATGGTAAAGCACATAATGAATGCCCAGAAGCAAGCCCATGGATGGGCCTTCGCGGCAACCCAAACGCCCTGCTCATGCTCGCGCTGCTCAGCATCGAAGGCATCATGCATAAGATCATTGTTCTTCAAGACTTCCTTATGGTCGAAGTCGGTATGACCGAGCTCCTCCTTTGGCTTGAGAACCTGTTCGGACATGTTGATAACTGGCCTGCAATTGCATCTGCCAAGATAGTGATCGGAAGCCAAGAAAGCTGGCGACGGTTATGGTAATTATACATAATCTCTTAGGACGACTCTCCGCATTATGGCCCAAACCTTGTCTGAAGCATATACGTGGAGTTGTGGAGCTGTCCGTAAGATACTGTCGTTACTATTCTTCGCATGCTATAGGTGCGCGTAACGTTGACTCGGCAATACGGCAACGGGCAAGTTCCGTCACCAGCTATTCACGAGCCGGGCTGATCCCCGTAGCGGCTAGTGTACGGGTCCTGCGGCTCTGATCGACCAACGAATTGTTTCACTAGAGATTGGGGATTACTTCCTCAAGGAGAGGCAAGAAAACTTAGGACCTCATTTCTCAGTGATAAAAAGATTTAGGTACGTTGAGTATATCTTAGCAAGCCTTTAGACCAGCTTATTTTGGCACCCTGATCTAACGTCAGAAGCTTTCTTGCTTCCTGGGGTTCTTCACCGGCTTCGAAAGCGTGTGACATTCATGACGGGCCGAATGCAACGAGAAACCATTCTGTTGATAGCTAGTCTCCGCATGCTCTTCCCATGCGGGGAGAAGGTTGGAGAAGGCCTTCCCCATGGGCATTGGGGTAATTCTCCACTATCCTGCGCAACGTAGCATCTGGCCTCGGCTTTTGTGGTGTCACTCTGGTCCTACATAAAGTGTTGGTAATTTTCCTTGGATGGATTTGGGCCTCTGAAGTCTCCACGGACCCCGTGGGGGAAGTAGGTATTGGAGAATAGAGGGGCATGCTCTGTGCGGGGTGGATTGAGGTAAATTTCTACAGCACGATCATCATCAGGAATGGGGCTCGTCTCGGGCTTCTCTCCAGATCAGCCTGAGAGTTCTCCGAGGGATATGTCATAAATCTTTCCTAACTAGCATGAACCTTGTTATTACATCAGAGCTGCAGCGATGAAGCCAGAGATAACATTTACTGGCCCTTGATCTCTTTCTTCCGAGCCTTGACATCCCCCTTTATCCCTTTCACCAATCCCTTGACTTCCGATTTGAGCGCTTTCTTATCCTCCTTAGAGATTTTACCGGTCTTTTTAGCCGTATATAATTTCTGAAGAAAGCCGGTCATGATTGTGACTGCGGCTTGAACCGCGCATTTGGCACATTGATCGCCGTGCGTTAGGCTGTCAATGGCGTCGGCGAGACGTTGAAGTTCGGCTTTGGAGCGGTTTTGGAGAAGTCTGTCGAGATGAGGGGCCTCAGATTGTCCGTGGACTTGGCAATCGTTGGGGCTTATTGATACGGATGGAGTTGGTGTCTTGATCTCCGAATGAACCGGTGCTGAAGTCATGATTAAGATCGAGCAGCTTATAATTCACTAGTAATTCAGCAATAATTAAATTATACAGAATAGTAATTCTTTAGAAACTTCAAGATAGTCTGTCCCTTTACTTTATATGCTTACAATATGTGTTGTGTTATTTGTCGGTATTTTACAGTGGCAATGGCGGAGCAAGCCTCCCCGTCCACTACCGAGATCACCGAACGGAGATTTTACAGACCGGCCAGGGCTCACAGCGGCTGTAGGGTAGCAGACGCCGAGATGACAACTCGAAGGTGCAGATAGCTCCCAGTTTTCGTTAAAGAGCATATACATATTTGAGTTGCTATCTCACAAGGCATAAGAAAATTAAGATTGTCTTTGGTCTAGAGCTTATGTATTTTGTATTGCGAAGCGAAAAGCCTGCTCCATTGGCAAAACAGTTCATGCAAGTCGAACGACGGTGGTGACGCAGCAGGCACACAAATTCCATCCATACCATTATTAAAGTAACTCAATTAACAAGTTTAACCCACTTTCCGCTGATTACACGCTCACAGTATCGTTTATGCATTGCGATTTTACTACGAGGCAAGTATTGTGACTCCCACCATCGAGATGACTTTGTTGTGAGGTTCAGTGCCGCATAGCCAGCTCTATGACGCAATGATTCTGCCCTAACCAACAGCATCGTCGCTACTCCCAGGTTGTAGTGCTGACTAGTATTAAAATGGACTATTAATATAGTCCGTTGTCCGCTATCTACATTTCCATTGTCCGGAATGCGATGCATCTCAACAATGGGAAATAATATTAAAGCTGGAAATAAGTGCCAAGAAAACGTGGGTGGGATGCATTCTTCATTTCAGAGTCAAGTGAACCATCCGACGATTCCGTATTTCCAGCCGCTCCAACCAAATGTCGGGTCTCAAAGTCCTTGTGTCGGGAGCCTCAATCGCGGGCCCCGCGACAGCGTACTGGCTCGCTAAGGCCGGTGCGAAGGTCACAGTAATTGAACGCTTTCCAGCTCTGCGTACCGGCGGACAAGCCGTTGACATTCGCACTGCTGGTGTGTCTGTTATGCGAAAGATGGCTGGGTTGGAATCTGCTGTGAGAGCTAAGTCGACGCAAGAAGAAGGGATCAGCTTCGTTCGCGAAGATGGTACGCCTTACGGAGTTATCAGACCAACTGGGAATCCGGACCAACAATCGCTTGTCTCGGAGTACGAGATCTTACGCGGGGATTTATCCAAGATTCTGTTCGATATGACAAGAGGTAACAAGAACATCAACTACATATTTGATGAGCAGATAGCGTCGATGCAGCAAAGTGAAAAGATTGCCGGCCCTATCACAGTCACGTTTACAAATGGTACGGAAGCTTCGGAGTACGACTTGGTGGTCGCTTGCGATGGCGCGACGTCAAGAACGCGTGCATTGGGACTGGGTTGTAATGGTGGTGATCAAATCGTCTCAACCAACTGCTGGTCGGCCTACTTCTCGATACCCCAGGATCTCCTCAACGGTAGCAAAATTGGACAGGGATTCAACGCGGTAAGAGGACGCAATATCAGTATTGGCTCGGACCCAGAAGGCTTCAGTCGCGTTCTGCTCATGTGCATGAATCCGAGGGATAAGCCAGAGAGCGCGGTCGCGTTTCGGGAAGCTTCAGCAAAAGGGAACGACGCGCTCAAGAAATACATTGCGCAGCATTACAGTAATGTCGGATGGAAAAGCAGCATCGCGTTGAAGGAAATGATGAATTCTGAGGACTTTTACGCAAGTGAAATTGTACAGGTCAAAACACCAACATTGTCCAAGGGACGGTTTGTCCTGGTTGGTGATGCAGGATACGCAGCAGGTCTCACAGGCGGTGGGACGAGCCTCGCTCTTGCAGGCGCCTACATCCTGGCAGGAGAGCTGAGCAAACACAACGGAGATATCACAGCTGGTCTTCAAGGCTACGAGCAACAGATCAGGCCTTTGATCAACAAGATGCAGATGATTCCTCCGCTGATCACGACAATTCTAGCGCCGCAGACGGCTTGGGGTATTTGGCTGCGCAACAATATTTTCGCGTTCGTCGCGTGGACGGGGCTCGTCGAGCTCGCTCAGCGGTATATTGGCGGTGGCTTTGGCGATGCGAGAGCATTTCCAATTCCGGAGTATGATTGGGAGAATTGAGGCATGAAGTTAATTGCAGTTTCGCCGTTCTGGAGATAATTGAAGATTCCGTTTTGAGATATTGACCACTTGGTTGAGGTGACTGACTGTGTTGGTTGACAGTAATCGGAGACACATTGCACCGACATACAACATCAATGCACCGACCGTGCTATGCATAAGCCGACGAAGATTAATAAGCTATTGTCATAATGAACGAGCAGTGGTAAAAAAGCGAGCTCTCGCATAATAAGTTGTGCGAGGTTATGTTCTCTGAATTGTGCACTGCACCGACACCAGCCCCTTCAATTTCCGAGTGCAAGCCCAGCGGTTGTGCACTCGCGCTCTAACAGATCCAGGAGCTGTACGGAGAGCCATAGAGTCACGGCGCGAAATTCCAGTCTTTCGCAGGGAGCACGCGTCGTTGAGCCCCTCCGCGTGCCACACGCTCGACGCATCTGCACTAACAATTTCCTTTCGCGTGCCCAACGTCTCACCCCTGAACTGTTTGTGCGGCTCTGTCTCTGGGCTGCTAGTGACTTGCAATCTGGGTGCACCCGCCATGACCCCACCGCAGGATTTCGCAAGCCAATTGCCTAACACTCGCTCTCTTCCGTCATGACGCGCCAAAGGTTGGTGGTCTGACTCTGAGGCATCGAGAGACTCGCACAAAGTCGACTGGCCCAGATCACTCAAGCTGCAAAGCCTCGGCCGGATCTGAGCCGCATTCAGTGACGTCAAACCATCGGTGGAGTATGTTTTCTGTACCCATCGCTCGTAACATCTGTCAACCCACGAGCCAACAATAGACATAGCACATCACATAAGCATCGGATAAAGATCTTACTGGCAAACAACTTTATGATTCTTTGTCTAAGATGTACTCTAGCTCTTTGCATCAAAGTACAGTAGTAACTACCTATCAATATTACTAAGGGAATGTCGTAGCACCAATGTGCGATGCCAGGTGATGGAAATACGGGAAGTCTTCCCAGTAGACTCAGGTATTCTGAATCCAATCGAGAGTAATGAAATTTTTGCTTGATGTGTTGTGTTTTAACATTGACGTGCGTTTTTGACAAGTTTAAGCAGTATCAGCATCGTTGTTCGCGTCGTCAAAGGAAGGATCGTCAGAGTTGAGAGGAGCATCGGTATCAGCAGCACCAGTGCCTGCAGGGACAACAGTAGTCGAAGAAGAAGCGGCCGATGATGTAGCTGCTGATCCAGTAGCAGTGGTAGTCGCTGCGCTGGTTGGGATGCTGGTCGGAATACTGGTAGGCGCAGCGGTGGCGCTTCCAGTGGCGCTGGCGGAAGCTATGCAAGCAGTTCTGTCAGAAGCACAAGATGTCTGAGTGGATCCAGACTTTCTGCGGCATACGTAGTAGGCGTAGTTGCATCGTCGGATGCTCTGCTCATTTCTCCACCACTGAGCAAGACCAGAGACGGAGGGTCGGGAAAAGGTGCGAGTAGGAGGACCGCCGGCACTTGAAACAGTTGTAGTAGCTGTCTGAGCTGATGTGGCAGAGCCGGTAGTAGAAGGTCCGCCCTTAATGCATGCTGCGTAGTTGGAAGCGCATGTTGATTGGTTGGACGAGTTGGTGATCAAGCAGTTGTTGTAAGTGCTGATGCACTTGTTGGCGTTGGAGTCCCTGAAGAGCCAGGTTGGCAGGAAGGGCAGAGAAGACATGGCTCCTCGGCCGGGAGCCGCTGTTGTCGAAGATGCAGCGGCAGCAGTGGTGGTGCTGCTGGGCTTTCTACCACCGGGTCCGTTTTGAGGGTGGGCTGCGACAGAGACTGCAAGGGAGGCAGTGATGAGCTGAAGAGTGACCTTCATCTTGGAGAGTAAGTGTTGTTTACTTTGTAAGTGTATAAGTTGAGTTGTTCAAGGAGTGGTTATAAGACAAAGATTGCTGTTTGAGATAAATGTCAAAGAGCTTTTGAGTGTGAGTGAGTGACTGAGAGAGTGCATTCCCAGGGAACGGGGAGGGAGTTATATACTGTTATCATCATACCTTGCATCCATAACCATCAATCTTTGCCTTCGAGTCCAGACTTGACGATGCCTGACGTAGCGTCAATCTTTCCACGTTCAGGCACCACATTGTGGCTTGCTCTCATTCCCCGTCGGCAGCCACGCCGCCACTGGCCTGAACCTTATCGACGAATATGCAAGGTCCAGATGTCATATATTTAGAGTTTCGGGTGATTAGCACTCTCTATGCTTTGATGGTCCCTGAATCGATAACCAATCATCGTAATTAGACTCGGGGCGGAATTCCTCAGTGCCTTTTCAGGGACAAGTTTACTTAGTCCCTTTCGCTTTCCGGACCTGTTTCTCAAATACTGAACCCTCGATCTCAGGACCCCTCATTCCATAGCTAGGGCAAACAGGGCCTCGATTGGGTTTTGAGTAGAATCATTGACGATGGACTGGGAATCTCTACTGGTATTGCGTAGTTGGATGGCTGATCTACCCTCAACTACATCATCATCATGTCCTACCATGTTCCCGAAATGCCCGGATTTAAGCTTCATTAACCTCATATCTTGCCACCACTGTGTTTGTCGATGGCACCTTTATGCCATTTGTAGATCCTTTGCTCTCATCGTCCCAAGCCACTACAGACTCTTGCTCTCGAAGGCTTCCACCGCAAGAGACCAAATGATTACAGAGACAGCCCCCACCAGGTCCAAGTGTCGGCCCAGCCCGACTGGGCCAGTCGGCAATATGGAATAGCCGAGACATGTCGACAGCATCTGGGCCAGGCTAGCCAATCTATCCCCGCCTCAGTTCCATTTCCGTCTTCGGGCTCTCGCGAGTTGGTGCCGAAAACGGGTTAGAAGCAACTGTCATCCCCCCAGTCCCCAGGCTTTACAGTTGTCGCCCCCAAGAGTTGACAAGACGCCTCTCCAAGCTATTCTACCACTTCCGACGCTACACGGAAGTGTCTCGGGTAGGTTGCCTCGCTTGATCTTGGTCTTCTACCACGACTTAAGAAACTTCAAAGGTGATGTGAGGCATCGGTCTTGCTTCTGATGAGTTTTTCAACGTGACGAGGTCTGTAGTATCAGATCAATGTTTGATGATTGATCATGGTAATCTCAGAGAAAAATATCTAGACAGCAATAATGTGATTGCCAACTCGTGATTAAGATCTCTTGTTCGCATGATTCTCATGTATATGGAGTTCCATGTAGGATGGACCATGGATTGCAGCTTGATTATGTATTGCGCCGTGTAGAACGTCCTAGTATCGGCCCAATCTGATAATGACCTGAAAGATAGCAGGCGTTTGAATCTTAGAGAAGAGCTGTTGCATCCAGTATGCTTGAGATCCTTCCCTTGAAGACTTATAGCCACTTCCTCAAAACGTGGCGTAGTGGAATATCGCAAAGTTCAGTAAACTCGAGCTTAGAAACATCTTATTGAATTGATTACCTTGTGCGACTCTGTAGACCTGATGTTGAGTTCGATAACCTTATGATATATCTTCCACCACCGGTACATTTGGACCCTTAGTCATGTGACCTACTACTCTTGCTCCAACCTGAGTCTCCTGGAATGCAGAAACTCATAGTCTGGCATAGCGTCTCTCACCCATCGCTCAAGCTTTTGCGCCCCTTCTTCGCCAAACTCGGCCTTCCACTTGACTACCTCCTGATCAATATCAACTTTCCCAGCGACTTTACTCTGGTCAATCGTGGTACTAGCGTTGATAGAGCTAAGCATCCTCTGCTCCACGTGGCTCAGCTTGTTCAGTTCTTCCTCTCCTGCCTTATCCCATGAGTAGCGGACTTTGCTCTCGTCAAGACCTGTCAACTGTGCATACTTTCCTACCAGTTGAGGGCATGTCATAACATCGTCGGCATCAATGACGATAGGCCAAATACTGTCGTTCGCAAAGTGCTCAGAGAAGAAGTCGTACAATGTTCTGTGCCACTTCATAGTGACTTCTGCTGTCATGGGCTCCTTTCTTGGGCGCTTGAAACCCTCCCATTCCATCTTGCCGAAACATGTGCGGTACAAAGACGGTATCATCAGAGCAGGGTGGCGGATGAGAAAAGTCGGATTCCACGTCTTGAGAAACTCATCTGGAAACAGTGTGAGATTGAGTGGTGACCGAGTCGGTTGAGTGATGCCCATCATGGGAAGTGGTACCGCCTCTTTCTGAGATCCCGTTGAGCCATTGACATAAGTATCCTCGCAACGAGGATGGTTCAACATGATAGAGTGTTCCTTTACATAAATAACCTGACCTTCCTTCTCGGCCGCGGCGATATAATCTTGGAATCTTTCAGAGCATTCCTGGATTACCTTGTTCACTGTCGCACTCTCTTCCTCCGTCCATGTGTCCATAGGCTTCTCAGCTACCAAGAAGTGCTTGGGCAAAGATGGAAGGAAGAAGTATCCTCCGTGGCTGGCAGGACGTACGTTCTGGTCGTCGAGGTTGAGCATCTTGACCAACAGGTTGGAGGCAGTACGAGGAGACGTAAGAAGCCAGTATCGAGGGCGTTGAGGAGAGTTTGCGCCTTTAGCCATCTTCAGTGATGTTACTTGAGGAATTCTTAAAGAGGTAAATTAAATCGAGCCAGCTGAAGCTTAGAAGATGAGACGTATTTGATGCTGATTTTAAGAGTATGAGAACCTGAGCGAAGGATTCAAACTGAGCTGATGGAACGATTGACGAAGTACTTATAGTAAGTTGAACTGGCAAGTCGCCTACTTCCTGATGTCACAGATACATACAAGGGTGTTTTCGGTTGTCGGTCGCTTGGCTCGTCGCTCCGGGCCGTCGCCATGCATACGAGGTGGTGCTAAGTGGGTTCAGACTTGAAACCGGCATTGGTTGATCACTTGAGACATTCATGCGAGACGCTTCTACGGCAATTCCAAAATGTCCGATCCGAATGTGTAAGCGGAGGATTTGTTTCCCTGTCAAGATCTTCGTCGTAGTCTAGTAAAAAGAGAAGATACGCGAAACTCAGTCGTTTGTGTTCCGTGACACGAGCAACTGCAGGCCTGATATGGTCACTGGTCCCCTTCTTTATGCCGTCCTGCACACCAGATCGTCAGGGGCAAGGCAAAGTGCAAGATAGTCCTTCTGATCTCCAAACGCCCGCCACAGCACCATTGTTTGCTGTGAATATCGGAACTTTCAAGTGCGAACCTCCAGGCAGTTATGTAATGATCGACAGTGTTATGCAGATACGGTTAAGGATGACTCCACTTTGCCAGCAACCCTCGAGTCAAGCAGACCGTATCGCGTGGCATTATAAAGAGCGACTTCCGAAAAATGATTCATCAGTCCAGGGAAGATTGCCGGCCGAGTGCCGCACCGCTCTTATCATATTTGACCTCGCGCAACAACGGCATTTTTCAAAGACCGAAGACTGAGAGAAGTCCGAGTTTGATGACCTTATCATATCATGCACAACAAAAAAGCTCTCCTTGTCCGACTATACATATCCTGTGTAGTGTTGAGTGCTGCTGGTACAAGTATACGGCAACTCGGGAGCCTGAGTCTATTTTCGCACCAATCGACTACCGACTTCAACGAGAGAAGAAGGATCGTTATTATATCTGACGTAGCCATGTCTGTTTCAGTTGTGACTACCGGTCTAGAAGATTAATGATAAGACTTTCCTCTCAAGGTCATATCATCGTCTCAAGATTAGTCGAGCCTTGAATACTTGAACCTTGATTGTAACAAGAACTGCAAGAACGCTTATGGTGACTGAGTTTTCTAATAGAAGATACCGAGCATATTGTGATGTTCTGCACAGTCCTTGAAAACTTGATGCTGCCGTGGTCTCTGAGCCTTACGAAGAGACTCGAAACGAAGGACGCTACATACATTACGCTGGTCCGAAAACTTAGATCCCTCGTTGAAGAGAGGCATGTCCATCAAAATTTAATCTCTCCTGCATAGTAATTTTCCATCCGCTGCTCTGTCTATAAGATCATTCGACTGGCGACGACAGCCAGTTGCGATTCTGTCCATGTCCGTACTTCCATGCAAAGAATGTCATACGCAGCAAAGCGACCTGTAAAGCAAAATGCAGAAAACGGGCCGGTCTGATATATAGGCATTGCCTGCAATTTCTCATGGACATTTGAAGCTATTGTTGAAAGCGCAAACGGCGTTTTTGGCCTTCTCATCCTTGTGAGAATCGATATTACTATTTCATTTGTGGAACTAGTGATGCACCCTAATCTTTACATCGGTCAATTACTAGATACCGTAATTAGATGCGGTTCATAGCTGCATAGCATGCCAATTCGATAAATCTCAATCTCACGTCAGCTGTTCCTGCTCCGCCACTTGCGCGAATAGTTCTTATTTCATTGCGCACCATTAAGCTCTTTATTTCCACTCGACTTTCCTTATCAAAAAATCGATTCTTCCAACGACATCCAACTCACAATGGCTTCACCAACTTACGACTACATTGTTGTTGGAGGTGGCCTTGCAGGCTGCGTCCTCTCCAGCCGTATTCGCCAGTACGATGACGCAGTCAAGATACTCCTCATTGAAGCTGGAAAAGAAACGCGTGAGCGCTCGGATGTGCATAATATGCAGGTTTTGAACTTGGGCAGTGAACTGGACTGGCAGTATCAGTCAGAACCCGTTGAAGCACTCATGGGTCGACGCATCACTCTCAACGCCGGAAAGGGCTTGGGCGGCAGCTCCGCTATCAACTCAGGTGAGTAAATGATTCTTGAATAGCAGGTGAACTCGTTGAGTAACGGTTATATTGTGCAGGTGGCTGGACTCGTGGTGCTGCGGCAGACTACGACGAGTGGGCAGCTCTCGTTGGCGACGAGCGCTACAGCTACAAGGGCCAATTACCATGGTTCAAGAAATCAGAGCTCTGGTTCGATGACAAGAACCCAGAAGAGCACGGCAAGGATGGGCCTATCCGTGTAACTTGCGCCAAGGCATCCAATCGCATGTTCCCTCTTGCTGAGCAAGCCGCTGCTGGATGGGAAGAGCTTGGCGTTTTAACCTTGCCAGACGGCGATCAGAACACCGGGGACAACCTTGGGCGTGCTTACATCTGCGAAGCAAGATCCGATGGCAAACGCGAGTGGTCTGCCAATCAGTATTCATTGGATGGAATCGAAGTTCGTCTCGAGACTTTCGTGAACCGGGTCATCATTCAGAAAATACATGGGAATCTCAAAGCTACTGGTGTTGAGCTGGCCGACAGTAGCGTTGTCAAGGGCCACAACATAATAGTCTCCGCTGGTGCATTCCGCTCTCCCCAGCTCCTTCAGCTCTCTGGTATCGGCCCGAGTACCCATCTTGAAACGTTTGGCATTCAGCCGCTTGTCGATCTTCCAGAGGTTGGTAAGAACCTATCCGATCATATGATATTCTTCCAGCACTGGCGGCTACGTGACCCTTCTGCTGGACATACTATTGGGTCCGCCAATCCTCTTTTTCAACAACCCCAATACTCGCAAGGTGTACCTTTTGACTGGATCGTTAACACCGGTGTTCCCAAAGAGGGACTCGTTAAAGCTATTGAGAGAGATGAAGGGGCAAAGCCGAATGATTCCAAGCATGTTCTCCTCGCGAAAGATAGAACATTTATTGAAAACATCGTCATGTTTGCCAAGCTTCCGTTTCCTGGCGTCCCCATGGATGCAAAGCATATTACTAGTGCGTTGGTGAGCTTTCTGCCTACCTCGACAGGCTCTGTGTCATTGAAGTCTGGGAAGCCTGAGGACCATCCAAAAGGTGAGCAATTGTCTCGATCTTGTGATATTTTCCATGTTCGTATCACTAACTGCAGGCAGTGAATCTCAACTACCTCTCCACTGAGGTAGACAAGTATGTCTTTCGTGAAGGATTGCGCCAGTTGACGAGATTCATGCTAGATTCCAAATTCAGTGATCAGATTATCGGAGAATCTATTCCCGAAGGACTCCTTGTGGAAGCTCTTGCACCGGATGATAGTGATGAAAAGTTGGATCAGAGGATAGCTGTGACTGGCGGCACCTCATGGCATCCTTCAGGTACTTGCTCTATGGGGAAAGTGGTTGATACAGAGTTTCGCGTCACAGGTGTTGAAGGACTTCGGGTTGTTGACGCATCAGTGATCCCTGTGCCACTGAGCGCACATCTTCAAGCCCCCCTCTATGCGCTTTCAGAGCAGGCAGCAGCTATTATCACTGGGAAGGTTTAGTTCAGTGTAAGATTGGCAGACATTGCAGAAGTTACTGATTGTATAATGAGTTATACGTGAAGCTTGAAACATGATTCGACAATTGTGAGGAAAATGCAAAGTTGGACACATATGATCTTTCCTGGCCATGACCTATTCACGGGAATTTGCAAGTGCACTTGGCGAAAACCTCACTCTCTGCTATTACTGGCTAACATGAATTCCCATCTCGTCATTGTTTTGATGTTGAGGTACCAACACTGCGCTCTCTGTTGGGAAGCCTATGCCTCTTTAGAATCTGTAATAATTAAGATGTATTTTCCCTGTATAATCCGAAGTAGACGAGAGATTCTGAAACCATACACCGCTCCATAATCGGGGATGCTTAGGGTTGATATTCCATCTAATACTTTTAGGTTGTTTACAGTGTTTGCATGGCGGGGTCCCTGCGCCAGGTGGCCAGTAGACAGAAGTTCGCACTGTAGGTCACCCCGACACACGTTTGCCAGCCAATAAGCCAATAAGACAAGCATAGACCGGGAACGCATGGTGGCTAGTATGTAAGAATCAAGAAACCCGTTTGCTGCATATCTCTGCTTTGGACTACTTATTATCCCGTCCATGTTGAAAGATCAGTATAAACAGAACACAATTGTTTTTCCAAATATCTATCAGCCGCCATCACCGCCCTTACTTGTCGGATATGAGGTGTTTAAATCTTGTGTGTATTTCTTTAATTTGCTAGGTAGCGGGGGTATCATTACCGGCTGGTATACATGGCCTTCAAGTCTAGAGATTGTCGGCTGGTACGGCCCCACTTTCGGACCTCCAGATTGGAGGTCTGAAAGTGGATACCGTAAGTTCCATGATACCTATTACACGGACGGTTTTAAAAACACCACTCTAAAATCTCGCTACTAGCCTAGGCCCTGCCAGCCATGTTCCTCTTGAATTCACGCCAGATCCCCAGAGTTTGTTGATGGGGAAACAGTCATTGCTTGCGGCAGGAAAGGTACGTCAAATTGGCCGCTTGCTTAACATGGTGATCTCGTCATGTGCTATGAGAACATGATTGGAGGATTTATATAAGAATTAGGCGGCACAAGGCGTGCCGCGTTGGAAATGATGTGGTATGATGGAGTCTGCTAACGCCTTGTCTACTTGGTACTGATGGAATCTTCGTAGAGGCCTTTGCCAGTTCCATAGGCCGTCAAGTTTGGCACCGAATGAGTTGGCAAGGTCAAGGCCCAGTGTATCCTGCGGACCCTGTGTTTAAATACAAAACTTATCTACCGGCCTTCCAGCTATCCTAATCTTACCCAGTCTGTAGCTAACCATATTGATTATTTTCCCAGCACAATAAAACAACCTAGATATCCTCTTTTTTATTCCCATAAATACACCTAGCACTCCCGCACATACAACTGATTGCCCTCCCCTCCCAGTACTCAGCACCATAATCAACCGTAACAGGCTCTCCTAGCGCGATGTTTCTCACAGCCTGGATCATGGCTCTCCACTTCCGCGACACCCTCATCGAGACGAACTGGACGTTGAAGTTACACGAGTGATTCATTTTCCGAGCCCAGTTTCCATAGATATGTGCGAGAGTTGTAATCACGACGAGGATCCTCGCCATGTTCAATCGCATCTCTCTCTTCATACTGACCATCAATTTCGGAGTCATCATCGGGCACAGTGGAAGAACTTGTATCCAATAACGCTTCCAAGCGCGGCTGGTACGGCTCGGTATTTACGGATCTTATTGGAGAGAACATGGACTTTTCAAGACCCTGTCGCTCTTCAGCAGCGACTTGAGCTTCAAATGCCAACAGAGCCTCCGCAGTACGTCGCTCTTCCTCAACTCGTCGGTCAACAGCTAGCCGCTCCATCTCGGCGCGGAGCCTAGCAAACTGCTGTCATATCTAATGTCCTGCGACCGAGACCTGAGCCTGGAAGTCCCGACGGTCGTTGGCGAGCTTGGTCGCGATTTTCTGCGTCTCGTTTCGGAAGGCTTGGACTTCTGTAAACCATTAGAGGGAGAAATGCTGGAGAACAGGTCGGTTACAAACCTAGTGGGATCATCGGATCTAGCAACATGCTGTCATCAGCCGGGATAGCACTCTGTGGAGTGTTGGAAAAGGGAGGTGTGAGGGAATGATGATTGAACTGTTGGGGTTGTGGTCGTAGTCGTGGTTGCGTCTGCGTTTGCTGCTATTGGTGCCGTCGCTGCTCTAAGAGACTTCGCTTCATCGCATCGTCCAACTGGTCCTGGCTTTAACCTTGAACTTGGGGCTTGTTCAATAGTTAGCAATAGTTCAAGTGTCTGTTAGTGACTCTCATACCTGCTCCCTGCATGGCGCTGGTGACTGCCCCGGCGCATCGTTACCCTCCCAGTCCATGAAGTCTTGATCATCATCATCGTCATCATCATCGATGACAATGACTTCACTATTGCCCTCTTGAGATAGCTTGACATCGCGTACAGCATTGTATTGTCCACTGACATCGTTGAGTGACTCTGCACCCACTGCACCACCACCTTCCAGGAAGTCTCTGACTAGCTCGTTCGACCAGAAAAGCTCCTTACGACCGGTTTCGCTGTTCCAGAACCAGTGGCCCTGCCACTTTTCACCGGCCCGTTGGGGGTATTCGTCAAACTGCTTAGGAGCTTACGCTTGAGGACGATACAATGTGCCCGGGACAGTTGGTCACGGACTATGCCTATAGAGCTAACAAGGCGACTCAAGGAAGCCTCGTCGGTGTTGAGGGTTGATTGGCTGTGGCGGCCATGAGCAAGCCACTTCACCATCTTCACTCTGTCCATAGGTAACTAGTAAACCCTATGGTTGGAATGTTTAACGAGGTCTTCTAAGAAGATCCCGTTATATTTTCTCTGGGCATCACTGGACTAGTAAGGAATCAGTCATATTGAAAAGCGAGATAGGATTCTGAAGTGACTTACTCCTGTGATCTTACACATTTCCTTTTCGAAACTAAGGGTGGCCGTCTAATATATTAGAAAAATAACTTGTGTGGACGTTGATCCTACGATGTGCAAGGAGCGTTCTGGAGAGTTGAAGGGATTGAAAAGAGAGAGACGCCGAGAGCGCGAGAGACATGGCCCAAGGCGGTGTACGGTTGGGTTGAGCCACAATAATGAAGCGGCATCTTGAATTGTGAGGAGAGATATGCACCTGTCAAAGAGAAGGCATAGAAAGAAATGAGACAGTCCAAGAGAATGTCCGACGCTTGCTAATGGGATTGCTCAATTGGTGTTCGAAGTTGTTAGGGTTGGTATGAAGAAGTCCAAGATGGAGCTATCTGAGATGATCTAAAAGGCTTGATGAGACGATGAAATTTCATAGATATTGAGTCTTACAAGAGTTGAGTATATAAGATATTAGCAGTATCAGAGGGGGTACTATCAGTATGTCTGTTCAACCACGATGATAAAGTCCCATCAAGCAGTTTGCTTCAGAAGGGATACTGGCAGCGCGAATAAGTCTGCATTCAAAAAAAAAACATAAAAAAAAGAAAAAACACACAAACACGGTCAACGGCAACCACATCCCGACTCCTTGACCTCGCATCAGTCCTTGCCATCATGACCCGGGCTGGCCACCCGCGTTGCCATGAGTGCTCAATGGCCTTTTGCAAGCGCCAAGTCGAGACGAGGATCGTGGAAGCCGTCCCGGTGTCTGGCATGATCCTGCCAATCTCTCATCAACTCCCTGCTGCATTGCGCGCCATCCCCGACGAGATGACCCATGCTTCTAGGTTGAGAGGTGAGAGACTGCAGGATAAACTGGAGAGTTGGGGTTCCTGTATTCCTCACATGTCTTGTTCATGACCGGTGTGATGTCCCACATGGGCTGGCCACCGAGGCTGGAGACGTCATTGCTGTGCCACGGACAAGATATGGGGGAAATCGAATTCATGTACATTTGCCTTTCTGTTTTCTTCTCGGATTCTCCTTTTGACCTCGTTGAGCCTTGGTTGGGCTGGCCATCTGCTCAAGTGTTTGATGTTGTGTCGGAAGTTGACGAATCGGAGAAAAGAACGGAGGGGCATCTTGGAGGATGAGGGAAGGGGAATTGGGGGCAGGTTCTTTTGTGAAGATGTAGGAGGTATTTACATCGGAATTTACGAGACTTTTGTTAAAAAAACAAGGGGAAGTTATGCCAAAATTTTAAAAACAGACTTTTACTTATTTTGGATGTATCAATCTATTCGCCTAAGAAACTTCCCCGTGTCACCCATCAAATGGGCTGGGGATGCTCGGGGTAATAAAGCCCGACAGGTAGCATCGGTCCCGTTTACCCCGGACTTTGGGGGGTCTTTATACCAGAGTTTCCCACTGTTCGTCAGAAACCCCCCGCTGTTTAAATGAAGGACCCCGCTGTTCATAAGAAGCCTCCTGCTGTTGGTGAGAAGCAAACCTATGCCAGGGAGACGGAATCAAATTGAGATCCCGCACGCTGCATTCCTCTTCCATGAGACTAGACAGCCATTATGACGACTTCAAAATTATTATGTTGGCTTCTGTTGCCGATCCTCACGTTGGCGGCTATAGACAGGTAACGTCATCTCTGGGGAATGCTTCAATCCCACTGACTTCAAAGAAAACGAATCGTGACAGAGAACAACATCATCCGCAAAGGGCTGATCACCAATGAAACGACGCCTTTGCAAGTTGGAAACGGTAACTTTGCATTCAATGTTGATACGACTGGAATGCAAACATACCTCCCTTTCAACACAATGTCACGCTGGGCATGGCATAATGACACTGAACCAGCTGGAGAGTAAGTTGAGCCCGCCTTGGACGGGAACTGCTTCGGAAACTGACCACTTGTAGGCCAGTGGACGCATACACCGGCGTGCCTAAAGAGACGCATGGTAGAAACGTTTCTTATGATCTACCCAACCCAAATCTTCCTGATGTTTCTCAATGGCTCATTGGAAACCCCAATCGTATCAATCTTGGACGTATTGGACTGCGATTCAAAGACGATACGCTGTCATCAGGCAGTATATCCAATACCCACCAGGAGCTAGACCTCTGGCATGGAGCCATCACATCAACTTTCACGATCGATGATACTAAAGTCAAGGTTGTGACCCAAGGAGACTTTGAGTCAGATGCAGTTGTTTTCACCATTGACTCAGAATTGATCGAGTCGGGAAAGCTCGAGGTCGAGCTCGACTTTCCATACCCTCCAATCCATACAACAAAGTACAAGAACGAAGTCTTTGTTGGTGTCTATGACTTCCCTACGAATCATTCAACAAAGCTCTCAACGAACCTGAAACATAATACAGCGCACATCTATCACGACTTGGGTACCAATTACTACGTGAACCTTCGTTGGCCCAAGGAGCATTCATTGGAATTGAAGCGCCTCGAGTTGCAGGGCTCTACCAAACCCACAGCTCATCGATATGTCCTTTCATCAAGGCATGGGAAGACCATTGCTTTCGTGGCACACTTCTCTCCAGATAAGAGAGTACCTGACCTGCCATCTACTATTGATAGGCGTAATAGAGCTGGATGGCAAGACTACTGGAGACAAGGGGGTTTTGTGGATTTGACCGAGTCTACGAACCCCAACGCTACTGAGCTACAACGTCGAATCGTTACCTCCCAATACCATGTCAGAGTTAACAGTGCTGCCGATGGTGAGTCTCCACAAGAGAGCGGCCTGATGAACAACGGTTGGTATGGTAGGTAACGCTTGACTTATTTCCATAGTAATTTGCTGACCAAGACAGGCAAGTTTCACATGGAGATGGTTGTATGGCACAGCGCCCACTGGATCTCATGGGGCCGAGATCGATACTTCCACAATATCTTCCCTGCGCTTTACGAGAAGCTTCTGCCTACATCACTCGCCAGGGCGAAGAAAATGGGATGGGAGGGAGCGCGCTGGCCAAAGATGACCGAAACCACTACCGGTCGAAGTTCACCTGGCGGAATCAACGCGTATCTGATGTGGCAGCAGCCGCACCCAATGTACATGGCTATGCTTGCTTTCAAGAGTAAGCCCACGAAGAAGACGTTGAAGCGCTGGGATCCGATCTTGGAGGCAACTGCGGATTATATGGCATCCTATGCATGGTTCAACCAGTCGTCTGGCAGATATGATCTGGGTCCACCGTAAGTTAATCAGCAACCTGAGCAAAAGCATGAATGCCGTTCTGATAAAGTTGTAGTGCGATCGGCGTCACTGAAAACACTCCCCCGGAAAACACGCTCAATCTTGCCTACGAAGTCGCGTACTGGAGATACGGCCTCGACGTCGCCTGCGAGTGGAAGAAGAAACTCGGCTTCCCTGTACCTAAGCACTGGGCGACTGTTGCAAAGAGCCTGGCTAAGCCACCTCAGATCGGCGGACTGTACACAGTCTACGACGGTCTCAACTTGACTTGGTGGGACGATCCGGCACTCAACCGAGACCCGAGAAGTTTGGTCATGCTACAAGGTATTTTACCCGACACACCGGCAGTGGACAAAGAGGTAGCGCGACGAACGGCGGATAAGGTCTGGGAAGTCTGGACTGACCAAAACATTCGAGGATGGGGGCGGCCTGTACTAGCGATCAACTCGGCTCGCATTGGGAAGCCTGAGCGCGCAATATATCACTTGACAGCATATGATTATTGGAAGTTTGATGACGCAGGTAAGTAAGATCGGTCGTTTTACGAAATAGGCAGGATGAGACTGAGTTATCTCGCTGTAGGATTTGCCATTCGTGGTGGTGACGGAAACACACCACCTCCATTTATGCCTGGCAATGCTGGGTTCTTGTTAGCCGGTAAGCTTACATGGTTCTCGAGGAACAAATTGACGCTCACTGACATTGTCCACAGTGGCCTACATGGCTGAAGGATGGGATGGGTCGAAACGCGATACGCCTGGGTTTCCCCAAGATGACGGATGGGTAGTAAAGCATGAGGGACTTCGCAAGGCGCTGTGAGATCCGGCGTAGTTCTGCTTAGATAATTTTCAGTCGAGAGCTCTGCTCTAACACCAGGAACAGGCATGCTTGTGCTTCTTCGAAACCCTCTCTACGGCGTACATCGCCTCTATGCTCTTGTCAAGTGAGGCTTCACTGGTTCGAGACAATAGGTGACACATGCCTGACTCAAATAAACTCGAATCTAAGTGATATATCAGAAATTACCATTTAAAATCGTTACAAGTTTCATCGAAAGGTTTCTGAGCATGACATCGGTACGTGAACGATCCGAAACGAAGGATTCATTGCGGGCGGCAATAAAAGAAAGCTTCTATTAACCCCGCTTCCTTCGTGGCATTTGCAGAGCAAGACTTTGTCGTCGTAGGATCAGCCTAACAGCGTCACAGCCCTATTAAAAGACGCTTATTTAGTCCAAAAGGTCTGTAAATCATTCCCTTCTTCTTTTCTGGCACATTTCTACCCGCGAAAGAGGGGCGTAAGCTGAGTCAGATGCATCGCAACGATAAGGCCTAGTTTATCTTTTCTAAGTCCGTGGTTGGTTTGAGGCTCGGACTAAGTTGTTTCAGAGCTCGCACTCCGGGAGCGAGCTCGAGCTATGAACTCTGCTCTCTTTTGAGTACTTGTATGTAATGTGCAGACAAATCTTCGAACCTCTCATTTCCGGAGTACAGTGAATACATGTAGTTCGGCACAAGCATTAGTACTTGATTGACCATGTTTCGCGTCTCTGATATTGGTTCATCGATCGACAGGACGAAGCTGTTCCAATACTTGGTCATCTTCTTCGTTTCTTTCAAGGCAATCACATACATACAACGACTCTTCTTCCATCCGCTATCCAAATTCCCGGGCCCAAGGATTTGCGCGGCGTCGCGATTGTATGAATTCTACTGGGATTCGTATCAACATGGCCGCTTCTGGGCAAAGCTACCAGATCTTCATAGATGCTATGGTGTGCCATTATTTCCATCCCCAGACATTCTCTGACAAGCATCCAGGACCCGTTGTTCGTATTGGACCAAATGAAGTCCATATCGAAGACTTTGAGTACTTCGATACAATCTTTGGATTTCGCCCTTTGAACAAAGAGGCCATGACGGCTAAAGAGTTTGGGATCAACCACGCCCTATTTGGTGTTGAGGACTACAAGACTTACGTCAAGAAACGTGCTGCATTTGGAAATGCGTTTTCTCGAACAAGGCTTTCTAAGATACAGGACCAAATCAACGAAGAGATTCAAAAAGGATGCACTTGGGTTGAGGAAAACAGTAAGAATGGAGGCCCTGTTGACCTGGCGTATGTATACCCCAATCGACACAAAAGAGGCGCTAACCTCGTACAAGCTTCTTGTTTCGGGCTGTTCCGGCAGAAATCATAACCAAGTATCTTTTCGGACAAGAATATGGGTTTCTGCAACATGTGCAGACCACCAAGAACCTTTACGATAAGAGGATGGACCGATTGTTTGGGTTCTCACATCTGGGTCGATTCATACCCAAAGAGATACCTCTTTTCTTGTCTCTCTTTCGTCAGTTGATCTTAAGGGCTCTGGGATATAACGACCCAGGTTCTGCATTTCTTGATTACTTCTTGGTACGTAACGTGACACGTCACAAGAATACTCAATCTGACGCGATAATAGCTCGCTCAGAAGTTGGTGCAAAAAGTGGTGGCTCAGCATAACCACTCGAATCGCAATGCTGAAGGTATCACCCAACATACTGTGTTTGATGACTTTCTGGACAGCTCGCTACCTCAAGAAGAAAAGGAAAAGGGCCCTCTTACTCAGCAAGCAGTGGCTATCTGGAGTGGAGGATGGGACACGGTTGGCTTCGTGTTGACCATGGCGGCCTACCAATTACTCCAGAATCCACAAGTTGAGCAGCGCCTTTACCAGGAACTCAAAGAGGCCTGGAAGGACCCTACTGAACCACCTGAGATCACAACTTTGGAGAACCTACCATACCTTACTGCTGTAGTCAAGGAAACGTTTCGTCTCTCGCCCGGTGCGCTTTGCCGGCTGAGTCGCGTCAACCCTGGTGGCTTTGAACAATATGGCGATTGGGAAATACCTCCGGGCACAATTATCAGCATGTCCATTCCGGATGTTCTTTCGGACGAGGCAATCTGGGGGTCTGATGCTGCTGTTTTCAAACCCGAAAGATGGCTCAGTGGAGGAGCGGACCTCGACAGATACCTAGTGACTTTCAGCAAAGGAACCCGAGTTTGTCCAGGAATTGAGTTGGCATGGATCGAGACTCGGCTTGTTATCGCGAGCCTTTTCCGAAGGTACGAGATGAGCATCGCAGCAGAGGCCGGTATATCTGATGATGATATCATGCCGTATTACGAAGGGTTTACGCCTGCAGTCAAGAATTGGATATCGCGACTGCCGGTCAAAGTGAAGCCTAGAGATTAGATTGTCCTGATATCGCCAACAGTGGAGGTTGTCCCAATAATGCCCAGAGGCTCCGTGTGGCTGTTCTGCGACATGATAGCTCTTATCAAGTATCCCAATCCTTCAAATGCAATGTGTCTACCCTTTGCCGATCCATTTCTCGTTTGTTTTCGTATCGTCAGCACTAAATCAGGCCCATTCCTTGTTGAACGCTGGTGCAGTGACACGGATGATGCGCTAAAGATTAACCTTGTCTGATAATCTTGTCCTTTAGCCCAAAATGAACCCAGTACCCCGCTACAGGTCTCATTCTCGGCCATTCAAAGACGTCACGGTGCCGCATACCCGTCTTTCAGGGCTGATGGCGGCCTCCACTAATAAGCACTTGACGCTGCAGCGAAAACCGACTTCATTCCGCTCAAAATTTAGATCGTCAACTTCAATATTTTACTTCATTTTCATCATGTCAAACAGCGGACGCGGTCGAGGTGGATTATTCCAGCGAGGTGGTCGAGGCGGTCGAGGCGGGGGCTTGATAGGGTCAGCTGTCCGTGGTGTAGCAGGCGGCATTGGGCTCGTATCGGAGAGCGTTAGCTCTTACAAAGAGAAGAGAACCGTTGTGAAAAACGCCTCATCGTCAGAGTCAAGCCAGCAGCCTCAATCAAGCGGCATTGCTGCCAGCAACGAGCCGCCACCGAACTATGAGCCTCAGCCAAGCCAGCATGAGGACTCGACTGAAAGACAATGGGAGCTCGACGAAACACAATCCGAGCTACTCTCAAGTCCCCAAAACGGTGCCGACTCCGCTCAACAGACTCAAGATGACAAGGATCTTGTAGCCAGTTTCTTGAGAGTTCATGGCTCTTCAGCTGGCCGAAGCAATGCTCAATTGGAGTTACCTGTCATTCTTGCGCAGCGAAGACCAAAAGATCGAACTCGCGGCTTTGTTCGTGGATATGCCCCAATGCTTGAGACTGTCGGCATTGACCAGGCGGCTTGGCTGGACTTTCTAGATAAATTTGATCAGTCTACCCGAGCGTCGCCGTGGATCGAGGTCATCAACTTTGCAGAGTTGGGTGGTTTCTTTGTGCCAATTGCACCAAGCATTGCCATCAGCGCAGCCGTGTACAAAACAATTGAGGTTGCGAAGGATGTCCAAGGCAGACAAAGGTAACATCCTTTGGCAAAGCATCGCGCCGTCTGAAGCAGAAGCTTACGAACCGTACAGGTCAAACAAGTTCATTTCCCAGATGAATGAGCAATACTTCTATCCAAACGGCTTATGCTGTCTGATTATGACCTGGCGACCCGATTCCGGAAGGTCTCACGAGGTTGTTGACCTGACATCAACAGTCGCTTCTTCGATTGGATCTTATGACTCTGGATTTACTAATAAGTTTAAAACCTCCAGCGGAAAGACCTACGGTGATTTTGCTCTCCCCGAGGCTGCCCCTCTCATCTTTCCGACCCTCGATGTCCTTGCTGAGGCCGATAGCGAGGAATCGAGAGGTTTGAAGCAAAGCCTGGGTGAGAAGAGAACATACATCCAGGAGTATTATGATAAGAGGGCCCAGGCTCAGTTTGTAAGTCATTCATGTTGACAGCTGATGAGAGTATGGACTAAACACGGCAACAGGCGCTCAATAGACCGGATAACCTCTTGGCCAACCAGCAAGAAGCTCCAAAGTTCACTTCACGATATGCTGATCCGAGCCATCCTTCCAACAATGGCTCCTTGATCTCCCTACTCACTGGTGGATATGTCGACCCAACGAAGCTTCGCCGGGGCTTTAGGGGCCAAGCATCAGAAGGCCAGAACCAAGGACAACCCAGTGGTGCACGAAGTGACAGGCAGCCCGGTTTGCCGCTGCCTTACAAGCCGGTCAAAGCGGCAAGGAAATTTCTTTTCAACAAGGTAACGATATATAGTGCTCCTCAAAGATTCCAAAAGGGGTAGCTAACTTGCATAGGATATTTTGTATCTAATGGTCGTCAATATGCCGACTGAAGATGAGCTCCGGGAGGCCAAGGCTGTGTTGGACCGCAGATAAGGGATTTGCACATTCCAGAGCGACAGTTTCCTTTAATTAACAGATCAAGTCCATAGGATCCTAGAGATTGCTGGTAAGTTGCCTGGACTGAACGACTCGCGGTGTCCGGGCTATCTTCGCAGTTCGATCGATGGTGCAGTCAAACACCCTTGAGCTTTTACACCAGATACAAATCGAGCTGTCACAAATGATAAGAGTTCTAAGACGAAGCGAAGAAAGTTCAATTAACATATTATTAAAAAGTTCACCTCCTAATTGTGACCGCTTCACGATCCTGTCTATAAGCTCAACCCTCCCTCATATCATGCCCGATTTAGGGCTTAACAGCCTGCAAGTGCGACTGCGCCAAGTTCGTGAAGAAACTGGCTCCGAGAACCTTGCTTGGAGTGGCAGGGTCAGTCGCATTGCAAAGCTTGGCAAAGTTGCCGTTCTTCCTGAGTCTGTCCTTGGTAAACTTGGAGTACTTGGACAGAGAGCATGACTTTCCAGGTCCATCCTGACAAGAAGGTACTGGGTAAACGACATCGTTAACCAGGATTCGAACGAACTTCTTCGAGCCGTAAGCCTTGCTGGAACCGCAGCTGAGACGCTCAAAGGCGATGGTACCTCTCATGGGAGAGATGTTGGAGCTGCGCCAAATACGGTCCTTGGGAATACGATCCAGGGGAAGAGGAGCTTGCTTGTCAAAGACGCCAGTAGCAACAGCCAGCTCGTTCAACTGACCGTCATTCAAGAAGCTCATAAGGATCTTTGGGAGCTTGAAAGGCTTTCCATCAAAGTCCTTACCTGTGGTATCAGGACCAGCAACGAAACGCTCAATGAGAGATTCAAGGAAAGGCACCATCATCTTTGAAGCAACCTTAGTCGCGGGTCCAACACCGTAGTAGTATCTGAGATCTTGCTGATACTCATATGCTTCCAGCTCCTTCTGGGTGAAGGTGTCGCAGAATGGCGAAAGCTTGCCTGTGATTTGCGACTCAAACCCACAGATGTAGGGGAAATCATTCCATGTGGAATCGTCGAGTTGAAGGTCGCCCTTGATGTACTTGGACAAGCGCTTCTTGAAGCCTGGAAGCCATAGCTGACGCCATTCGTCCTGCTGCTTGCTGCTGTCATCGACGAACGTAGGGCACATATCAGACGGAGCAAGGGTGTCGCCAAGGTGAGATGGGACGCCTTTGCCGGTCACGGAAACGACTGTTCCCAGGGAAGAATTGGTTCCCAGAAACCCGTGAAGGAAGAGCTGTGCGGTCTGGAGAACTCGTGTGTAGTTGTTGGCCCACACGATAAAGTCCTCGCCCTCCTGGTACAGATCAGGGTATCTGTTTGCGTCAGTTAAGATCTTAAAAGCTGACAATATCAAGCTCCTACCTGGTTCTGATGGTGTAACCCATATCAAACAGCTCTTTGTATCCAGTCTTGCTCAGCTGAGCGATCTGGATCTCAGGGTTGGTGAGAGGGCTCTCCCAAGTGTGAATGAAAGACAGAGGTCCCGTTGCAGTGTACTTGGACTCCCGGAACTAAATTGTTGGTCAGCCTTTTTCCGTGATCAAAGTTCTTGATCATTTCTTACACGGCGAGCCATTTCGAGCCATCCATTGTGAGCTCCCTGGTCAGGATAGCGGGATCCGTGCCGCGACACATAGGCAGCTTGGTCGACCTGGCATCCTTCTGGGACCGCTGAGGATATTCCGGTCAAGTCCTCGCCTGTATCTGTTAGATAAAGACTCAACTCCGGCACGATGCCACCTACCAATGTGCCATGGGCCGTTGGCTCCAACATGGGCCAGAGGGTTCTTTGCTGACGCGCCATCGGGCAATAGAACGCCTTGAACGGGATCAAGCGAAGTGCCGGCTCCTGCGCTGCGGGCGGAGCATGATGAGCCTAGCAAGGCGACAGCAACAATTGGGGTTCTCATTTTGCCTCTGTTAATGGATCAAGGTCTTCGGGAATGAGTGCACTGATAGACAGACAAAGAGTCAAGTTCAACGTTCATCAATGAGGAGAAATATATACAACTACGACAGCCCTTGCTCGACCCGGAAATTAAACTCCAATTCTGTATAGACTGAATGTCATCCAGACTCTCTATTTCCGCCTTTCCGCTCGCTGTCAATTGAGATCTATCAACTGCGCCGCGATAAAGAACGGGTCTAGCAGGGGATAGTACAGCACGTGTTCTCTGGGGAATAACTTATTCGGTCGCATAATGCTAAGAAGCTTGGTATCCATCGATGCATTGGTGGAAAAGTCAAAACCTCGGTAAAGACGGGCCAATTGCCAAATTCGGAAACACATCAAGAACACTATCAGACCAGTAAGACAATAGAATTAATCTACGTGCCTCACTGACGTAGTGTGTAAATGTGATGGTCTCTATATGCCGCGGTGTATTAAGTTGGAAAGAAGAAGCTACTTTTCGGACAACAATCGCTTTTGTAGTTTGAAGCCGCGATATCACTTCACGAGGTCCGGCTTTGAACCCCTGACAGGAAGGTATTATGCTGATCACGATGCAACATGACAGATCGGCTCATGAAGCTTGGACTTGCTGTTCTCCTCTTTACGTTGCTCTCCCCATAAATAGACAGTGAGTTCAAGACAACATCATAGCTTCAGTCTTGATCACCAACAAGCCAAGAAAAAATGTCAATCCGCACCATGTCCAGTCGGCTCCTTGCCGCCGCCCTCGCTCTTGGTGGTCTCTCCATGGGACAGACCACTGGAAACTTCAACTTCCTTACCTACAACGTCGCTGGACTTCCTGCTATCATCAACAACAACGAAGTTCCTGGTGACAAGGCAACCAACGCCAACCTCATTGGAACCGTTCTTGCCACCCAGAAGTATGATATTGTTCATATGCAAGAGGACTTCAACTATCATGCTTACATCTATGCGACTGACAACCATCCTTACCGTACTCCTACCTCTGGAGGCGTTCCCTTTGGTGATGGCCTCAACACTGTCGCCAACTATGACTGGACTGGTCTTGTTCGCAAGAAGTGGAACAAGTGCAACCTGAACTCTGGCGATTGTTTGACCCCCAAGGGCTTCAGCTTCATGCGCATGAAGATTCAGGGCATTGAGGTTGATCTCTACAACCTTCATGCTGATGCTGGGTACGTTAGTTGATTGATGCATATTGGACGGAAACTGACCATCCGCCACTTAGCTCCGACCAAGGTGATGTCGATGCGCGTTCTGCAGGTATCGATCAGATCCTGGCCTACATCAATGCGAACTCCCAGGGCAGGGCCGTCATTGTGGCTGGTGATACCAATGACAGATGGACCAACGCAGGTCGAAGCATCAACAAACTGACTGCTGCCGGCTTCAGCGACTCTTGGGTCCAGCTCATTCAGGGAGGCAAGTTTCCCACGGCTGGAGCAACTGCAAACCCATGCAAGGTCCCTGCCGCTGACAACACATGTGAGATTGTTGATAAGGTTTTGTAAGTCACCATTCTCACTGTCATTTCAATGTCTTGTAATATGCTAATAAGAGTACAGCTATCGCTCTGGTAGCTCTGTGAAACTTACTGCAAAGAGTTTTAACTATGTTCCTAAAGTTTTTGTTCAGCCTGATGGGAATATTCTCTCAGATCACAATCCTGTGCTTGTTGAGTTTTCTTGGTCTACATAGTTTAATAAGAGATAGGACTTTAATAAAAGACATTGTTGCTAACGGGCTGTTTTCTTAGGCAAGGTAAATGCCTTAGCCTTGCTTAACTCTATAGTCTTCTTATTATGTCTTTTACTTAGTTTTTCGTTATTCTCTTTTTAAAGCTATCTTTAAGATCTAAAAGAAAGTGTTTTTTTTAAAAAAAATAAAAAGGCTTTTTTTATATTTGTAAAAATAATATTTTATAAGGTTTAAATATTAATAATATAATATATAATAGAGAACATACTTTATAATAGATAGACTAGGCGCGGTATTCCTTTAGGTAGGATAAAGGAAGAAGGTTAACCTAGCTGCTAGAGTGGACCTGCTGCTAGTATTAATACTGCTTAGTTAAGGTAGTAATTATACCATTAAGGCATATAAACCTTATATAATTTTAACTTCTATGATAATAACCTGCTATAAGGGTCTAATTATTTATATAATAGTTAGGTCTCTAAATTAGTAAATTAGTTTATACTAGGTTTATATTTATAGATAATATAAGGCATAATACTAAGTAGTATAAAGTATTATATTTCTTAATAATTAAGTAAAATAATTTAGGCTTATTAATATAAAGATAGTTTATTAATAGCTAGTAAGATAAGCTTTATTTACTATTAAATAAATATATATATGTATATTAACATATATATAAGTTAAACTAAGTTAATTTAATTTTTCTTTTTTATTATATAAGTTAAATAATATATATTTAACTTATTATAAAATAGGTAAATATTAATTAAAGGAGAAAATAAAATACTTATTTATATATATTAAAATATATTAGGTTATAATATAATCTCTCTGCTCTTTAAGTATAATAAATTAGGTTTTAAACAGAGAAACTAGTCTATAGTAGGTTTATATTTATAAATAGTATAAGGTATTAATACTAAGTAAGTTAATTATTATATCTCTTAATAATTAAGTAATATATATTAGGCTTATTAATATAAAAAGGTCTTATTAATAGTTAATAGGCTAGATTTATAAAAGTACTAATAAATATAGTTTATATACTAAAAGTAAGCTAAGAGGATTACTAAGGTAGTTAAATTATTATAATCCTATTTATAAGGTAATTTAGTTCTAATTAGCTTATAGCTACTAAGAGGCTAATACCTTATATAAGTTTTTATAAGGTATATATAATAGAACTACTAGGGTTATAATATAATCTTTCCCCTCTATTAGGTCTTATCCTTAGGACCTTAAAGTAAGCCTAATTTGTTTTTTATTTAACTAGTTTTAACTTATATCCTTAAATACTTTTCTATTAATATATACTACTAATAAAATATCTAATTATATTTCTAATGTATTAATTAAAAAACTAAAAAGTATAAATTTCTAGCTAAAAGTATTAAGGTATTATATAAGCATACTAATATATTATATTCTTATTATTTTAAATATTAAAGAAATTACTTAATAATAATAGATTATTTATAATATAATAAGTATATTTATTAAGGGTAGTCTTATAATAGTATAAAGGTAATATCTTCTTATTTATTATTTTCTTTATTTATTTATTTAAGTTACTAATAATTCTAATTAAAAAGCTAATTTCTTAAGAGAAAAAACTAAATATAAATAAAGAGGAGGCTAGTAAAGATTTATTAAAACTTTATAAGGAGTTAGCTATATTATAAGTATTTATAACTATAGATATTAGTTATTTATCTTATATTTATAAGACTAAAAATAAAATAAAGAAATACTATATATCTAAGTTTTATTATAGTATTTAGGGTCTTAAAGGAGAAGATAAGTGAGCTAAAGAGCTAAGTTATTATAAGTATAAGGCTTTTAGTAAGCTTTATTTTTTAAATCCTAAGGGTATTAATTAGATTTCCCTTAGTTTAAGGATTTTGAACTTTAATCCTTTGCCTTTTAATATTATTAATAAAAATTCTTTAAGAGTTATTAGGTATTTATAAGGTATTTTAATAGTTTTTATTTAAAAGTTAAAATACCTATTAAATAATATATAAAGTAAAGCTAAAGGTATTGAAGTAAGATAATAAAATAAGATATTTATTTTTAATATAATATAATATAAGGTATTATATATTATATTAAAAATATAATAACTTTAATATTAAGTCTTAATAGATTATATAGCTATTACCTTAAACCTTAAGATTTAACTAAATAAATAGCCTTAATCTATAAGTATAAAAAAGATATTTCTCTTATTTTTAGTAGGCTAAATGCCCTCTTTATTAGTACCTTCTTAAGGTAGTTACTACTAAGGCTTTAACCTTATAAGGCTATATTAAAATAAGCTAAAAACCCTTATTTTTATTATAAAATATATTATTATATAATTATTATTACTAATAATTAATTAGGTTATAAGTATCTAGTTATAATAATTAATTATTATATAATTAGCCTTTTAATATAAATTAATAATATAAATATTAAAAAATCCTAAGTTAATATTTTTTTTAGTATTATAGAATTATAAGTAAAGACTTATTATATATTAATAAACCTAAGTATTATCTAATTATATTTATCCTTAATTTATATTTTTCTTATTATAGTATTTTATAACCTAATTTGATTTATTACTAACTTACTAAGCTAGCCTTAATTTATTAATATTTATAAGTTTTCCCTAAATACTTAAACCTTTTTTTTTTTAATTTATCTTTTTTTCCCTTTTCTCCTCCTTATTTCTCCTCTTTTACCTAATAATAGCCCTTAATTCTAATAATAAAATATTTATATTATAGATTTAATTAATTTAATTATATATCTTAATTTTATAAATTATACCTAGTATAAATTATTATTACTACCTAATATAATACTATTAATAAAGGCTTATTATTATCTTAATATATCTTAACCTTATTTTAAGTAATTAGCTAGGTCTTTTAATACCTTTATTTAGCTTATAATATATTTAATAAGGGATATATCTTACTTAATATTAAGGAGCTATATATAGTAATTAAAGATTATAGGATTAACTTATTATATTAGTTATAATTTATTAATATATAATAGGTATTTTCTTATACTTTTATAATACTATAAAAAAAATATAAAATAAGAATATATTTAAACGTAAGCCTATTAATATCTATTAAAAGATTTATTATATAATTATTAATTATTAAAACTAAATAACTATACTTAGATTAATTAGTATTGATAATAAATATATAATAGCTTATCTTATAATAGAAGTTAGGGTTCTTAGCTTATTTTAATATAATCTTTTAAGGTTAAAGCCTTAATAGTAATTACCTTAATTAGATAATAATAAAGAGAGTACTTAGCCTTCTAAGGATAAGAAAAATATTTTCTTTATATTTATATTATATTTTTTAATATAATATATAATACCTTATATTATATAATATTAAAAATAAATACCTTATTTTATTATTTTACTTTAAGGCCTTTAGCTTTAATTTATATATTATTAGATTAGTATTTTAACTTTTAAATATATTAATAAATTATAATTAATATAATAAGTTAATCATATAATCTTTAATTATTATATATAATTCCTTAATATTAAGAAAGATATATTTCTTATTAAATATATTATAAGCTAAATAAAGATATTAAAAGACCTAATTAATTACTTAAAATAAGATAAAGATATGTTAAGATAATAATAAGCTTTTATTAATAGTATTATATTAGGTAATAATAATAATTTATATTAGATATAATTTATAAAGTTAAAATATATAATTAAGTTAGTTAACTTAATAATATAAGTATTTTATTATAAGAATTAAGGGCTATTATAAGATAAAAGAGGGGAAGTAAGAGGGAAAGAGGGGGAAAAAGGTAAATTAAGAAAAAAAGGTTTTAATATTTAAGGAAAAACTATAAATATTAGTAGACTAAGTCTAGCTTAGTAGTTAGTAATAAATTAGATTAGGTTATAAGATAATATAATAAGAGAAATATAAGTTAAGGATAAATATAATTAGATAATACTTAGGATAGCTTTTTATATAGTTTATATTATTATTCTCTATCTGTACATATAAGATATATTATTTAATTATTTCTTTTGACTTTTATTCTTTATATCTTATATTCTTATTATAGTAATAATTTAAGGGTCTTAATAACTTCTTGGTATTTATATAAATAAGTATAAGTAGAATTTATAAAGAAAGTTATATATTTTATTTTCTGGGATTTCTTTTATTAGTGCTATTTATATTTATTTTATTATTTATATTAGTTAAGTAAATTAGTATTTTCCTTTTTAATTTTTTTCTAAGAGTTATTCTTTTATCTTAAGTATATTAGTATTATAATTAAATTATTAGTATAGTAATTATATATACTTATTTATTATCTAAGCCTTTTTTATAAATAATTATAAAGTTAAGCTTATATAAGTATTTAATACAAGATAATATAATTATTATTAGTTAAGCTCTTATATTATAATAAAATATAAAACATTTTAAAAGTTAATATTAATCTTAATTTGATTTGTACTTTGTATAACGTAATATTTAAATTCTTTAAAGTGATTAATAATTACTAAGAACTCTTTATTACTAGTAAGGTAATTAACTTTTAGTTTATATAATTTATATAAGTAAAATATAATATACTATAACTTACCTTAGTTATTATATTAACTTATTTATTCTTTTAATATAAAGTCTAATAAGTTAATATTTAGTTTTACTTTCTTATTAAGGTTAAATATAATTAATATAGGTTTATTAAGGATAACATATTATAATTACTTAAATATATTCTTAGCTTCTAGTAATTAAATAATTCTTTTTTCTTTCTTAGTTAATTCTATAAGAAGATTTATAATTTTATTAAATAAAGTCCTTAAATAAATTATTAAAAATAATTCATAAAGCCTAAAAAGCTTTATATTTTCTTAATTATAATAAGTTTTAATTAATTTATTATTACTAAGACTTTTTTATATTTTATTTTAATTTTACCTAATGTAATAATATATCCTAGTAAGTTTACTTCTTTTATATAAAAGTAATTTTTCTCTAGTTTTATTAATAGGTTAATATCTTATAAGGCTTTTAAGACCTTATAAATATATTCCTTATATTCTTTTTTATTATCTAAGAAAACTTAAGATATTATTTAAGTGGTATATTATAAAAATATTTAAATATTATTAAAATATATTATTATTTATCTATTAAACTCTTATAAGTATTTTAATAAATCTAAATAGTATTATTAAATATTTAAAGAGTTAAAACTTAGTTTTAAATATTATTTTTTACTTCTTTCTTTCCTTAATATGAACTAGGTTATAAGCTCTCTTAAGGTCTAAAGTAATACAGATATATCTACCTTCTAGGTAGTCTTTAAGTTTAGTAATAAATAGAAATAAAATCTTATTTTTAATTATAAGAGTATTTAACTTCTTATAGTTTGTAATAAGTTATAATTTCTTATTCTTTTTAAGAATAAATATTATTAAAAATCCTATAAATAATATAAATATATTAAGATTTCCTTTTATTAATTCTATTTCTAAGTATTTTCTTAAGGTAATAAGTTTTCTTTTATCAAGGTTATAAATTTTCTAAAATAATAAATTATTTATTTTAAGCTATATTTTATAATTTTAGTAACTATATTATATTATCTTTATTTTAAGTTCTTTTTTAAATAACTTCTTATAAACATAATATCCTTTTAAAATATTCTTCAGTCTATTTTAGTATTCTTTTTCTTTTTTTAATTTCTTTTAATATTTTAATTTTTTATTTAGGTTATATAATTATATTTTAAGGAAAGCTTAGATCTAATAATTTTATTATTTCTTACCTCTTACATATTTATATTATACTCTTATTAGAAGTACTAAATTCTTTATTTTATATTTTTCCTTTTAACCCTCTAATTAGGGTTTAAAATCTCTTATTATTTATTATAATTATTTTCTTATTACTACTAGTATTACTAGCAAAGGTAATTAAGTTACTCCTCTAGTTAATATATAGGTTTTTTACTTATACTTATTTTATATTAAGAAGGATATTACTTTTCTTATCTAGGGGAAGGATATTAAAGTCTCTTCTTTAACTCTTTCCGTAGATAAAGACCTTAAGGTAATTAATCTCTTAATTTATAATTCTAGTATTATACTTAAAGAGTTATCCTTTTATATTTTATAATAAGTATAAGTCTTTTTTCTTTCTTTATAGTAATTTTAGCTATATGATTATTTTTAGGTTAATAAAGTTTTATTCAGCTGTATAATTAGTCTAAGTATTTAATTATAATCTCTTAAATTAAACCTTTAGTATTAGGCATTTTAATATTAAGTCTTTATATAATCCTAGAGTATTTATTAAATTACGTTATTTTTATTCCTATTTTTTACTTATTTAATACTTTATTATAAATAGTTCATAATCTTTCCTAATATATCTTAATATATTTATTTATAATTACTATTATTATATCCTTTTCTATTAAGGTAGTTATTAATAAATTCTTTATTAAATAGTTATTATTAGAAATATTCTTTTATTTTATATCTTATTTATTTAATATAAATTTATTTAGATTATTTATTATTAACTAAAACCTTATTAAATACTTTACTAAGGTTAATAAGTTTAAATATATACTCTTTCTCTAGTAATAACTTATTATTATTTATATTTCTTATAATTATAATCTTATTTAATTATTATAATTTTATAAAAATATTATATAGGTAAAGTCTATTAGCTTCTTATTAGCCTTATAATTCTTTAATAGTATTTAAACTTATATTACTAACTAATAGTAATTTTATTAGGTAGTTATATTATTTATTAGTAATTTATTCTTAGTACTATTTTATAATTTTAACTTTCTTATAGCTATATTTTTCTTAAGTTACTTCGTTAAACTCTTTTTTACCTTTTTTAATTAGCTACTAAAAGTACTTATTTCCTATTAGTAATTCTTTTATTTTATAAATCTATTAGTAATATACTAAGTATTTATATATCTTTTATTTATAATATACGCAATTATTAGGTATGTTAAGTATTATTACTAATAAATAATTATTATCTTCCTTATTTTATTAATAGTACTTATATTAGTAGTATTTATATAATACCTATAAGATATCCTTATAGTAAGGATTTATTAGAAATATCCTAATATTAGTATTTTTATTAAACTATTATTCTTAATATAATAAGTTTATAGTATTATATTAGTAATAAGCTTCTAATATATATTTCTTCAACTTCCTTAGTATTTCTGTATTCCTCTGCTCCTTCAATACACCTATCTTTAGGTAATATAAGTATATTCTTTTTCTTACTCTACTATATAATAGTTTATAAGGACATATCTACTTATTCTTAAGTTATTTATCTTTTTTATAAAAGTATTATCTAATTAATTATACTATGCCTCCTTTATATCTTATACTTTAAGGACTTTAATAATAATAAGTATATACTTTAGTTTCTGCCTTTTATTCTTATTTAATAGGTTCTTCTTTCTATTAGAGTATTGTTTTAATAAACCTAGGTGCTTTATACCTAGTAGTATATCTCTTTTTAATATCTACTATAAGAGTTAATTTATCTTATTAAAGAATAATCTTTATAGGAATATTATTTAGTATTTAAAATAGTTAGGCTTATTTTCCTTCCTTAAGGGGGGTTATTCTTTCCTTTCTAATAACTCTAAGAATCTAAGGTTCTCCAAGGCATCTTTTTATTTATTTTCTTATTATCTTTTATTTTTTTTATTTATTATACTTAGGATCTTATTACTTTTCTTTTTTCGATTATTTCTTCTTTTGTTTTATTTCTTCTTTAGTATTATAGTTTTATTATACTTATTATAAGGCTTTATAGTATTTTTAAATCTTTACTTATTCTCTTATATCTTACTCTGCTTATTTTTCTTTTACTTCCCTTAGGCTTTCTCCTAAGTAAGAACAGAGTTCTATATTATATCCTAATCTGTATATACTTACTATTTATATATATATAGCCATTAAGAGATCCTAGTATTTAGTTAATCCTAGGGTCTATTTACCTTAATTTAAGTCCCTAGCTCTTTTAGTTTCTAAGTAATTATATATTATATATCTAAACTAATTATAATTATAATATTTATACTTGAATATATCTTACTAGTAGTATTTATTACCTAGCTAGATAGCTTTAAGTATCATAGGTCCTGGCTATATATTATATATATTATTATTTAATTAATTACCTTATTATTATCCTTATTTTTAAAACTAACTTTAGTTATTATTATTATATCACTAGTTAGTCTAATATAGGTTAAAATTATTACCTTATTTATAGTTTACTCTTACTTTTTAATATTATATTATCATTTATTAATCTTAATTATTATAATAATATATATTATAAGACCTTCTCTAAGTTTATTAGCTAGGTATAATTTATTTTTAACTTCTTTTTTTAATCCTTTATAATAGATTTCTATTAAGGCTTTATTATTCTATTTAGTTTTAGATATAACTATTAGAATTTAGTAAAGTAAGCTATATAGGACTTATATTATTTAAATATAAATAATTCTACTGCAGCTTATTATTTTTTATTAATTACTCTAAAGGAATCTTTAAGGGCTTATATAAAGTTATTCTAATTTCTAAAGATATTCTAGGTATCTTAATCTTATATATCTTTTTTATTTTTAAGGAAGTCTCTTAGGATAGGGTTAAACTAATCCTTTGCTTTTCCCTAAATTAAGCTTATAACATATAAGAGTTTCTTTATAGAGATAGTTAGCTTATTCTTATAAAGTAGAAATACGCCTGTATTTAGGTTAGGAATAGGATTATATTAGCTACCTATCCTTTAAAAGGTTTTAACTTAAGGGATTTAAATACTTTACCTAAGTTTTATTTATTACTAACTTTGCTAATAGTTTTAAAAGGATATTTAATTACATAGGCTTATAAAGTATTAATAATAATATAAAGCTATTAAAGCTTTATTATTAATTCTATGGCACTAAGAGGTAATTGAATATAAAGAAGTACCAGGCTAGTATTACTTTTTATTTTAATAGTATAATATTACCTAGTTATTAATATAATATATTCTAAGTAAGAGTTATTAATACATAATAAATTAGGTTTTAAATAAAAAAACTAATTTATATTAAATTATATTAATAAATAATATAAGATATTAATATATAATATAATAGCTATAAGTATCTAAGTACTAGGCTATACCTTTATATTAGGATAATGTTAAAGTTAATACCTTAGTTTCTTTTATTAATGAATACTTTAAGATAATTAACTTTTTTACTTATAATTCTATCCTTATAATTATAAGTATATCTTTTTCTACTTCTTATTATAAAGGTTTCTTTATTAACTTTTTATAATAGCCTTAGTTTTTTATTTATTTTAAGGGGAATAACGTATATACTAGCTTTATTATTTATAAATATATTTAATTATATACTTTTAATTTTAACTTTTAGTTTTAGGTAGGTATATTATTTTATATTTATTATTATTCTTAGAGCTTTTTTAAAAAGTTTATTTTCCTTTATTTCTTTACTTATGTATTATTTTATTATAAATAATATATGCCTTCTCCCTATAAGTAGTTTATATTATATTTACTTCTTATATAGTTAAGATTATTAAGGTGTTTACTTTAAAAAACTAGTTTTTATTAATAAATAGCTTTTATTTTTTTTACTCTATAATCTAAAATAATATTTACTTTATTTTCTCTAATAAGAGGTTTTCCTTTTTCCTTTTTAGTTTATATTAACTATTTTTATAACTACTACTTAGTTAACTATTTAAAGATATTTTACTTATATTAAGATATTTCTTCTTCTTATTAAGTAATATCTTAGTAAATTTATTTAAGTTCTTTATTAAATAACTTATCTTTTATTAATTTAATTTCTTTATATATCTACTATTTCTTTTAGGTAATATATTAGGAATTCTAAATATATATTAAAGCTTATTTTAATATTCTTTATATAAGCCTTTAATTCTACTACTTAAGATCTTTTATATCTTTTTATAACTAAGTATTTGGCTGTTACGTAGCATCGTGTCAGTGGCTATGATTGATGTCAGCAAGTGTGACCAGAAGGTTTCAAAGGTCGTTTAAAGACCAGTCCTTTAGGCGGGATAAAGGAAGAAGGTTAACCCAGCTGCTAAGAGCTGGCATTAATACTAATTAGTTAAAGCAGTAATTATGCCATTAAGGTAGATAAACCTTATCTGATTTTAAATTCTATAATAGTAGCCTGCTATAGGGGTCTTATTATTTAAGCCTTTATAGAAAAGTTAAAAAGATTAATGGCCTTATATAAGGCTAATAATAAGGGGAAAAAAAAGGAAAAAAAAAAAGATAATAATTTATTATTTAATATAATAATTATATTAATTATTTACTAATATAACTAAGTAATATTAGGGTTAATACTACTTTTTAATATATTATTTATATCTTAGTTATTATTAATATGTATTAAAGTAATATTAAATATAATATATTATTATATAAAGTTTATATAAGTAGCTATTAGATTTATATTAATTAATATTATATAATATAATGTAAATAAAAGCTATTAATATTAAATACTAAGTTTTCTAATTATAATAAAATAAGTAATTTTTTATTTTTTATTTTACTTTTTTTCTTCTTATTAGCCATATATAAGGCTATTAAGCTTTTTAACTTTTTTATAAAAGCTTAAATAATAAGACCCCTATAGTAGGTTATTATTATAGAATTTAAAATTATATAAGGTTTATCTGCCATAATACTATAATTACTGCCTTAACCAGGTAGTATTAATACTAGTTACTTTTTAGCAGTTAGGTTACCTTTCTTTCTTTATCTTACCTAAAGGACTAATATAAGGGGTAAAGGCAGGGTTTAGAAATTCTATTAAAGTTAGAATTAAAGGAATTAGGTTAACTTTTATATAAGTTAATTATTAAAGTTTAAATTAACCTAAAGTTATAACTTTATTAATTAAATATATATAATATAATATATAATTAATTAACCTTATATATAAGAATAAATCTAGTAAAATTAGTAAAAAAGCAGTAATTTAAACTAGGAAAAGGAGTTTATATATAGCATTCTAAGATAAATATAGGTAAAGGCAGGGTTTTATAGAAACTCTATTGAAGTTAAAATTAAAGGAATTAGGTTAACTTTTATATAAGTTAATTAATAAAAATTAAATTAACCTCAAGTTGTAACTAGCTCTATTAATTAATATATATAATAGGTATATCCCAGTTTAAACCACTGCTTTTTCACTGATTTCACTTTATCTGTTCTCGTACGCAAGGTTGATTGGTCACGTGCCCCACCACGTGCATTCAATTGATGGAGGCTAGTCATGACTTCAGGTCAATTTGACTTTCGCCAACTAACTTACACATTGAGGCAGATGAACCTTATATGATTTTGGATTCTACGATGATGGCCTGCTATAGGGGTCTCACTGTTTAAGCCTTTGTAGAAAGTTAAAAAGCTCGATGGCCTCGCACAAGGCTGACGGCAAGGAAAAAAATAATAATAATAGGTATATAACTAATTAACCTTATATATAAGAATAAATTTAATAAAATTAGTAAATAAATAGTAGTTTAAACTGAAATACTTATCTTAACTTATTTATATAATACCTTAATCTTAGCCTTAAAGTAAAATACTATAAGGACTTATAAGAGGTAAGTTTTAAGTAAGTAAAAGGTTAAAAATAACCTTTTTTAATTTAAAAATAAGCTATATATACCTAAAAGTCTTAAATCAAAAGATAAGCTATTAAAGATATATTATAATAATAAGCTTATAAAATACTTTAAGTTAAAAAGGACTTTTAAGCTCTTATAGTAAAAGTTATAATAAGAAGGTCTTAAGTAAGATATTAAAGAATATATATAAACTTATCTTATTTACTAAGAATAACCTATAAAAGATATAAATTATATAAAAAGTCTAAAAGCCTATTAATTCCCTTAAGACCTTTTAAATAGATATTTATAAACTATATTATAAAAGTACCCTTAGTTTATTTCAAAGGTAAAAAAATTAATATAATATTAGTTATTATAAACAAACTTATAAAAATTATTAAATTCTTTATTATCTTAGTTATAGTTAATATATTTAAACTTATTAAGCTTTTTCGTAATACATTAAAGCTTATCTTTAAGGCACCTTAAGGTATAATATTTAATTAAGAATTAGCTTTTATTATTTAGTTTTAATTTAAAGTTTATTTCTATTTAAAGGTTAAATAAAAGCTATTTATAACTTTTTACTTATATATAAATAGTTAAACTAAAAAATAAAATAAACCCTTAGATATTACTTATATAGTTTTATTAGTAAGAATTAACTTATTTAGCTATAATTATTAAAAATAATACAATTTAAGTATAACTTATCCTAAGTATTATCTAACTATATTTATCCTTAACTTATATTTCTCTTATTATAGTATCTTATAACTTATTTTAATCTATTATTAACCTATTAAGCTAGTATAAGTTTACTAATATTTATAGTTTTTCCCTAAATACTAAAAGCTGTTTTTCTTAATTTACCTTTTTCCCCCTTTTTTCTCCCTTATTTCCCCTCCTTTATCTTATAATAACTCTTAATTCATATAATAAAATATATATACTATTAATTTAATTAGCTTAATTATATATTTTAACTTTATAAATTATTCTTAATATAGACTATTATTACTACCTAATATAGTACTATTAATAAAGGCCTATTATTATTTTAATACACTTTAACATTATTTTAAGTCATTAGCTAAATCTTTTAACACCTCTATCTAGCCTATAATATATATATAATAAATATATTTTATATAATACTATAAAGCTATACTTAGTAATTAAAGATTATAAGATTAACTAATTATATTAATTATAATTTATTAATATATAATAGGTTTTTTTTTTAATCTTATAATAATTAAAAAATAAATATAAACTTAGGATCTCTTTAATATTAATAGTATTAATTTATATTAAAAGGCTAATTATATAATAATTCATTATTATAATTAAATAATTCTAGCCTAATTAATTACTATTAATAATAATTATATAATAATAAATTTTATAATAAAATTAAGGGTTTTTAGCTTATTTTAATATAGCCTTTTAGGGTTAAAGCCTTACTAATAATTATTTAAAGAAGGTAATAATAAAGAAGGTATTAAGCCTACTAAGGATAAAGAAAATATCTTTTTTATACTTATAAATTAAGGCTACTTAGTTAATTAGATCTTAAGATTTAAGGCAGTAATTATATAATATACTAAAACTTAATATTAAGGTTACTAAACTTTTTAATATAATATATAATGCCTTATATTATGTTATATTAAAAATAAATACCTTATTTTATTATTATATTTTAGTACCTTTAGCTTTACTTTATATATTACTTAATAGGTATTTTAACTTTTTAATATATAACCTAATAATAAGTATAATAATTAGGAATATTTTAAATTAAACCCTAATAAGATTTAAACCTAAGTTCTATTATATTACTAAGAATAATAATACTAAAAAAAAGGTCTTAAAAGTCTAAGTAAGAATATAATTAATATATAAACTTTATGAGAAATTATCTTAATACTAGGTAAATATAATTAAAAATAAGCTGAGTATTATAAATTTAAGTATATTCATATAGCCTATTAAAAAAAACAATTTATTATATTATTTATCCTTAGTTTAAATTACTACTTTTTTATTAATTTTACTTTATTTATTTTTATATATACGGTTAATTAGTTATATACCTTATTATATATATTTAATTAATAAAATTATAACTTTAAGTTAATTTAAATTTTATTAATTAACTTATATAAAAATTAATATAATTCCTTTAAATTTCTAAACCCTACTTTTACCTTATATTTATCTTAAAACTCTATATATAAACTCCCCTTATTAATTTAGGAGTAGCTACCCCTTAATAGTAATAACCCTTTAAGATATATTAAAAAGCCACCTTTTATATATAATTAAGTTACCTATAAAGGCAGTAAGGAAGGCTACCTAGTCTAAACAAAGGGAATAACCTTCTGTTAGGCCTCTTTTTAAGTCCTTAAGACCTGATAGCTTAAAATTAAGTTAATTTAAATTAATTAAATTAATATAATGCCTCTAATTTATATAACTAATTAACTAAACTAGGCTATAATTAAAGATAGCTATCCTAATAAGGTTAGATTTATATCTTAATAAGAAGTTCTTTTTAATAATAGCTATTATTATATAAATCTCTTTAAGTTCTTTTTTACTCGCTATATTTAAGGTAGGCCTAATAACTAGATTAAGGTTATAGCTAGTTATAGAGTAGGTATAATTACATAGCTATAAGCTACCTTATATAAAAGGCATTAAGGCAGTATAGTTATTATATTATTAGCAGGAAGGGTTAAAAGCTAGGTTAGGAAACTTACTTTATAATAAATAGACTAGGTGTAGTATATTATAAAGATTAATTAACGAGTAATCCTTTAGGTAAGATAAAGGAAGAAGGATGGATAACTTAACTGCTAAGAGGTAACTAGTATTAATACTACCTAGTTAAGGCAGTAATTACACTATTAAGGCAGATAAACCTTATATAATTTTAGATTCTGTAATAATGGCCTGCTATAGGGGTCTTATTATTTAAGCCTTTATAGAAAAATTAAAAAGCTTAATAGCCTTATACAAGGCTAATAGTAAGTAAAAAAAAAAAGAGTTTATATTATTTATAAAAAACCTTTAACTTAAAGAAGAAAAAAAAACTAATACTTAGATCTAATAATTTATTTAAATAATAAAAAAGATTAATTATTAAGCTTATAGGCTAGTACTTTTAAATTAGAGCTTAAAACTTTATAATATGTCTTATATTAGCCTTTTAGAACCTTATAAAATGAGGAATTAATTAGTTTTTAAATTACTATTAATACTTAGATTTAAAGAGAATACAGGTAATTAAGTTAATTATATATTACAAATAAAAAATATATTAATAAGAAGCTATAATGACTTATAAAATAAAAAGGTTAATATAATAAATATAATAAATATATATTAAATAAAATATATTCTTTTTTTCTTATTATTAGCCTTATATAAAGCTATTAAGCTTTTTAATTTTTCTATAAAGGCTTAAATAATAAAACCCTTATAGCAGGCTATTATTATAGAATATAAAATTATATAAGGTTTATCTGCCTTAATAATATAATTATTACCCTAACTAGATAGTATTAATATTAGCACTTAGCAGTTAAGTTACCGTTCTTTCTTTATCCTAACTAAAAGACTACTTTTTAATTAACCTTTAGAATATATTATGCCTAGTGTATTAATTATACTTCTACTAAGTAAATTTCTTAACCTGGCTTTTAACCCTTTTTATTAATAGCATAATAACTATATTACCTTAATACTTATTATATAAACTAGCTAATAATTATGTAATTATACTTATTAAATAAAATAGCCTATAATTATATAATTATATTTATTATATAACTAGCTATTACTTTTATTTAGCTATTAGGCCTATTTTAAATATAACTAATAAAAAGAACTTAGAGATTTATATAGGAATAATTATTATTAGAAAGACCTTTTTATTAAGATATAGATTTAACCTTATTAAAATAATTATTTTTAATTATAACTTAATTTAATTAATTAATTATAAAAATTAAAGGTATTATATTAATTCAATAAATCTAAATTAAATTAATTTTAAGCTATTAGGATATAAAGACTTAAATAAAGGCCTAAGAGAAGGTTATTACTTTTAGTTAAATTAAATACCCTTTCTTACTGCCTTTATAAGTTTATTAATTATATATAAAAAGTAGCTTTTTAATATATCTGAAAGGGTTATTATTACTAAGGGGGAGCTACTCCTCAAAAAATAAGGATAGGGAGTTTATATATAAAGTTAGATAAATATAAGGTAAAGGCAGGATTTTATACAAATTTAAAGGAATTAAGTTAATTTTTATATAAGTTAGTTAGTAAAAGTTAACTTAACCTAAAGTTATAAGTAGCTTTATTAATACACTATATATAGTATAGTATATAACTAATTACCCGTATATATAAGATTAAATCTAGTATAATTAGTAGTTTAAATAAGGGATGAAAATATAATAAGTATATCTTATAGTATTTATAATTAAAGAAAATAAAAAAGTAAAATTAAAAAGAAAAACTTAAAATCTTAAATTTAAATTATATCAAAGAAAATAAAATTACAGGATAAGGAAATATAACTTATAAAATTTAGGCCTAAAGGCTATAAAATGAATTACTATTAAGAAAAGTAATTAAAGTTATAATTATAAGAATGATTTATAAATATAAAACTTACCTATATTAGAGATATTATAAACCTTTAATTAAATCTAATAAACTTATTAAAATTTAATTTTTTAACTATTATATTACCCTTTCTTATAGACTTCTTATTACTTTTAGATTTATTAATCTTACTAAAGAGCTTCTTATTAATGTTAACCACCTCCTTAGGTATTATTAACTTAATATAAAAGATTAATAAAGCTAATATAAATTATGTCTAGTACACTTTTAAAAGCTATTTATAGCCTTAAAAGAATAAGATTAGGCCTTATAATAATAATAATACTTAAGGTAATTTAAGGCTTTAAATATCTTAGAAGTAAAGTTATTATAGGCTATTATTAAAGTAGTTTTGATAATCTTATTATTAGATAAATATCACTTCTAAGAGGCATATTAAGTAATATAAATTTAATTATGCTATAATGTAAACTAAGAACTAGCTAAAAATAAACTAATTAAAATAAGAAACTTATTAAAAGGTTAAAATACCTATTTAGTAATATATAAAATAAAGCCAAAGGTATTAAACTAAGATAATAAAATAAGGTATTTATTTTTAATATAATATAATATAAGGTATTATATACTATACTAACCCAGTTTAAACCACTGCTTTTTTACTAATTTTACTTTATTTATTCGTATATATAAGGTTGATTAGTTATATGCCCCACGACGTGCATTTAATTAATAGAAGTTAACCTAATTCCTTTAAATTTCTAAACCCCGCCTTTACCCTGCGTTTTCTCAGAACGCTATGCATAAACTCCCTGTCCTAGCTTTGCTCTTATAGTCTTAGATTATAACCAGCCTATTACTTCTATATAAGAGGGAGGATATAAAGTACCTATTTGGCCTTAATAATCACATTCTTAAGCCACTCTTTATACTAGGCTAAGTTTAGGCCTATAAATATAATAAGGAAAGCTGCCTCTTCTGCCTTAAGAGACTAGCCTTATTATAAGGCTTCTTTTAGCTTCTTTAATGTAAATAGCTCTCTAATTAGCTAGGTTAAAGATATTATATTACCTAGGTAATTTAGATTTATATAACTAATTAAAATAATTAGGCTATATTTAAATAGAGCTATTTTACCTCTTAAAGAGAAGTTTACCTTAATAGCTTTAGCTATCTTATATAATACATAGTAATTTTTACCCTTAGCCTATTTTAATATTAATTTAATTATATTAAAAGAATTATAATTAGTTAAATAATAGCCCTAATTAGGCTATAGGCTATTATATAATATTATATTAAGAGCTATAATTAATATTAGTAAGTATAATTAAAAGAGGAAGTTAGTTTAGGGAATATACTTATAAGTTTATATTTAATTTCTTACTTAGTTAAGGTCTAACTAACCTTTAAGAGGAAGTATAATAAATAGACTAGGCGTGGTATTATCTTAGTCCTTTAGGTAGGATAGGTTAACCTAGCTGCTAAGAGGTAATTAATATTAATACTACTTAGTTAAAGTAGTAATTATGCTATTAAGGCAGATAAACCTTATTTAATTTTGAATTTTATAATAATGGCCTACTATAGGGGTCTTACTATTTAAGCCTTTATAGAAAAGTTAAAAAAGCTTAATAGTCTTATATAAGGCTAATAATAAGAAAATAAATTATATTAAAAAATACAATAACCTTAAGATTAAGTCTTAGTAGATTATATAGCTACCGCCTTAAACCTTAAGATTTCATTAAATAAGTAAGTAGCCTTAATCTATAAGTATAAAAAGGATATTTCCCCTATCCTTAGCTGGCTAAATGCTCTTTTTATTATAAGAAACTTATAGTATAAGGAATAAAATTAAATAACTTTAGGTTATAATTTAATATTTTTATTTTATATAATACTTATTAAGAAATAAATATTAGTTAATTTATTTTTTTAATACCTAAGATCTTATACTTATTAATATAAGTTATAATTATTATTAACTTTATATCTTATATAGCTTTTAAGTAGCCTTAATTAAAATAAGATAATCTTTTATATTAGAAATTAGGTTATTATTATTATTAACTTAATAAATAATCTAATTAATAATATTAAATTAAATATAAAAGTTAGCCTAATTATTATTTATTATCTTAAGGCTTCTATTAAAATATAATAATTTATAAATTAATTGAGATTAATTAACCATAGGATTTAATACTATATATAGCTTATAACTCTAGCCTGCCTTACTATAATAAGAATATTAACTTAAGTTGAAATAAAAAAAATTATAAATATATTTTTAAGAGAATAAATATTATTATTAATATTAGGATTATTAAAATATAATTTTAACTTAAAAACAAAAATACTAAAATAAGAGATATAATAATATAAAAAGGTATTAAAAGAATTAAAAGATATTATAAGATATAAAGTATCTTAAAATAAAAATAAAAATAAGATTTTCTTTTTATTTTATTTATTTTATTTTTCCCTTATTATTAGCCTTATATAAGGTTATTAAGCTTTTTAACTTTTTTATTAAGGCTTATATAGTAAGACCCTTATAGTATGCTATTATTATAGAATCTAAAATTATATAAGGTTTATTTATATTAATAGTATAATTACTGCCTTAACTAGGTAGTATTAATGCCAGCTTTTAGCAGTTAGGTTACCTTTTTTTTTCTATTCTACTCAAAGGATTAGTCTTTAAATAACCTTTAAAATATATTATGCCTAGCCTATCATCTACTATACTTTAAGTATATTCCCTAAATTAACTTCCTTTCTTCTAATTATACTTACTAATGTTAATTATAGCTATTAATATAATACCTATATATAATAGCCTATAGCCTAATTAAGGCTATTATATAACTAATTATAATCTTATTAATATAATTAGATTAATACTAAAGGAAGCTAAAAATAAAAAATATTATATATTATATAAAATAGCTAAAGCTATTAAAATAAACTTCTCTCTTAGGGGTAAATTAAGCCTAATTAAAGTATTTATCTTTAAATATAGCCTAATTAGCTTAATTAGTTATATAAATCTAGATTACCTAGGTAATATAATATCTTTAACCTAGCTAATTAGAAAGCTATTTAGGTTAGAAAAGCTAGAAAAAGCCTTATAGTAAGACTAATCTCTTGAGGCAAAAGAGGCAGCTTTCCTTATTATATTTATAGGTAACTTAGCCTGGTGTAAAGAGTGGCTTAAGAATATAATTATTGAGACCAAATAGATACTCTGTATCCTCCCTCTTATATAGAAGTAAAGATAAATATAAGGTAAAGATAAGGTTTTATAAAGGAATTAGGTTAATCTTTATATAAGTTAATTAGTAAAGGTTGAATTAACCACTATTAACTAAATATATATAATATAGTATATAATTAATAAACCTTATATATAAAAATAGATTTAATAAAACTAGTAAAAAATTAGTAGTTTAAGAAAGGGAAAAGATTACTATTTAAGAAATGTATTAAAAGATAAAAAAGAAAAAAGAGAAAAAACTAAAAGGAAGAAAGGAATATTTTTTATCTTACTTAAATTAAGGCTAAGACATTAAGTAATAAAACTATTTAATTAGAGTATTAAAAGTTTTACTTTTAGGTGTCTTTAAATATATTATTATATATAGCTTAATAGCTATAAATAGCTATTTAAAAAAAGAGAAATAATATTATCTTAGCCTTACTTCTTATCTTATTAGGTGTCTAAAAATTAGGCTAATTAGTGATTAATTAAGTGATACTAATAATTTAACTTTAAACCACCCTTTTTTCCTAAAATTACCTTATGAAATAGTTTTTTCTTTTTTAACCTTTAGTTAATATTATATTATTAAACTTACCTAAATTTCCTATCTAAGAACTATTATAATATCCTCTTAGAGGTTAACCTTGACTTACTGTTTTTACTTATAAATATATTTTCTTTTATATAATACTATTATAATTATAAAATTGATACGAAAAAAAGTAAAAAGAATATCTTTTTAGAAAAAAGATATATAAGTTTAAGAAGTTATATAATTAAAATTATAATTAATATACTTATTATATATATATAAATTATACTATTAATTATCTTTAAAAACTATATATTAAAGGTAATTAATATAAAAATAAATAAAATAATAAGATATCTTAAAATTAAATTTATAAATTACCTCAAAAATAGTTTTTATAATACTTAAAAGCCACTTTAAGATAGTTAATATAGTTAGAATTATAATTAAACATTTAAAAGTTAAAATACCTATTAAGCAGTGTTGGGAATTAGTCAGACTATAGTCAAATCATGACTTGACTAATTAGTCACAGTAATTAGTTAGTGACTAACTAATTAGTTATTAGCCATTTTGAAAGTAACTATAGTTAAATCACTTAACTAGTTAGTTATAACTAAATAGTTATTAGTTACTTAAAAAAGTAATTATAGTTAAATTAGTAATTTAACTATAGTTATATTAGTTAATTAGCCTAAAAACACTTAAAATAGCTATATAAAGTCTTATACTACCTAAATAAGAAGTTAAGTATTTTATATAAATTAGGTTTAAAGAGTATTATATGAAAGTATTTTTCTTTCTATTTTAGGCCTTATATAGCTTTTAATATAAAATAAAGTAAATTTAAAGAATTTAAGGAGCTCTAATTAAAGCTCTTAAGGGACTTTATTTTTAAATTATCTATAAAAGTTCTATTTAAATAGCTAAAATTAGAAACGAAATAGTACACTATTTAGTATAAAACATATTATATAATAAAGGCTATATTACTTATTCATCTATCTTAATAGGCTAAATAATCTACTTTTAATATCCTTTTACTTATTATATATAAAGTAGAATTACTAAAATAGTAATATTTTTAAGCTATTTAATATTATTCGTAAGTAAAAAGGTTGATATAGTATAATAAAATATAGACTTTATAGTATATATATTTTCTATATACTTTTAACTATATGGCTTAATTTAATATAGGTATTTTAGAAAAAAAGCTACTTAAGAGCTTTATTTAAAGTTTTTGTATTCTGAAGACTTATTTTATTTCTTTCTAAAAGCTATATAAGACTTAAAGAAGAAAGAAAACTACTTTTATATAGTACTATTTATATATCATCTATATATAGTATTTAACCTCCTATTTAGGCATTATAGGACTTTATATAGCTATTTTAAGTGTTTCTACCCTAATTAACTAATATAACTATAGTTAAATCACTGATTTAACTAATTAGTTATTAGTTATTTTAAAAGTAACTATAGTTAAATTAATTAACTAATTAGTTATAACTAACTAGTTATTAGTTATTTTAAAAGTAACTATAGTTAAATTAAATAACTAAATAGTTAGTAACTAATTCCTAACACTGCTATTAAGTAATATATAAAGTAAAGCCAAAGGTATTAAAATAAGATAATAAAATAAGGTATTTATTTTTAAGATAATATAATATAAGGTATTATATATTATATTAAAAACTATAGTAAGCTTAATATTAAGTCTTAGTAGATTATATAGCTATTGCCTTAAACCTTAAGATCTAATTAAATAAGTAGTTTTAATTTATAAGTATAAAACGATATTTCTCTTATCCTTAGTATACTAAATGCCCTTTTTATTATTACCTTCTTAAGATAATTTCCATTAAGGTAATTACCCTAAAAGGCTATATTAAAATAAGTTAAAAACCCTTACTTTTAATATAAAATATATAATCATATAATTATTATTAATAATAATTAATTAGGCTATAATTATCTAATTATAATAATTAATTACTAAGTATAGCTTTATAATATTATACAAAATCTACTTATAATTAAATAAATTATAAGCTAAATAAAGGTATTAAAAGATTAAGCTAATTACTTAAATAGAGTTAAGGTATATTAATATAATAATAGGCCTTTATTAATAGTATTATATTACGTAGTAATAATAGTTTATATTAGGTATAGTTTATAAAGTTAATTCAGTTAATTAAATTAATAATATAAATATTTTAATATAAGAATCAAGGGCTATCATAAGGTAAAGAAGGGGAAATAAGAGGGAAAAAAGGAAGACAAAAATAAATTAAGAAAAGAAGGTTTTAGTATTTAAGGAAGAACTATAAATATTAGTAGATTAAGGCTAGTTTAATAGGTTAGTAATAAATTAAATTAGGTTATAAGATAATATAATAGGAGAAATATAAGTTAAGGATAAATATAATTAGATAATACTTAGATACTTTATTTTATATTATTATTAAAATAGTATTTAATTATAATATAATTTTATCCTAAGTTTATAAAAGCTATTTAACTTAGAAAAGTAAGTAGTACTTTAATTGATTTTTAACTTAAATTTATAAAGACTTTTTTATAATTATATTTTAATAAAGAAATAGCTAATTCTCTGCTAACTAACTATAATATATTACCTATTAGTATGTACTAGGCTTATAACTTTATAAAGTAATAATTAGAGCTAAAAATATATTTATTTTAGAGATATAATTATTAGAGAGTTAAATATAAAGACTTAATTATTATTTATAGCTGGTTTTGGCTTGTATAAAATATAATTATAAAGTATAATATCTAATTAAATAATATTTAAAACTTTAATAAGACTAGCTTTATAATAGGCCTAAAAATAGCTAGAATAGTAATTATAGGCTTAGAAAGGCAAGAAAGATTAAAATTAGTATAGCTTAGGAATTAGAAATAAATTATTATAATTATAATAGTTAATATAGAAGGTTAATTCATCCTACTATTTATTATTAGTATAAGCTAATATTACCTTATTAATTAATACTAAGAAAGTAACCTCCTGCCTAACGAGGTTATTATAATAAGCTAAAATAAGTAGATAAATAATAAGCTAGGTCTTAAGTAGTTAAAATACTTTAATTAGTCTGTAGTTAAATACTTAAATACCTAGTATTACCTTTTAATCCTTAATAATTATAAAAATTATTACTTTATTAAGTTTAATAGATATTGCTAGGATTATAAGATTATTATATTTTTTATACCTACTTATATATTACTTACTTTAGCCTCTTACTATTAAGTGCTTTATAATACTAAAAAAGGCTTAGTCTTAAGAAATAAAGTATTTAATTAGATATTCTATAACCTATATCTCTAAGGCTAAGTTCTTCCTCGCCTTTTATATTACTTTTTAGGCTATCTTTATAAAAAGTAATATCTAAGGTGGTTTAAGAGGAGCTAGGCTTACTTTTCTTAACTTAGAAACTATAATCTTCATGCTTAATATATAGCTCTAGATCTTAATACCTTCTAAGGAGGCTATTTAACTATTAATACTATAAGCTTTAAAGACCCTAAAGATAGTTATTAAGACTTAATCTTAGTCTAAATATATTAAAACTTAAATTAGATATTATTATAATAGCTCCCTAGAGTTTATCTTAAGAGCCTTAAAGTCTCTTATAAAAAAGATTATAGCTATAATATATAAGAATATATTATTAAAAGATAAGAATTAAAATCTTTAATAGATAGATAAAATACTAAGCTAGCACTAAAAGGCAACAAGGACTAAATTATAGAAAGGAGGAGTAATATTTTTATAAGATATATTATATATAATTCTTTAGATAAATATTAATATATAATTAGTAGTTAAATCATTAAGAAGTAGTAGCTAAGGAAGATTAATTAGATTAGGTATTTAATATTATAGTATATTTAGTAAGGGCAGTTATAATATAAGGACTTATTAGGTAGTTTTTAAGTTATCTAGGGATGAATTTAGTAAGTAAAAGCTAGTCTATTTAAACTATAGCTTAAGCTTTCAAGCTATAGGTTAAAAAGATTAAGGAAAGTAAAGTGCTTACTTATTTAAAGTGCTTACTTATTATTTATATTATATAATATAGAAGAAAAGATTATCTAATAGGAATTAATAAATAACTTAAAACTATATTATTTAATTATTATACTTATAAGAAATTATTCTAAGATTAAACACTAAGTTACTTTAATATATAAATTATTATATTTAAAATATAATAAATAAATAATATATTATAAAAAGGATATATTAAAATATTTAAGTCCTTAGTAAGATTCCTAGTTATACTTTTATTAAAACCTAACTTTAAGAAGTTAATTTCTTTTTTCTTTCCTTATTATTAGCCTTATATAAGGCTATTAAGCTATTTAACTTTTCTATAAAGGCTTAAATAATATGACCCTTATAGCAGGCTATTATTATAGAATTTAAAATTATATAAGGTTTATCTGCCTTAATGGCATAATTACTGCCTTAACTAGGCAGTATTAATACCAGCTCTTAGCAGTTAGGTTACCCTTCTTTCTTTATCCTACCCAAAGGACTAAGATAATACCGCGCCTAGTCTATTTATTATACTTCCTCTCAAAGGTCAGTCAGACCTTAACTAAGTAAGAGATCAAGCATAAACTCATAAGTACGTTCCCCAAACTTCTGGTCATACTTGCTGACATTAAGCATAGCCACTAACATAATGCCTATATATAACAGCCTGCAGCCTGATCAGGGCTATTATATAACTAACTATAATCTTATTAATATAATCAGACCGGTGCTAGAGCCAGCTAAGGGCAAAGATTGCCGCATATTACATAAAATAGCCAAAGCTATTAGGATAAACTTCTCTTTAAGGGGCAGATTAAGCCTAGTTAGGATAGCTATCTTTAAATGCAGCCTAATTAGCTTAATTAGTCATATAGATCTAGATTACCTAGGTAGTATAATATCTTTAACCTGGCTAGCTAGAGAGCTATCTGGATTAAAGAAGCTAGAAGAAGCCCTATGGCAAGGCTGGCCTCTTAAGGCAGAAAAGGCAACTTTCCTTACTGCATTTACAGGCAACTCAGCCCAGTACAAAGAGTGGCTCGAGAACGTAATCATCGAGGCCAAATAGGTACTCTATATCCTCCCTCTTGTATAGAAGTAACAGGCTGGTTATAGTCTAAGACCATAAGAGTAAAGCTAGGATAAGGAGTCTATATATAGCATTCTAAGATAAATATAGGATAAAGGCAGGGTTTAGAAATTATATTAAAGTTAAAATTAAAGGAATTAGGTTAACCTTTATATAAGTTAGTTAATAAAAGTTAAATTAACCTTTATTAATTAAATATATATAATATAATATATAATTAATTAACCTTATATATAAGAGTAAATCTAATAAAATTAATAGAAAAATAATAATTTAAATTAGGGCTAAGAAGTTATAATTATTAATAATATATTAATAACTTATTAAAATTATTAAAAAGAATAAAATATTATTACCTTTAATTATTAAACTTAAGGATTAATTATTTAATAGAAAATAATTTATACTATTTAATTTTAGATTTATTTATATCTTATTTATATTAAAGAATAAGATAAATAGAAAATAGCCTTTAAAATAAAATATAAATTATTTAAATACTTATTTATCCCCTTTAAGTTAATTAGTATACTTATTATATTTTGATATATAATTATAAATATACCTTTAAAATACCTTAATATCTTTATAGTTTATTACTTCTTAATTTAAATTATTACTTTTCTATTAATTTTACTAGATTTATTCTTATATATAAGGTTAATTAATTATATATTATATTATATATATTTAATTAATAGAGATTAATCTAACTTTTATTAACTAACTTATATAAAAATTAACCTAATTTTTTTAATTATAACTTTAATAGAATTTCTAAACCTTGTCTTTACCCTGCGTTTATCTTAGAATGCTATACGTAGACTCCCTGTCCTGCTTAGCAGCTTTGCTCTCATGGTCTCAGACTATAACCAGCCTGTTACTTCTGTATAAGAGGGAGGATACAGAGTACCCATTCGGCCTCGATGATCACGTTCTCGAGCCACTCTTCGTACCGTGTTAGTGGCTATGATTGATATCAGCAAGTGTGACCAGAAGGTATAGAGGAAGTCAGTTTGGGGAACGTACTTGAAGTGTGACGGATGGACCAGGCGCGGTTTCAAAGGTCGTTTGAAGACCAGTCCTTTGGGTGGGATGAAGGAAGAAGGGTAACCTAACTGCTAAGAGCTGGTATTAATACTGCCTAGTTAAGGCAGGAATTATGCTATTAAGGCAGATAAACCTTATATAATTTTAAATTCTATAATAATAACCTGCTATAGGGGTCTTATTATTTAAGCCTTTATAGAAAAGTTAAATAGCTTAATAGCCTTATATAAGGCTAATAATAAGGGAAAAAAAAATTAATTTATTATTTAAATAATATTATTATTATTTTTAATATAAGAAGAAATATATAAAATATATTTATAAGGTTTTAAAAATATTATAAGATATTATTATATTTATTAAATTAACTAAAAGTTATTATTATTAGTTTAAGATAACTTACCTAAGTTATAAAACCTTATATAGTAAGATTAAAATAACTAATTAAAAAATTATTATAATAGCTAAATAAAAAACACTAATAATAATAAAATAAATGTAATATTTCTTAAGATTTACTTATTATTATTAAGAATTTATTAAAAGTTTTAATAAGATTATTTTCCTACTTATAGAAATTATTAAAAAAGATAAGTAATTTAAATAAACTAAAAAAGTCTAATAAGCTTTTAAATAACTTAAGGAAGTTATAACTAGTAAACCTATCTTAGTTATATTTAACCCTAATTAATAAATTAAATTTAAGATTAATACGTGTAATTTTACCTTAAGAGGATAAATAAGATAATAATAAGGTATTATACCTAATTATATTTTACTTTTTAATCACTTTATTTATAATAAAAGACTTTTAATTATTATTAATTATTATAAAGAGTTTTAATACTATCTTAAAGGTAATAAAGAGTATTTATTAATTATAAAAATATTACTTACTTTACTATTATATAAAAGTTAAATTAATTATAATTATATTATATTAAATATTTATTTAAAAGTCAAAATGCCAGTCTAGTAACACATAAGGTAAGGCCAAAGGCCTTAAAGTAAGATAACAAAATAAGGTGTTTATTCTTAATATAACACAGTATAAGGCGTCATACACTACGCCAAAAAACACAATAACCGTAATGCTAAGTCTCAGCAGATCACACAGCTGCTGCCTTGAACCTTAAATGTTAGCAGACCGAGGCTGGCTCGGCGGTTAGTAATAGATTTGATCAGGTCGCAAGACAACGTCGTGGGAGAAACACAAATTGAGGATAAACACAGTTGGATAACACTTAGGAGGCTATTATTATAAAATTTAAAAGTATATAAGGTTTATTTACCTTATTAATATAATTATTACCTTAACTTAGTAGTATTAATACTAGCTCTTAGCAGTTAGGTTACCCTTTTTCTTTTATCTTACCTAAAGGACTAAGATAAAACCGCGCTTAGTCTATTTATTATACTTCTACTTAAAGGTTAGTTAGACCCAGTGTTGGGAATTAGTCAGACTATAGTCAAATCATGACTTGACTAATTAGTCACAGTGACTAATTAGTCATTAGTTATTTTAGAAGTGACTATAGTCAAATCACTTAACTAGTTAGTTATGACTAATTAGTTATTAGTTACTTAAAAAAGTAACTATAGTTAAATCAGTGATTTAACTATAGTTATATTAGTTAGTTAGCCTAAAAACACCTAAAATAGCTATATAAGATCCTATATTCCCTAAATAGGAAGCTGAGTATTATATATAGATTAGGTTAAAAAAGCATTATATAAAAATATTTTCTTTTCTATTTTAAGTCTTATATAGCTTTTAATATAAGATAAAGTAAATTTAAAGATTTTAAGGAGCTCTAATTAAAGCTTTTAAGTAATTTTATTTTCAAAATGCCTATAAAAGTTTTATTTAAATAGGTAAAATTAGAAAGGAAGTAGTATACTATTTAGTATAAGATATAACATATAATAAAGGCTATATTGCTTAGTAATCTATCTTAATACGCTAAATAATCCACTTTTAGTATCCTTTTACTTATTATATATAAAGTAGAATTGTTAAAAAAGTAATATTTTTAAGCTATTTAATACTATTAGGAAGTAAAAAAGTAATTCTAATATAGTAAAATATAGACTTTATAATATATATATTTTCTATATATTTTTAACTATAAAGCTTAATTTAAAATAGGCGTTTTAGAAATAAAGCTACTTAAAAGCTATACTTAGAGCTTTTTAATTCTTAAGATTTATTTTATTTTATTCTAAAAGCTATATATGACTTAAAATAGAAAGAAAACTACTTTTATATAATACTTTCTATATATAATCTATATAAAATATTTAACTTCTTATTTAGGCAATATAGGACTTTATATAGCTATTTTAAGTGTTCTTAGGCTAATTAACTAATATAACTATAGTTAAATTAGTGATTTAACTAATTAGTTATTAGTTATTTTAAAAGTGACTATAGTTAAATTAAATAACTAATTAGTTATAACTAATTAGTGATTTAACTAGTTAGTTAAATTAAAGTGACTAATTAGTTAGTGACTAATTCCCAATACTAGAACTTAGACCCTAACTAAGTAAGTAATTAAGCGCAAACTTATAAGTAAGTTTCTTAACCTAAATACCTTTTAACCCTTCTTATTAATAGCATAATAGCTATACTGCCTTAATACTTATTATATAAAATAGCTTATAGCTATATAATTATACCTATTTTATAAGTAGCTATAACCTTAATTTAGCTATTAGGTCTACCTTAGATATAATTAATAAGAAAGAACTTTAAGAGATTTATATAATAATAATTACTATTAGAAAGAATTTCTTATTTAGATATATATTTATTCTTATTAAGATAGCTATTTCTAATTATAGCCTAATTTAATTAATAAATTATATAAATTAGAGGTATTATATTAATTTAATTAATTTAACCTAAGTTAATTTTAAACTCTTAGGAACTTAAAAAGAGGTTTAAAAGAATATTATTACTTTCAGTTAAATTAGGTAGCCTTCTTGACTGCCTCTATAAGTAACTCAATTATTTATAAAAAGTAGCTTTTTAATATATATAAAAGGGTTATTATTATTTAAGACGAGCTATTTTTAAATTAATAAGAGGAGTTTATATATAAAGTTTTAAGATAAATATAAGATAAAGGTAAGGTTTAAAAAGTTAAAGGAATTAGGTTTAGTTTATTTATATAAGTTAATTAGTAAGAGTTAAATTAACTATTATTAATTAAATATATATAATTAAATATATATAATAAAATATATAATTAGTTAACCTTATATATAAGAATAGATTTAGTAAAATTAATAAAAAAGCAGTATTTTAAACTAGGAAATATATAAATATTTCTTTTTATTTCTTTTTAAGGCTTAACCTAATAAAGTGTTTTAATTATTAATATAAAATTCAATTTAATATAAGGTTAATATATATATTATAATAATCTTTAAAAGGTAATAAAAACTTTTATTAGTTTTAATAAAGTATTAAAGCCTTAATATATTTTTAAGATTAATTAAATATAACAAGATGTTTACGTAATAAAAAAGATATTATAAGTAAGATTCATACTATACAAGGTTATTATATAACTAAAAGATTAAAAATGAAATTAATACAAGGATTTTTTCTTAGTATACAACTAAACTCAAGAATATAAATAAAGATCTTAGAGGTAATAGCTTAGTTTATATCAAGAATAATCTTAGTTTAATCATTAAAAGTTATAATTACTATCTTTTAAAGTATATATTTAATATTTAATATTTTTAAGAAATAGTTTTAAATTCTTTAATAAGTATTCTGAAACTTAAAACATTATAATTAATTAATATATATTTAATTAATAAGTATAATAAATCAAGTTTTAAAGAGGAAATCTAGTTTATGCTAGGTATATACTTACACATAGCATAGGCCATTAATACTAAGTATGTTTATTATTACATTTCTTAATAATTAAATAATATATATTAGGCTTATTAATATAAGAAGTCTTATTAATAGCTAGTAAGCTAAGTCTATAATAATACTAATAAGTATAGTCTATAAAGTAGTAAATAATAATAATAGTTAGTAAGATTATTATAAGATTAGTATTAAATATACTTAATTAGTCCTGATTATAATAAATTACTTATGATTATAGGGTCTTAATACTACTTTGCTCTATAAGGGCATATAATAATTAGCAGAGAATATAAGGTATATATATTATAACTACTATGGTTATAGTTTAATCTCCCCCTTCTGTTAAGCCTTATTCTTAAGGCCTAGTTAATATAATTTTTATTAGTTATCTCTAATAAGTCTAATCTTGGTCTTATAATCCTCTCAAGATATTTAACTACATATTTAAAGCTAAGAAAACCTTTATTTAAAAATATTAATCTCTCTATATCCTTATTTTAGGATTTAGGAATCCTATTATACCTTATTCTAATTATATTTATTAAAAGATAAAGGATTTATATATTTTTAACCTTATAATATTAAATTACTATAATCCTGATATTAAGTCTAAGGTATCTTATAATAAGTATAAACTATTTATTACTTTTAGTATATTTTATTTAATGTAAAATTATTTTCATAAGTTTTACTAATATAATATTAGCTTAAAAGATTATTAATAAGAAGTATTATTTTAAGTTTAAAAAAGAGGCTATTAAAGATAAACTTATTAACCTTTAGGCAGAGTCTACTTAGATTTATAATAAGATAAATACTTAGTTTACTAAAAATTACTTACTTAAGGTATTAATATTACTTAGTAAAGGTAAAAAGTCTTAATATAATTTAATATAATCTTAGTCTCATAAATAAGTTAAAAAAGGCAGAATATAATAAATAGGCTGCTTTAGAAAATACTATAATTAATAAGTCTTTTTAAGACTAATTTACTACTATTAAATACTTTAAGTAGAATTCTTTATGCCTTAGTACCTTTCTTAATTCTTTTAGTTTTAGTAATACTTCTTTAGGAGTTATTAGGTATTTTTAAAGTATTTTAGTAGTTCTTATATATTTTTATTTTCTAGGTAGTCTTTCTATTTAATTAGGTATATAGTTTATCTACTAATTCTACTTATATTCTTAATAGCCCCTGCCTTATAAACTTCTAGTCTTATAATTTATTATAGTATATTACTAGTTTTAATATATATTATATTTACTATTAATTCTAATATTAATATATAATATACTAGGTAATATTACATTATTATGGTTAAGTCTAGCTTATAGGTATTTTTATTTATTTATTTAGTTTTAACTAATCTAAGGTATTTATAGTTTAACTTATAACTTAATTAGTCTATTTTAATATTCTTAATAGATAAGTAAATTATATCCCCTTCCGAGACGGTTAGTCTTTTTAACCTTTTAGGATTATAGTATTATTATATTTATTTTCTAATATAGTTAAGTTTTATCTTTATTTCCTTATATGGAGTTTTTAACTTATTGCTTTTAATTATAGCAGCTAGGTTAATTAATTTAGGTTCATATGTATTACAATAAGTATTTAATATAAATCTAAAAGTTATATCTAATGGTTTAATCTTTATATTCTTATTATAAGCGATAATATAGGCTAGTTACGTATATAGTAACTTTTATATAAATATTTAATATAATATAGCTATTATTAGTTAAACTTTTATATTATAATAAAATATAAAATGTTTTAATAGTTAATATAAACTTTAATTTCATATATACTTCCCATAAGATAATATTTTAATTCCTTAAAATAGTTAATACTCATAAGAAACTCTTTATTATAAATAAGGTAATTAAGTTTTAGTTTACATAGCTTATATAAGTAAAATATAATAAGATATAACTTACTATAGTTATTATATTAACCTATTTATCCTCTTAATATAAAGTCTAATAAATTAGTTTTTAGTTTTATTTCCCTATTATAATTAAATATAATTACTATAGACTTACTAAGGATAGCTTAATATAGTTATTTAAATACTTCTTATACTTTTAATCCTTATATAAAGGTCTTATCTTTTTTTATAAATTCTATATATAAATTTATAATTTTATTAAAGTTTTTAATAGATTATTAGTAGTAGTTAATAAGTTCTAAGAAGCTTTATACTTCTTTAACTATTTTAGGTAATAATTAATTTATTACTATTTAGATTTTCTTTTATTTTATTTTAATTTTACCTAATATAATACTATATCCTAAAAGCTCTACTTCTTTTATATAAAAGTAATTTTTCTTTAATTTAACTAACAGGTTAATAATACCTTTCTTATTATCTAAGAAGATTAAAATATTATTTAACCTTATATAATTTTAAATTCTATAATAATAGCCTGCTTTAGGCATCTCACTATTTAAGCCTTTATTAAAAAGTTAAAAGGTTTAATAACCTCTTATAAGGCTAATAATAAGGGGAAAAAATATATACATTATTTAAATAATATATTATAAAGATATTTAAGTATTATTATAATATATTATTAATTATTTATTAAAATATTATAAGTATATTAACCTAAGTATTATTTAATTATATTTATCCTTAACTTATATTTCTCTTACTATATTATTTTAAAACCTAATCTGATCTATTATTAACCTACTAAGCTAGCCTTAGGCTGCTAATATTTATAGTTTTTCCCTAAATACTAAAACCTTCTTTTCTTAATTTACCTTTTTTCCCTTTTTTTCCCCCTTACTTTCCCTCCTTTACCTTATAATAGCCCTTAATTCTTATAATAAAATATTTATAATATTAATTTAATTAACTTAATTATATATTTTAACTTTATAAACTATGCCTAATATAGACTATTATTACTACCTAATATAATACTATTAATAAAGGCCTACTACTGCCTTGATATATCTTAACCCTATTATAAGTAATTAGCTAGGTCTTTTAATATATCTATTTAGCTTATAATATATTTAATAATAAATATATTTTATATAATATTATAAAGCTATATTTAGTAATTAAAGACTATAAGATTAACTTACTATATTAATTATAATCTATTAATATATAATAGGTTTTTACTTATAATTTTATAATAGTAAAGAAAGAAATATAAACTTAAGATCTCTTTAATATTAATATTATTAATTTATATTAGAGGGCTAGTTATATAATAATTATATAGTAATATATCTTATAATAAAAGTAAGGGCTCTTAGCTTATTTTAATATAGCCTTTTAGGGTTAAAGCCTTAATAGTAATTGCCTTAAGAGGGTAATAATAAAGAGGGTATTTAGCCTGCTAAGAATAAGAGAAATATCTTTTTTATACTTATAGATTAAGGCTACTTATTTAGTTAGATCTTAAGGTTTAAGGCAGTAATTATATAATCTACTAAGACTTAATATTAAGGTTATTATATTTTTTAATATAATATATAATACCTTATATTATATTATATTAAAAATAAATACTTTATTTTATTATCTTACTTTAATATCTTTAGCTTTATTTTATATATTACTTAATAGCTATTTTAACTTTTAAATATTATTAAAGTTATTTCTAATAATTAAATTTACTAAGATTTAAATTTAATTAAAGACTTTATTAATACTTTTTTTAATTCTTATTAAAATACTTAAATTTTATTTATTAATTATTATTATTATTTTTTTTTTTTAAGTTTGCAAGTCAGCCTCAAAAGCTATATCCAAGCATCTCCAAAGTCTAATATAATTTAAACATTTCTTGCCCCTCAGCAGGCAAAGCTTCATTAAGTCAATATCATCATAGTTAGCTGCCTCAATTGCAGCCTGAACCTAGCTGCACATAACCCAGCTGGAGAGCCTTGCTCTTCAGCTGGCCCCAATCTTCTTCCTGCAACCCACTTCAAGAGGGGTAATCGCGGGGTTTGGGAAGAAAATGTATTGAGTTTTGTGTGAGTTCAGTTGCCTAAAGTCAAAGACCGTCGGCGTCGGCGGCGTAAAGAGGGTCAATTGGGTCACGGGACACAGCACGTGACAGACTCAACGGATCAGCCAAACATCAGTGCACCATCAATATAAACAAGGGTTAATTATTATTATATTAAAGTTATAAATTACGATTTTTTTATTAACTTTACTCTTTATTATTAAATAATTATATTTTTTTAGTATTTTAAAACTTTAATAAAAATACCTTATAGCTTAAACTATTTCTTTTAAATCTTAATATAAGACCTAATACCTCAAGGTTAACCCCAAACTTAAACTCCGCGGCAAGAAACATTTCAGGTATCCCTGGAGTATCCAGAAGCGAACTATATAATACCCAAAAGTCCCCTGAAACATGGCAGAGGACTATGCGACTTCTCCAGAGCACATCTATACGGTCAGCAACAAGATCCTTTATCCTTAAATTCCCTGTGGTTGAAGCAGCAGTGAACTCGAAGACGCCGTAACCTGGATGATAGTATTTGCCTGCAAGTTTCTCAACATCAACTGAGGGCTGTCGAGGTGAAGATGGTGCATTTGGGAAAAGAGTCGATACTGCATTATCAGCCTCCTGCTTTCTCCGTCGATCCGCATCTCGAGCACTGTAGTGGGTCAGCTTTAGCCTCTCTTTGCAACAGTCATTTCAACCTACTCTTGGGCGATGTCGTAACGCCTTTCCAACGGGACTTTGAGTCTGTCGTTGACAAGCTGTCTCACAATAATCTCTCTTACTGGAGAAGGGTGATTCGCAAGGACAACAACTCCATAGTCTTCTTCTGGCAGCCAGTAGATCAAGGCACCATGTGCTGTTGTCGATCCAGAGTGCCAGTAGACAACATGCCCATCGATTGAAGTCCTCCACCAAGAGAGGCCATAAAGAGAAATGTCTGTTCCATGTGCAGGGTCTGGGTTTTCAACAATGCGAGGTCTGCGTATATCCTTGTGCACCAGTTTCGACAACGGAGCCTCTTGACGAAGCAGGCATTTGATCCACTTGGTGTAGTCAAGGACGTTGGAAATTATAGCCCCTGCGCCACTGAGAATATCTGTAGGTAGTTGTTCAATGGACTTGTGACACTTCTCTGCCGGATCCCAATAGTAGCCTGTTGACAAGTGCTCAGGCGCGTCTTTGGCTTCCTTCAGGTCAAGGTAGGTGGAGTTCATACCAAGAGGCTCCCAAATAGTTTCTCTCAACACGTCCCGCAGCCATTTACCAGTGACTGTTTCGATTACAAGAGAGAGGGTAGCATAAGCCTCATTGTTGTAAGAGAAGTTTGTTCGTGGTTGAGATTCCAGAGGAAAGTTACGAAGGTTGCGTGCAATATCTCTGATCGTCCATTTTCTTCCGTCCTCATGCAGGCGAATACCTGCATCGTTGTTGCTGAGGCCTGAGCGATGACTTGCCAGGTCCTCAAGCGTGATATTGTTCGTTGCCCAGTCATCTTGAGTGACAAAGTCCTCGCGAATGATTCTCGAAACTTTAGTCTGCCAGCCATCGGACAGGGCAGGGTATGCTTTGCTTTCGATCAGATGGGCCAAAGCTGCGGTGACAAATGCTTTAGTTGTAGATCCTCCATACCAAAGAGTTTCTGGGGTAGCGGTGATGTCTGGCAACGTCGCGTAGCCGAAGGACTTTGTAATGTCAGCGAGGTCAACTCCTGAAGTTTATACGGGCCGAACAAACTTGAGAGAATACGTCATCTCCATCGACCACTGCTATAGACATTCCAGGAAGCTTCCATTCCTCCATGGTCCCTGCCGCGAACTCGGCGAATTCAGGAGTGAAGGGGTCGTTCATTTTAGCGCCTCCCATCCTTTCTGACTAGTTCTACGAAAACTGATCCTTCGAGTGATGCCAACTTCTAGATCGATGTGGCTGCCCACGAGCTTCGGTAACGTTGAAAATGCTCTTGAGCCTGTCAAACAGATGACGCAGCACGAACTATGGCGCGCGAAGAATGAGTGTCACCAGAAAGGAACCTATAGTATAAGCAGCAACAGTTCAAACCGCCAATTCGGCCTTTATACACACGTACCGGTGGCTTCTAAAGATGAAACTTTCACGCTGCTCCTCTGTGAGAACGAGGAAGCTTTGGAGCCATTCGCGGGCAAATGTAGGTGCCGTCAGCATACCCAATACTGATAACCGAGGATCAGCCTGCACAGTTCCCCTCAATCCTTTATGACCTTCCTGTTTGGAATTGAGATATCATATCGAACGGTTGTTCTTTGACATGACTTTAGTTTAGTTTATTGAACTGACGTTTGTGTTTTCTCCAGCTTCAACGATGTCGCTTTCCAATGGAAAAATTACAAAGGGGCAGCCAGCTGTTCTTGGTCCTCCTCTTCCTACCCCAATTAATGGTGTCAACGCCCTATCCGCATTTTCAATCAGCTATTCTGTCATGATCAATGCACCTGCACTAAAATGCCTCGAGAAGCTGATCGATACTAATACCTGGCCATACTGGAACGCCCTCACCCCTCGTGGGGCCATCACAAAAGCCCCCCCTATCACTGATCAGTCTACAAATGACTCGGAGCTACATGAAGTCATCTCTCGTCCTGGCTATCTGTATGCAGGGGTAGATTTCACAGTTGATGTCCATATGAACAAGAACTCGAAACAGCGGACAAATACAGCGGCCGAAACTGTTGACAGAGTAGAGCGCTTTGAGACTGATGATGGAAGGCTAGGATATCGGGTTACCTGGCGTTACATCGGCATGCCTTTCTTCTTGAGTCACAACGAGCGCATTCACGAGTTTATAGAGTCTGTCGACCCGACGAGTGGTGAGAAGGTCACTGAGTATATCGGCTGGGAGACCTATGGTGGGCTCGCAGCCTTAATCATCAAGTATACGATTTATGATCGCTTCCGGGATTCGTTTCAGAGATGGCGCGACGATTTCAAAGCTGCGACAGAGACATCATGATCTACGATAGAAGACACCTGTCCCTGAATTATGATGTAAGCTAGGGCATGAAAATGAATGTATTTATGGGAAGGCTCTCGAGAAAGCTCTTGGGAAGGAATTGTTTGAGGGCTTCATGTACGTATTTACAGGGATTGAGACAGGAGGCTGAGCTCAAAATGCTACAAGTTAGTCATGATATTCTGCCCTTTGGCTTTCCGGTTGCTGTCCCGGTTGATCAAGGGCTGGGCCATCATTGTGTTGAGCGGGCAGAGTGAGGACGGAAAGGATGGTGTACTAAAGGTAACTGGCTGACAGATTGTGTCAGAAGGAACGGCTTACGCGTAATACAGCCGTCCAGCGGCCTGAGTTCAGTAGACCTACATGTCATTACAACCGCCTTGATGCTTATACCCTTCGTCAATAAAGATGTTTAGGCATATGGGTCAATACTCTGTCGTAGAAGCGCGTCTTCCGGCTTGCTCATCCTTTGCAGCCACTTCTTGTCAATAAGCAAAAACCGACAGGATGACTTGAACATACTGGCAACGAATTATGGTTGAAGGAGTCCGGTAATCCAAACAGCCGCCAGTCAGCTTATTATTGCATTGCTAAGTGCTATCGCCCGTCAGGCAATTGGTTGGGGGAACGTTTGACTGTGTCAGCTCGTCAGACGAGGCACCCAACCTGGCTAAGCCATGTCACATGTGTGACACTCGCAGCAAACAACGAAGCCTTACACGTCGATGAGTGACAACAGCATTGACCACGCGTTGCAGGTTGGTCAGAGGTCCCACGTCAGAGTGGAGAGTAATCTGTACAGGATCGGACGCAGGGATAAGCCGCCAACAAAATGTTATCCCCCAAATATTTTGTTGGGTGCTGATGACTGTGACTTACCTTTATGGAGCCAACGGTCCCAACGTCAACGTTCTCAGATCTCACGGCTTGCGACGTATTCGCCTCCTGACACTGAAGGTTTGTCAGGCTTTCACAATCATCTCCAATAACGCCTTTCTTTTATCTGCACCCTTCTAGTAACCTTGCGACAAAATGGCGCATACCTCAGGCATTACGCCTTTATATCAGGTGTTCAAACCACCTTTCACCATCGAATCGCCTGGATACGAGAAAAGGCCGAACGAAACTATTCCCCGTCGACATCCACGGGCTCGCGATGGCCTGATTGAACGCCCATCAGAAGATGTTCGCACCGTTTTCGACATCATTCGCCGCAGCGCACGGCTATTCCCGGACAGCAATGCTGTTGGTTCTAGAAAGCTGATTCAGCTCCACAAGGGAACAAACCAGTTCGAGAAGAAAGTCGATGGCAAGGTGCAGAAGATAGAAAAGGAATGGACCTACTTCGAGTTATCTGGCTTTACCTTCATGACGTACAAGCAGTACGAGAAACATTGCCTCGAAGTCGGCTCAGGCTTGCGAGGTTTGGGACTTGGACGAGGTGATAAAGTGTTTCTGTTCGGCTCCACGAGGTATGGACTTACCTCAAACGCAGTGTAATCACATTCTGATCAAGTTCGTCCAGTGCACAGTGGATTGCTACATCGCATGCTTGTGCTACTCAGTCCATGTCAATTATCACAGCTTACGACTCTCTTGGATCGAGTGGCCTTGAACACAGTCTCGTCCAAACCCAAGCTGAGGTCATGTACATCGACCCATATCTGCTCAAAACCGCAGCCGAGCCTCTCAAAAAGTCGAAGGTTCACACACTGATCGTGAATGAAGCATCTATCTTCGGCGGGTCGGAACTCCTGGAAGAGTTCAAGACCTCACATCCGAAGATCAAAGTGATTAGCTTCGAAGATCTTTGTAAGGCTGGCCAGAGCGAAATGGTAGATCCCGTTTATCCCGAACCAGATGACTTGTATTGTGTGATGTTCACTTCAGGATCTGGAGGCGTTCCTAAGGGCGTGCGCATTGCGCACCGCAATCTCATTGCAGGCAGTAAGGTGACCTACGTTTTCTTCTCGATACCCGATGCTGATGTACATTCTAGTTGCCGGTCTGTATACCTGCGTTTCTGACTGTGTGACTCACAACGACGTCTTGCTCGCCTATCTTCCGCTTGCACATGTCTTGGAAATGGCTCTCGAAAATCTCGGGTACTATTTTGGTGGTGCCATTGGCTACGGCAATCCACGGACCCTCTCTGATACGTCCGTACGAAACTGCGCTGGTGACATGCGTGAACTGGCGCCTACAATTATGCCCGGTGTTCCCCAAGTCTACGAGACTATTAGAAAAGGTGTCATGACTCGGCTCAACGCAAGCGTGCTTCTGCGAACCTTGTTCTGGCGTGCCTTTGCATACAAGAGTTTCATGGTCAAACATAAGCTACCTGGTGCTTGTCTGCTTGACAGCATCGTTTTTGGCAAGGTTCGGGAGATGACTGGCGGCAGAATCCGGTTTCTTTTCAATGGTGGAAGTGCCATTTCTCTGTCGACGAAGCACTTCCTGTCCCTCGTTCTTGCTCCGATGTTCACAGGTTATGGTCTCACTGAAACCTGTGCAAACGGATCGTTGGGATCACCCCTTGAGTTCACCCTCCATTCGATCGGTACAATTCCAGGGTCCATCGAGGTTAAGTTGGTATCTGTCCCCGAATTCGGTTACTCTGCCGATACGAAGATACCGCAAGGTGAGATCCTGATCAAAGGTGGGGCCGTTATGCTGGGATACTATGAGAATGAGGAAGAAACCAAGAGAAGCTTTACTGAAGATGGTTGGTTCAAAACAGGAGATGTTGGCGAGTTCGATACCGATGGCCATCTTCGCGTGATCGATCGCATCAAGAACCTGGTCAAGTTACTCAGCGGCGAGTATGTCGCCCTAGAAAAGCTGGAGGCTATCTACCGCGGCGTGCAGGGCATCATGAACGTCATGGTTTATGCCGACTCTGACCACTCTCGACCTATTGCTGTCGTGATGCCCAACGAGACCTCTCTTCTCCATATGGCACGGGAGATGGGCGTTGATGAGCACAGCATGCACAGTGATCCTCGAATCCAGGAGATTTTGATGAAGGATCTGCAAGCAGCTGGGAAACGCGGTGGTCTATCGAGTGCTGAGATTGTTGCTGGCATAGTTATAACGCCAGAGGAATGGACTCCGGCAAGCGTAAGCTCACCCATCGTCCGACACGTGAATGTTACTGACTTAATTACACAGGGCCTTGTCACTGCTACTCAAAAGCTGAACCGGCGGGCTATCAACACCAGATATAAGAACGAGATCCACAAGGCCCTCAAGAATGCCTGAATGCGTTTGTTTATATTATCGATGAGGAAGCCAGGTACGTAGCTCAGGAGACAAGCTTCCGTCAAGGCTTGGTAGTTGTAATGTTGCTATATCGCGTTGGATCTCAATGTGTATGTTTGAAGAACTGTAGCCTCAGGTTTTGAACTACTAAACTATTATACTGTTGCCTTTGATATGTGATTGTTACAATGAAATGGCTGACACAATGCAATATTCGAGCACATATGGAGAATGACGGGGGAGATCCTACAAGCCTTCCGGGACACCCTCGCCATGGTCCATATTTATTCACGGCGAGGTCAATGAAGTTCGTGTCTGGGTTCATAATGCAGCACAATCCCGCCCTGGAGAGTGAAAGCTGATTCTGGAGCCATTCGTTTCTCTTGTGTGTCAGCCCATACTTTCTGGGCATGCGTACAAGATCCGAAATGGCACAAGAACTCCTCCCGTGAGTACACCCGATCCCTATCATTGAAACCCCATGGCGGGTCCAGACGTCTGTTCGTGCGTTCATACTCTTCAACGCGGAATTGACATCCTTTGCAATTCATCCCTGGTTCCATCCTGTCATTACTCAAATCGTACCATGGTAAAGCAGCAGCAGCCATATACCGGTAGCAAAAGTCATGTCTTATTTCGTCGTGAGATTGACTTTGCGGTTGATGTGATAGTACCGACTTTGGGATTCTTGGAGAAGAGCCAAGAGACCTGAGCTTCTCAACAACAGGCTTGGCTTGTACAAGGTATCTGGGTCTCTTAACGTTTGGCCATGGCTGTAGAGAGTATTTTCCATAGACCACTCGAAGTTTAGGTCCAGAGATCTTTTCGATCTCCTTACTTGAACATTTCACTGCTTTCGCGAACGCTTTAGGTACCGGGACAGGGAGAACGTGCAGGTCGACAGAGATTTGCAGACAAGTGAAGCAGCATCGCTGGCAAGCAATAAGATATAGAAACGTTGCAAACTTTCCGCAGAACTCGCACTTGTTACTGACTAACGTCTGGTAGAAGTGAGCAATGGTACAAACATGTGCCAGCTCTGCCTTGAGCAATGGTTTCAGTCCCTGAAGTCCATGCTTCACCACCGTTTTGTACTCGCGCGATGCTGTCGCTATGCTGCGTGCACGGTTATTGACGCCCCGAAAACGCAGATACGAGAGAATGTCAAGTTCGCGAAGTATCATGAGAATCAACTCCTCGGGCAGGCGGCTCAAGATACCGAGGCTTGACGATGAGGTGGTATCCGAGGTAGACAGCAGAAATGGTGCATCGAGCTTTCGCTCATTCGTCCGTATCAGGACCCTGTCGAATTCCATCCTGTGGTATGTACAGGCGTTGATAATTGTGTCTCCATCCTCTCCGACATTTGTGTTGGCTGCCATTGTTGTTGCTTTCAACAACGGGGGATGTTTGATGATGAAGCCAGAGGTTACGTTGAAATGAACTTCGAAGTACCAAACCCGCAACTGAGTCTAAGATGACCTGCAAGTGAAAGCGGCCTTTGCGACATGTATTGGGCCGATATATTCATTTATTATGTGAGCATTGCTCGGCTGTGCAGAAGTCACAAGTCAGACTATCCAGGCTTTCCCCGCAGTTGGGCTGATACCAGCCGCTGGGTGACTCCTGAAGCGTCTGCCTTATCAGTCAGCCTGGTTCCTTCACAACGGCCCTCCTTATTGGACCATGCATATCATTCACGGCCAGGGGGAAACCAGCATCATTAATACACCAGTAAGAAGCAATTGTCAATCTATGGCTCCAGGCAGGGCGGGAACTTGTCTGGGCCTCACAAATAAACAGAATACCCTCATTTCGTACTAGGGCTTACGACCATTCAGCCACGCCGCACAGCAAGGAACCCCATTGTGATTACAGTCCGACAGGACTGGGAAACAGTTCGCTTCTGTCAGTAAATTTCATTGCGTCATCTTATATCTAATTCTGCTTTTCCGTGGCTTGAAGGGGCCTCGAACGGAAAACTCTCAAAGACTCATTGACCAAAGAAGCTTGCCTATCCCACCGCCTTCGTACTGCTCAGGTATATGGTATTCTAATGGACTCACGGCTTCGATACCGCCTCCAATTTCCTCTTTGACCCGTGTGACACCATCCCGTGATCTTTTCAGTTCATTAATGATATGTGACATGGTCTGAGCATCGTACAGACCCTCCCTTCGGTGTGATGAGGCAAGCATTTGAGCAGCCCTTGTAGCCACCGAATCGTCTGAGCACTTGATCGCCAGTGCGAACAGTGGAGCCACGACTCCCGTTTCCAGCGAGAAATTGCGTCGCGGAGACTTGGTAGCAATGGGAGAGGCGTTAACCTGTATAGTATGCTCGAGCAAGGTCTCAGCCAGGTCGAGTATGTGATGAGCGTTTGGATTAGGCGAAGCGCCAAACACGTTGTGATCCTGAGGGAACTTTGACTGCAATATCATTCGGCAAACGTAGAAGTGAACCAGAAGTGTCCGAATTCCGTGCAAGGTTTGGTCGTCGTGTTGATCTCTGTTCTCGAATTCGTTGATGTCTTCGATCCAGGCATTGTAACCCTGTTCCAAAGATGACCTCTCTTCCAAGATGTCTAGGCTCAGCGACTCTTTCGTTTCCTGATAGAATTCGACGTTCTTGTTGACAAAATGATATAACCATGCTTGAAGTTTAACCAGTCGCTGCTGAGCATCTTGAAGCCCGAGGATCCCTTTCCGCAGCGGCAATGTACCATGATGTGGCTCTTCACATCTGTACTTTGGTAAAGCAAGGATTGGTATCCGATCGTCCTCGAAGAAGCTGGCTTGCATGTCGAGACGCTCGAAGATAGTTGTCAAGCTCTTGATGTCCGTAGATTCGTCGGCAGTCTGGTCGCGTTGAGCTGACACAAGGAGCTTGAGGCCATTGCCGAGATGTTGGAGTGCGGCATTGCCGTCACCGATGGTGCTTTCGCAGCAATAGAATAAAATGCAACAGACCAAAGCAGTTTTTGTTGTGCCGTCTGATGATTGAACTAATCGCTTCCCCAGTGATCGCAGAGCTTTGCCGTACAGACTCAAGGTCTCGGGACTGGCTACTGATTTTCTGTCAGGACTTGACGATGTATAGTCCAGGTGGAGGGAGCTCATTGCAACCAAGGCCTGCCGCACCACTAGATCTTCATGTCCAGCTTGGAGCACAGTTTGAGACCAGAAGTCCGATGACAGAAACCCAGATATGTCATTCGATCCTTGGACACAGAAGTAGTGGAGTAGTCTCCGGTCTTTCTGGCTTCCGGGAATTTTGAAAGGGATGGAGTAGCTGGCGATGGGCAATAGAGCTGATGATCCTAATGTCATAGATGGGATAAAGTCACTCTCGGAAGAGGTTGGTGAGGCCGATGCAGCACTGTAGTCGCATTTCCATCCCGATCGAAGACATTTCGCGCAACTTGGCTTACTCTCGTCGCACTTTATCCTTCTTTTGCTGCTGGGATGTTAGTGGCTTATCTCCTTTTTACTTCTCTAATATGAGAATCACTAGTAGCAAAACCGAGAACTATACTAACCGGCATGTTTGACATCCTGTCTTCCTCCTTGGAACACTACTTCTCGTTCTCTTCTGAACTACCAAGGCATACCGCGAGGCCATTGTTTGGTGTATCGTGGTTACACTCGGTGGAACTGTAGGGAAATGACCCGTAAGCACTAGCGAACGAAGCGACTGGCGAGTTTGCTTGTCTTACCTAGCCATTTGCCAGCGCCCGAGCCTTCAAGAAGATACAAATTCTATATGCAATATGTATAAGATGGACATAGCAAGAAATCATGAGTCTTCAAGATCACAATACGATTGGTCTCAGCGTAAGCTGGGACTGGGATTATGGTGCTCGAACGATCATATCTTATCAGTTGCTTCATTCCGTTTTACCCGAATATTATGGATCCTTCGATCCTTCAGAACCTCAGCTAAACCCCTTGCAGTAGATTCAAGGAGGCCTCATCACAGCACGTGACACTTCTTGCAATCGCATTGGCATCAGTTTTGTCTTCGCGATAAACTTGATGGATCTTGTTAGATTTATTTAGTGAAGTGCTCAAGATGGAACAATCGGACGCCAGAATAAGCAGTCCAGAGATCTCTGCATCTCCAGTACAGCAAACTCATGGCATCGAACTCGAGACATTAAAAAACGCTAATAAAAACTCATCGAAGAAGGATGCGGAAGCGTTGCCAGACGATGAAGGCAGTCAGTCAAAGAAAAAGAAGTCTCTAGCCTTCAAATTGGCTTTCATTGGGTTGTCTGCTACACTGTTCGTATTCCAAGTAGATGCAACAGCACTTGGCATTGCACTGCCGGTAAGATCATCCTCAGCTTTCGTACTCCTCTGATAATAGCTTTTGTACTGACATTCGTGCCAGACAATAGCCAATGATCTCAAAGGCTCAAGTCTAGAGTCTTTCTGGGCCAACCTATCCTATACACTATGCGGTCTGGTGATGCAGCCGGTTTGGGCGAGCATATCAGACGCATTCGGCCGAAAACCACCTCTTTATGTCTGCATTTGTCTCTTCTTTATCGGATCCATCACTTTTGCCGTCGCTCAAAACATGAAGACCATTATCGTAGGTCGTGTACTCCAAGGTTTTGGCGGCGGCGGCATCGATGTTCTTATTCAGGTCATTCTCGCAGATATGACAACACTCGAAGAACGATCGAAATATTTGGGCTTGATGGGTATTCCCAATGCAGTGGGCAATATTCTCGGGCCATCTGTCGGAGCTTTGTTTTCTACATACGCCACTTGGCGATGGATCGGATGGATCAATCTCCCCATTCTTGGAATTGGAACGCCGTTGGTATTCTTCTTTCTCAAGTTACGGCCTGTCACGATGGACGCTTCACTTGCTAGCAACATTGAACGCCTTGACTGGATTGGAATGAGCCTTGTTGTCTCTGGTATCACAGTTTTCGTGTTGCCGCTCAGTTGGGCTGGCTCCTTATTTCCATGGGCTGCATGGCAGACATTGGTTCCGATGATCCTGGGAGTCTTAGTTCTTGTTGCTTTCGTCTTTTACGAAGCGAAGCCTGCAGCACCAATTATGCCTCATCGATTGTTCCACTCCATCACTGCCAACATGACATTGCTCGGAGGTTTCATTCACGGAGCCATCCTTGTTTCGTTACTTCAATACCTGCCACTGATTTATCAAGCAGTATATCTGGAGACGCCGATCAAGTCAGCTGTTTTCCTGTTGCCAACTTCCATCATTAGTGTATTCATTGCAGTAATCTCCATGATGATGGTGCCATGGTTTGGAGGTTATACCTGGCTATTGCGATTCTCATGGGCATTGCTGGCTCTTGGTACTGGTATTCTGGCACTCTTCAATCTCAGTTCACCCTCACCGATGCTTTTTGGACTCCCCGTCATCTGGGGAACAGGCGTTGCTCTTCTGCGACTAAACCTTCTACCGATGCAAGCCAGCGTCAAGAATGTCGACGACACAGGCGTCGCTATCGGACAGTTCCTCACGATTCGCATGTTTGGAGGGCTGATCGGTTTGACCATCGCCTCTGCAATATTCAACACTGTCTTTACAAAGACTATCGCCTCTAGCTCTTTGCAGCTTACAGGGCCTCTTGCACCTTTGGAAGACGCCTCAAAAGCCGTTGCTTTCATCAAAGAACTCGGGTCCTTGAGCATTTCTCGAGGAACACTCAATGAGGTACTAAGAGTGTACCTCGAATGTTTCCGCACGATCTTCTACACAATGGCAGGCTTGGGTGCTTTGGGGCTGTTGACTTCAATGTTCCTTGAGGAGATTGACCTCAAGAACCAAGGCCGCGGCAATCAACGTTTTGAAGACTAGGACACGGGCCGACTGCCATCGAATGGCTATTCACAGATGAGACAAAGCCCGTCTTCTGACATCCCGGTATCGACCACTTATGGAATAATAGATACCATATGATTCAATAATGATAGACATACTTCTAGATATATAATTGTAATCCCAGAGGATTCCCGAACCTGATTCTTTCGAAAGCTCCAACTCGTTCTCCCAACGTCAGATCTAGTCATGGTCGATGCGGATCACGACCTTAGCGAAGTGCTTCTGCTCCTTCAGCTTCCTGTAAGCCTCCTTAGCATCTGCCAGCTCAAAGACCGCATTATCATATACAGGTTTGAGCTTCTTCTCATCAATGTATCGCACAAGCTCCTTGTACTGATTCTGGCTACCCATGAGAAACCCACGAATAGTGCACGTGAACATGAGAGCCCCCATCATGGGAACGACCTGGGTGTCTTGCGCAACAGCACCAACGACTTGGATAGACCCATAAGGGCGCACTGCTTCGAGTGACTGCTTGAGTGTCTCATTACCGCCGATGTCGACGATCATGTCGAATCCTGCTCCATTAGGCGTCAAAGATCGCGCTTCTTTGCCCCAGCCAGTAGGATTTTCGCGATAGTTGACAACATGAGTTGCACCAAGCCCTTTCAGCTTCTCTGCCTTCTCTTGAGATGAAGTAGTCGCCACGACTGTGAGTCCGAGAGACGACGCTAGTTGCAGCATTGCCACGCTGACGCCTCCAGTTCCCTGAACCAAGATCCAGGTGTGCGGTCCAACTTGGTCTTTGCCTAGTTCCGAGAGGGCATTCCAAGCTGTAATGTAGGTGACGGGGAGAGTAGCAGCTTGAAGCCAGTCAACAGACTCCGGCGCATGAACAAGAGCCCCTTCCGAGAATACTCCATGGGTTCGAAGCGTTCCTTTGGTACCCAGACCGAGCATGGTTGGCACATCAGACATATTGACATCAGCATCGCTTCCTCTCTCCACCACCACGTTTGGTGCAGGAAAAGTGACGACTCGATCACCAGGCTTGTAGTCTTTGACAGAACATCCAGTGGCTTCGACTGAGCCCGCTCCGTCACAGAGAGGGACCATAGGTGGGGTGATGGGGCCAAATTGCTAAACTTTGTCAGTTGATGTCAAAGTCGACATCTCTGGACATCTAGATACATACAGCTGATGCAGCAATGACGAGGTCTCGATAGTTGAGACTGGCTGCATTGAGTTTCACTAGAACATCATTGGGACCGAGCTCATCTTGCGATGGAATGGACACATTTGTCTCATACTTGAGCGAGGTCTCAAAGCCCTGCTGGTCGTTGAGTATCCACTGTCTTGCCATGTCGTCTGGGGTGAGAGGGTAGAAATTATTGTTGGGATATAGAGGTGGAGAGTTTAGGATGAACAGGAAGCGTATAATTGTGTTTAAATGTCTGATTGTTTATAGATGTATTCCATTCTTGTTGTTTACTCAGCTAGCGGAGGGTTGCGGATGTGTGGGGCGTGATAACAAAGCAATCCGCAAGCCAGAGCGGAAGAACCACCTGGACTTACATCACCATATTCTTCCTCCACTATCCTACTTACACATTATGGTTTGCCAAAGTGCTGGATCAAAGTTCTTCTATTCTGCTCATCTCATACGGCTCGTTCAGATCTCCACCTTGCTATCCTGTCAGGACCAATATCTAATTCCATCATACATAACGCAAAGTCGTCAATATCTCCGGGTTCCATATCCATCATGACCTTCTCATGATCATTCCTGCACATAAAGCCTATGTTGCTCTCCGCGCACATCTTTGTCCAAGTGAACGCCGACCTCGCTTCCCAAAGCCCCTTTCTCGTGGTGATGGGCAAGGTCCCGTAACAGGGACCAGATTCAGTTTTCAGCAGCTCATAGCCTGATTGAAGGCCCATGGATACACACCATGTCCTTCGAATAGACTCTGACAGTACCCACGAATGCCAGAGTAGTTGTTCAGGGGAGAACTGGCCCAGGAGCAGCGGTAATGTGAAATATTGAGGGCTTACATTCGTGAGATGGTTCTTCATAATCATATCTCCGTTATTAGTCGCCTTGAGAGCATCATTCATCATTTCTTTCGTCCAATCCTGTAGGGTTTGAAGATGCTGCTCCGCTTTGTGACGTTGGCACAGATCACCGTCCAGCAATCGGATCGTGCAATAAACCAGGAGTGCTTGTACACGACTCAGGCTACTCAGAGTGTCTCCAGATGTTCTTCTGCCGTCCTCAGACACCAATAACCTCTCGGCGTTCTGCTCTGCGATCCGGAGCACCATCTCATTGGTCTCGGGTGTCCTTGACAAATATGAAGACAATGTTGTGAAAGCATCACTAATGCAGTCGGGGAGACTGTTTCTGTAGAGTTCATGATGCACAAACACATTACTTCCGCTTCTTGTCCAATCGCTCAGCCAGTCTCTTGTTTGGTATAAAAGCCCCCGAATCATGTCCGTAGTGAGATGCGCCCTATTCGACTCTTGAATCGGAACTGTCCTCCAGGAATCTGGATCAAGGAACCAAGCCACCTTCAAATCTTCTAATGAGATAGTACCCGGAGCGCTTTGATGACTCTCCACTTCTATGTCTACCAGCTCAGACCAACTGTCATCTTGGCCTGATTGCAACAATCGTGCCTCTGGAAAGGCTGCCAACGTGGAGGCTTGTCCCCCGTAGTTCTGTGTAGCTTGATAGACAAAGGTATTGGGTAAAGGCTCATAGAGACAGTCCAAGCCTCGAAGGTCGCAACGGCGGCATTTGGGCTGCTGCTTGGTGCACTTCCTCTTGGACGATTGACAGGCCTTGCAGGCTTTCACCTCGTATCGGGTCAGTCCTAGCCGGCTCATGATTGGATTAACGAGGAAGACTTCGGAACTCTTTTGCTGTTCACAGTAAACACATGGTTGTTTGCGGATAGCGAAGCCTGCTTATAGATCAGATTGCGGGTGAGATGCTACTCGTTACGGTTAGTCTTCCGCACTGCTTGTCTCCACACGCTGATTAATGACGTTTGCCTGCACTAAGCATGGGAACATTCAGTTAAAACAAAGACGGTATGGCAGGTCGGAAGTACAATTCTTGGTCAAAATATGAGATGGCTTCCGGCCGATAAAGCAGCACAAAGGATAGGTTCTAAACTAGTTCTCCGTTTTATCTCATGGTAGCGATGAATTCACTGAGCGGGCCACCTCTCAACTGTTAGTGGGCCAACCTCCGGAGAGAGCTTCACCCAAACACCAAACAAAACCAACTTGGCGTATCTTTGTATCATGCGACCAACATCAACCAAGTGATGACGCCTCGCAGACAATTAAAAACGTCTCAACTACCAAAGGTTTGAAAGCTCGGAAACACAAAAGGACTCGACTCAGCACGACGCATTGGAGACATCTTCTACCCCCTCAGGGGACGAAAGAGTCGTATTCTAGGTTTTTTTCTTATCATCATTCATGCTGTAGAAAGGTGAATACAAGAGCTGAATGTGTTGGGTAATTTTGTCAGCCAAGCCTTAAAGTGCGACAGCAATTGCCAAAGCCACAAAGCCTATCCAAGGTTTGGCATCTCCAGCCGCGTCAACAATGACTGGGGGCTCCGTCGCCATTCCTGGAGTTCCACCATCAGTTTTAGTGCCATCCATACATGTACCAGCATCGCAGGTAGCTACTGGTTGTTGGTAAGACGTCGCCGGTCCAGCCGTTGTATCAGGCTGAGGGGCTTCAGATTGTGAAGCCATCTGTGATTGTTGTGGGCTTGAGTTCCACTGGGTCACTTGAGTGGTGACAGAAGCAGGGACAGAGCAAGCAGTAGGAGTAACCAGTGAACCCTCTCCATGGAAAGGGTTGTACCCGAGACATTGGGCGTACTGGGCAGCACAACTGGCCATGTTGGCGTCTGGTGCGGTACGACAGGTGTTATAGTCATCGTTACACTCGGTAACGCAGTCGTATGTTTCAGGTATACCTGTGTCTGTACTGATAGCGGGAGTCGTGGTGTCAGCACCAACAGTAGAAGATGAACTCGCGCCATATGCGGGTGCTGAAGAGCTGGAAGTGCCTGAACGTGTGTTGAGAACAGTGGTTGACTCTACAGCTGCCGTGCTAGAAGCCCCTGTAGCGCCTCTTGAGCATGCTGTCGGAGCTTTGATTGAGTTTGAGCTCAAGAATGGATTGAATCCGAGACATCTTTCGTAATCCTCCGCACAGAATGCTTGGCTGGCGTCTGGTTCAACTCGGCATGAGTTATATGCGTCAGTACACGCAGTTGCGCATTCATCGCGCTTGTACCAGCGTGCAAAGCCTGAACCTGCAAGGGCGATGATAAGAAAAGGGATCGTGGACTTCATTGTGACACAAAGCTGATGTTAAGTGACGAGTCGAAGACGGGACATGTCAAAGCGAGCGGCAATAGAGAGCGATGTTGGAATGTGCGGAACGTAGTTCTTGAGGATCTTGATACTTATAATCACCTCTTATAAGTCACTGTATCACATCTAGTCGTCTAGGAGACGCTGAACTGCTTCGAGGCATTGGTTAGGCAGCTGCTAGCATCCGAGACATGGCTCCCATTCATCCTGTTTGCGTCTTGTGCCACGTGCAATCGCAGAGGGGCTATATTGAACTTTATTACATTGGTTTGCGATGCACCGATCTCAAGCGGCATGGATTTGGTGCTAGCTAATTGCAGACTTGTACCATTGTGGTTGACATGATGTTTTTGGTCCGGCCGTTTTCGGTTACTGAAACAACGCCACCCACAATTCCGAATACAAGGCAGAAGCCACATGCTTTTATCTTTATGTAAATCTTACATCGTTATTACAATCAATAGCTCAAGCTGTAAGAAGTCCGGCACGATGTAGTGTTGTAAGGGCTTATTGACTCTTGTCCTTGTCACCAAGTTCATCGACCATCCCAGCAGCTGCCACGCAATGCACGAAGGACAAAGTCCAGGATTATATACGGGTCATGAATAAATAAATTAATAAAATCAGCTCCATTTTCAAGTCTTCTGACCATTTCTATAGAAAGCAAAACCAAATCGTACATCCAAACTTGCTTTGTTATCTACCTATGTCTACAGTCGTATTCTCAAACACCTGCCATCCAACACTAGACCGCTTCTTATAAGCTAGCACCCGAATAAAAGCCATCTCAGTCACTGGCTTGCAGATTGACAAGGGCTTCAGGCTCAAGTTTCAGGTCCAACATGCCTTCCAAGGTGCTGCAGAAGCGTCCGTCACCAAGTCTACGCTCAGGAGTCATCTCTGCAAAGTCTTCAACAGACGGGTTGATATCCGTCGATCCCTCACGGGTATCAAGCATGAACGCACTTGATGGAGTGAACGAACTCGAGGTCGTCGACATAGTGCTGTAAGCACCGCCAGACATAAATGCATCTCCAGTAACAGTCTCAACAACCGAACGGGTGTACTTACCTGCTCCGCTGACCTCCTCAAACTCAGACTTCCAAGTACGAGTAGTTTCGCCGCTTGGAGCCTGCATTAATTCGATGGGGACCGGCCCTTGACAACGAACATGCTGGGTGATGTTAGCATCTGGCAAACCTGGTGGGACATACAGGCCGAGGTTTGCTCCACGAGCAACGGTAAGGCCATTGTGGATGCCCACAACAAAATCCAGAAATCGTTGATCGTACTCGGAGAAAGACTCAATGCCACGAGAAGCTCGAATAATGTCGACAAGATTGTCGAGGAATGCAAGCTGGGTTCTTGGGTCGACGCGAGCAGCATACGCAACCAGGATCTCAAACTCCACGAATGTCAAGCCCTCGTCTCCTCCGAGAGAGAACACGATGTCATCAACTGCTTGGCTCACGGTAGCGTTCGACCACTCTTGTTGGCCGTGGTTCGTTGCGATCGAGAACGCATCTTCGATGACGGCTGCTCTGTCGTAGCTAAACTTGTTCCAAATAGACTCCATTTTGGCGTTGGAAGCTGGAAGAACTTTTTTGGAGTTGGTAGAAGTGATGAGTTGATTTTAGCTGGAAATTTTAGTGTTGAAAAGCTGAGGTGAGTCAAAATGAAGAATCGGCAGGCGAATCTGGTTCCCTTATTATAGTTCGAAGCTGCTACGATTCTGTATCATGTATCAAGATCTCATCCAAGGTGTTCACAGGTTCTAGATAGATTTTGCAGCTTATTTCTTTTTGTCTATCTGATCACCGATAACAAAGAGGGTTGCTAAATAAGAGTAAGTCATTGTTTCCTGGCCGATCCCCTTTGAACAGAGGTGAGAGCACGGAATCCGGTGTGTTTGGAACAAAGCACTTGGACATCAATGTTTCTGTTCGAGGTGATGAGCAAAGGTCAGAAGAATATCGGTCTGATGACTGTTCTGCTGTGCAGGCATGAGGGATAAAGGTCCTTTTGTGTTTTCGGCTGTTCTTTGCCCCGTCCTTGGGTTTTGGGCCTACGATAGGTACAAAGCCATACTTATAGAGATGCTTCTCTGTATGAATTATTTTCAGTTTTACAACCTTCTCAAAGGCTAGAGGATGCTAAAATTTCTCGGTCAATGGCTTCGGGACCTCATAATTCGTACTCCAAAACGGCAGTTCTGGTTCTATTCTATGTTGGCATTGTTTAACACTAATGAGCAAATCTGAAGTCCAGCCTCTTATTGCCTTCATCTTTGGTCGTCCTCAGATACTCATCCTTCTCTCCATCCGACATAGCATTCCAAATGCGTTCTCGAGTCTTATTTCGCCATATGTAGTACCCCTTGATAAAAATTGTCATCACCACGTTCCAACCAACAAGTGCAAGGAGAACTTTGTTTCCCCGTCGGTACAGAGGCTTGTCATCATCACGATAGATCTGTGCGTTTCGTGAGCCACGATTGAGACAGCGATGAATGTGATCTTAGACTAACCTGAGATGAGATTACAGAGCTTGCTTGGCAAATCATGTTGTACATGGCACTGCCCACTGTTCGGGTGCGAACAGAACCAGCGTTTCTCGATGTCAAACTGACTGCAGAGCTGTCAGTAAAGGAACATAGCCAAAAGAGAATCTTGTTCATACCATTGATTGAGTGGATGTAAGGGAATCCAATCATCAAGATTGTTGCTGAATACCACGCCCAAGGGCTAGCGTTTGCGGGAAGCAGCTCGAGAGTTAAGAGCAACACGAAGCACCAGAACGAATAGTAGAGCAAGAGAGCCATTCTGTTGTTGATCTTTTCTGAATACCAAGAGATAAGGATCAAGTGTGCCAGGAAAAGAACATATCCCGGAATGGTCAGCAGATTCGTCTCAAAGGTGCCGAATCCTAAGGCCTTCAGGTTGAGGGTAAGATAGGCAGTGACGGGGTTTGTCGGAATCAGCATGGTCCAACTGATCATGTATAATGGCCAGAGGTCATAGTCCATGAGTGCATCCCAGAGGAGCTTGAGTGTAAGGCCTTGACGGTTATGCATGCCTCCCTGTTCCGCCATGTCAGTGTTGCTAGAGTGGGTAAAGGTACGGAGTTCACTTACCTTGCCAGGGTCGTCACGCAAGACACGGTTGACCATGATGACTTCTTCTCTCTCAGTGAACCAACCGTCTTTACCACGGAACCAACTAGCTGTTTGTGTTGGACCGGGTGGTAGGTAGAACCAAGACACGACGCCGATGAAGAATGTCAGAGTGCCCTCGAGGACAAACAGCCAGCGCCAACCTTCCCAGCCTCCGACCGAGCGCATGTGAAGGATGCCATATGCCAGAAATGCGGCGACGATGAAAGTACCATTTGAAGCGCAGTAGAAGAAACCGACGCGCATGGGAAGCTCCCTATTGGTATAGAAGTACGAGAGGTAGAGCAGCGCATCTGGGATGAACCCTCCCTCGATGAGTCCCAGCAGAGCGCGAGTCGCATAGAAGCTTTGCTTGTCTTGGACAAAGCCTTGGCAGATACCGATGATACTCCATGTCACCATCTGAATGGGGATCCAAACATCAGGGCCGAGCTTTTTGGAGATCATTTGTGATGGGACTTCTGCAGACAAAAAGCAGAGGTAGAAGATCATCATGCCGTAGTTGTAGTCGTTAGTGTTGAGGCCAAGATCGTCGAGCATGCCATCGCTCAGAGCCTGTGAGATATTGCCACGGTCGAGTTGTAGCGCAAAGAACATGAGGCAAACCCAAGAGCAGATTCTCTTGTCTAACTGGAAGGCACCAAGCAGGTCAGTATGGCATCAAGTCGCCAACAGGGGATGAGCTTGCCCGTCTGACTAGTTTCTTCTCCTCCTTTTCCGTCCATTCGGCAGTTGGGTCATATCGATGAATGCCTTCATATTCTGGAATAGGCTTGTACAGATCTGTAGCTCCTCCAGATACAAATGTGTCGCCGGTGAAGTAGGCACGCTTCTGTGTTGAACCGTAGTCGTAATCGGAGTCAGACGCCGTAATGATCGGGTCGTCGATCGTGGTTGGCTTCTTGTCTGCCATATTTCCAGGCCCGAGATGCGAAGTGTGTCGGTACTCGGTCAACTACATACAGCCTATCGGTGCGCCAAGCTCGGTATATAAGTAGTTCGGGACATTTTCGAAGATCCAGTATTGTATATCGTGCGCTGAGGATTAAATGGTGCAATGGTACAGATTGTCTGGCATATACCTGTCTAGTGTAGTTTTCCAACCATATATGTAACGCATAGGCGATGGTGCAATTTCTCGGAGGATATGTCGAATCTCTCCAACATGGCATTGGCTCAAAAACACGAAATCTCCGCTGCATCTTCTGCCGATGTCCCGCGGAGCTCAGTGGGTCAACATGGAAAAGGGTTTGCAATGAGACATGAAACAGATGACCTCCGATAAAGGGATCAGCCTTACTCGCGCAATTTGGGCTTGGCATTACCATTAAGGCCGCAATTGTAGTCCTTCTGGAAATGGTGGCTCTGCTGATCAAGTCGACTAGTTCGTCAGTTGGTCTGTCCCTTGAACGCGTGCGAGGGCCACTCGATGGCGTCAACAACACTGCCGAGAGTTTCTCCGGAATAAATAATTCTCGTCAAACATTCGTATTGAACGAGTTTTCAGTACTCAAGTCATTTTCCTTTTCAATCTCGAAGGGCTTGTACTTCATCCTTTTGTCTTTCCTTTTGGCGATGTTCAGACGGCAATAACAGTAATCCACGGCACTGCCCGCTTCAGTGGAGCTCAAGAAATTGGCACCAAAGGTGGAGTCGGGGATGAAAAGCGCCACTGGGGAGCAGGGTCTCATTTCCCCGTAACCGATCCGTCGCCCGCATCGTTTGCTCCGAGATGTTCCAACATTTCGAAGGCCAGAGTTCCCATGATAGAAGGGTCACATTGTAACAAGGCGACGAGGAATTACAATGTCGAAGTGATTAAAAATCAACTCTTTACGAATATCTTCCCAAGCCCGCTCGAATAATACAACCAACCAAGGAGGCAGGCATGCTTAAACACAACACACAAGATCCCAGAAGTTAATTGCCAATACCCTACCCTAGAGACAGCACTGGTCTACCTGAGGGGAACGCAACTGAAGTCTCACTACTGGTTCGAAAAGCAACCAATCAGAGCCACGCCCGGTTAGCTCAATCGGTAGAGCGTGAGACTCTTACGAGTACGCGATCTCAAGGTTGCGGGTTCGACCCCCGCATCGGGCTGTTCCTATAAAAACGATTGCGAGCAATAGCGAGGCATCTCTTTTTGCCATTTTGCACTTTTTCTGAATCCTTTAACCTTTTGCTGGTGAAGACAACATACAACAGGCCGACATTCGGTTCTCACGTCGGCCCCACTGCTGGTCTCAGGCGATCCCATGGGAGGAGCTTCTAATGCGCATCTGCTCCTCCACAGTTTCTCGGAAAAGTGATTACACAGAATTGAAATGCACTTAAAATAACTGAGCGGAAATCAATCACAGTTTGACTCGTTTTAACAAGTGAAAATGGCACTCAATCCGAGCCAGTTCCACTGACCGCGTCATCTTGGTGGGTTGGTCAAGGGGCCAACACTGCTAGCTCGTCAATATTCGCATTCAGAATACGAAAAATATCATCAGAAGCTCCTTAAGAACGCCCAAATGTCTGTTCCGTGCAGTAGAATCTTTCTGATCTCGAAGCCTTTCCTTTGTCAGAAAAGTCTCAATTATTCCCTGCAAATTCTTCTGTCCGTTCTTGAGGTCGTTGTTCACATACATATCGTTATCCCTCTTTAAGTTTTCGTATCCGAAGATGAGCGGAGATGGGCCATACGGACCCGTTGTCAACGGGACTCAGATCGTCTTTTTCGAATACTTGCCCAACAAACCCGCCGCCATATCCTTCGTTGTTCTCTTCGGCATTATAACTTTAGTCCACCTGATATTCCTCTTCATCCTTCGAGCCTGGTTCTTCATCCCCTTCATCCTCGGTGGCATCTGTAAGTAGACCCCATAGCCTTGGCGTTGGTACCTTCTGACACGGATCCAGGTGAGATCTTCGGTTACTTCGGTCGAGCCCAGGCCCACGATACCCCTGATAAAGCTGGTCCCTTTATCCTCCAGAACGTCCTTCTCCTCGCCGGAACACCTTTCCTAGCCGCGACGATCTACATGAGTCTTCGGCGTGTTGCCACGGCGCTTGACTCCCAACATCTTTCGTTTATAAGTCTTCGATGGTTGACAAAACTATACGTCCTCATTGACATCGCATGCATTGTCAGCCAATTCATAGGCGCCATCATACCTGCTTCTGGAGAACCAGATGCCATCACTAAAGGCCGAACTATTCTTATTGCTGGTCTGATAGTTCAACTCTGCGCCTTGAGTATCTTTATCCTCACGTCGCTGTATCTGTACATACGCATAAGACAAGAAACTGGACCGTTCTTGGATTCATCCCTGGTACGGTGGCGGCGATACTTCAGAACCATCGAGGCTGTGACGATCATCATGATTATTCGCAGTATTGTCCGTGCAGTCGAGTATCTTCAAGGACAAGGGGGGTTCGTCATATCTCACGAAGTCTTCATCTATCTCTTTGACGCCTCACTTATGTTCCTGGTCATGCTCTTGTTTTTGATCGTTCATCCAGGACGGCTGGTCAAGAGCGGTACAAGGATGAAGTGGAGGGGACAGACGCATATTGATGAGGCGGGTGATGATATCATGCATCTGCGTGAGTATCGAGCTTAGCATATTCCAGTTGCTTGAAGAAAATGATAATGCCTATCATTATGTAAATAGAATCAGATTTTTATGGCTTTCGAGTGATTCCAAAATACAACCAGTGCATTCATTTCAGTCTTTCAGACAATTGCAAAGAACATTAAGCGGTAGCATAGCGAGATTAGTCAGACCGAGATAATCACTACAGGGAGATATAAGTTCTCAATTATAACGAGTTTGAACCACCAAGTTTGGTTTCAGGCATCTCTGACAAGTCTGACAAGAATGAAGGTGATGTCGATTTCGGCGATGAGATGGAGGAGCGAAGCGGCGCGATAAGAAGCGATAAGATAAGATAAACCACCAAACCCCGCTGTTCATTGGCCGATTCCTGATGTCATCTCGCGACAACATCAATTTTCAGCCTTCACTCATCTCATTGCAGGACCATCTTCAACACCAACAGTACAGCCCATCATGTTTGCTCTTCGACGAATCATCGCCCGCCCTGTGCTGCGCGTAGCGACGCGTCAGATCCACGTGACGCCACGTCGCTTCGCCTCTGCCGATCAGCCACCCAACATGCAGCAGATCGAATCAATGATGAATGACCCTCATATCCGTGAGACGTTTGAGAAGCTGAGCCGTCATCCTCCGGCCATTGAGGCCATGCAGAAGATGGGGGACATTATCAAGAGCAAGGGTAAGAACTTCGGTGAATCCAATTGCAACCTCGGCTGATTATCTGCCACAGGGCTTGCCACTTCAGGGCCACCGAGCAAGATGGACATCATGAAGCTCATGATGGATAAGGAGTTTCGTGATGCAGCGACAACGGTATGTTTGTCGTCCGAGTCTTTAATTGTGTGCTAATTGGGATTGTAGTTGACGACCGAAATGCAAAATGCTGGTGTTGAGATCAACCCTGATGTTAGCTTTCCTACCTGCTTCATTCCCGTCCAAGTCACTGACAGTATCCCTAGGTCTTCATGAAGATGATGCAAGGTGAGAAATGAAGTTGATATCTTCATACGGGAAAATGTAGGGTTTATTGCATCAGCCATGACAAGAGTTGCGATGGCTCTGAGAACAGATTGTCGTTAGCCCTCAAGCCTCAAGTATCGAAGAAGCCAGCGTATATTATTCAGGACTTGCACTAAACTGTCTTGCAACATCACCAATGTGTCAGAGCCGCGTTAAAAACTGGTTGATTGTGAATTGCGTCATGTGATATATCGTATACCCAGCGACGAGCCCTTGAAGTCCATAACAAACGCCCAATTTGTTAATCCCCGAGCCGTCTCTACATATGTTTCATTCTATTTCAGGGCAATACTTATCATGTGTATCGATCCAAGGCCCCGGACCTTAGCTTCCGACGGACACTATCGGAGTCACCGCTCGATAGTCTCATGCAAGATCCCAATCAAGAAGGCACAAGAGGTCAAAGCTGAGAAAGGAAATTGAATGCGAGGCATAGAGTTCACGTGAGACTGTTCTCTCTGCCGTTCTGACACATTGAGATGAGTATGTCGCAGAATTAGGTCAGCTCACCCGTTCAGCAAGCCACATAACCGAAACAGTTCGGCATGAAATTATAACCAAGGGAGTGACATAGCTTGGTGAATGTTCCAGACAGATACCAGAGATATTAGACATAAAAACAAGCTTCTGCAATAGACTACCGGATTGGCTGTCGCTGGCAATTCGTAAAATTGCGGGATTTTTAGTTCACGCTAGCCCGGGCCCCTTGACACTTCTCCAGTGATCAGAATATGGTCTTGAGGTCTAGGCCACAGCTGAACTCTCTCGTGGTCTAGGAGCCAATCAATTTCACACTAGACCAGTTTCCAGATGCCTATTGAGGAAGCTGATCACAGATCTGCACAGGTAATCGCGACTTGGTCTGGCGTTGCTACGTGATCTGAGCTAGTGAGAAGCTGAACCAAGACATGCATCGTAGCCTAGGAGACTTCCAGGGGAATTGGCGCCTTTGGTCTTGAACATTGGTATGGATGGTGGTCGCTTGATTAACGTTCAAGCGAGGGGTGTTTATCTTTGGAGCAGGATAACATACTAGCTCGTTTAACATAAAGGGCAAAGCGCCGTGCTGGCAGTTCTGGTCCATTCAGTCTTCATTGATACCTCCATTGATCCACGTTTGCCTATACCTCGATAGTCCATCAAAAACGGCAAGATGAGGCACTCAATCACACAGCTTACAGCTGTTTTCACAGCCTTATCCACAACAGCCCATTCCGCCGTCCTTCAACGGGACAAGCAAGGGTCCTGCGCGAAGACCAAGGTCGCTATCCTCGGAGCCGGTGTTGCTGGCATAGCAGCAGCCCAAAACTTGACAAAAGCAGGCATTGACCAGTTCATCATTGTAGAGCATAATGACTACATTGGCGGCCGAATGAGGAAACAATCCTTTGGCAAGAACGCAGATGGACAACCTTACACTATTGAATTTGGCGCCAACTGGGTTGAGGGTATCGGATCAGAAGCTACACATGAGAATCCCATCTGGCAGTTGGCAAAGAAGTATGACTTGAAATCGCATGAGTCCGATTACGATAACTACTTGACATTTGATCACAAAGGACAGACAAACTGGAGCAGCACGATCAAAAGCCTGGAGAAGATCTACGGCAAGGCTGAAGCAGAAGCTGGTCGTCTCCTGCTCGGCAACTTGCAAGATACTTCCGTACGTGCTGCCATCCGCTCAGCAGGATGGCGCCCAGACAAGGATGACATGCACGCCCAAGCCGCAGACTGGTGGAAATGGGACTTTGAATCCGCCTGGACACCCGACGAAAGTGGCCTTATCTTTGGAGTGGCTGGTGGTAATGCGACATTTGGCTACTTCAGCGATGTCAGTAACCTCGTCGTTGACCAGCGTGGCTTCAGTACCATCATACAAGAGGAGGCCAAGACGTTCCTAAAGAACGGTGATGCAAGACTCCGACTAAAGACCACTGTCGAAGGTATCAAATACGGAAAGGACGGCGTGACAATCACAACGGACAAGGGTGATTGCATCCAAGCCGACTATGCGATCTGCACCTTTTCGCTAGGAGTGTTGCAGAGCAATACCACCGAGTTCAGCCCACCTCTCCCCGACTGGAAGCAAAGTGCCATTGATCAGTTTGCCATGGGCACGTACACCAAGATCTTCATGCAGTTCGAAGAGGCTTTCTGGGACAATCAAACACAATTCTTCCTCTATGCCGATCCTCTCGAGCGTGGCCGGTACCCTCTCTTCCAATCACTCAACCCTGAGGGTTTTGCGCCGGGTTCCAACATTCTCTTCGGAACTGTTACTGGACAACAAGCATGGCGCGTAGAACGTCAGACCAACAATGAGACGATGGAACAGATTCTTGATGTCTTGAGGCTGATGTTTCCCGACAAGAATGTGACGACACCGACTGCTTTTACCTACCCTCGCTGGAGCACTGAACCGTAAGTCAAGAACAACCCGCTCACAGTCGAATGACTCGTGGACTAACGATACGCAGTTGGGCATATGGCTCCTACAGCAATTGGCCCGTCGGCATGACTCTTGAGAAGCATCAAAACATGCGCGCCAATGTTGAGCGCCTCTGGTTTGCAGGAGAAGCCAATTCTGCAGAGTTCTTTGGGTTCTTGCACGGCGCGTATACTGAGGGTCAAGATATTGCTAATAAGATTGGCAATATCATAAACGGAAAAGCTGGTGATGATGAGTTCGACATGGAGAGGTACGAGAACCTTCATGGGACGACATTTGTGGATGAGTATGATGAGGATAACGGATGGTTGTTTCCGTATGACGTTGAGGGGGACGAAGAGGAAGAAGAGGAAGAATGAGGAGATTGATGTTGATTCTCTGTAAATAATTATGTATGACGGTAATGATTGCAATGTGACGGAAGACCTGGGTACTATAATGAGATCAATGGACTTTTGTTGGTTTACTCAATATTCTGTCATTCTGATGCGCTTGTTGCATGTTGTCGCCGATACTGCATCGGAGGCTTATAAATCGAGGGGCTGGGGTTCAAGTCAACGCATGCATGCAGGAACTCAATCTCTCGGCCAAGGTATTCGCTCATAGAGTTTGAGTTCGCAACGGCAAGACCGTAAAGGCTTTCTTTCTTTGCATATGCCTTATGGATCTCAATATGATAGAGTTTGCGACACCGGGTAGGGCCGAAGATGGTGGATCTGGTTGTCAGCAGGCTGCATAAGTAATCTCGTATGGGGCCAAACAATTTGCGACGACATTATCGCCCAAGCTCTAGAAGGGATCAATTGAGGCTATCGTATGACCTCTTGCAAACTTAAAAACTCTTCAATGCGATATACGCGCATTCACCTCGGGGCTCATCGGCGAGTGAACCGATTCCCTGCTTCTCGGCACTTCTTGGCATGGTTTCTACCCCATCTCTTTGATGATGGATCGACCATGGCCGAGTGGGAGGAGAGTGGGAGAGCAGCCATGATTACAATAACCATAACCCCGCCCTTTTATTTTTCTGTCAGTGCGTAAACGTTTATCCCAATCGGTTCTGGTAAATGGAGTAAATGCTTGGAAATCATATGCAGCCTGCTGATAGAGTGACGCGGCTCGCATAGCCTCATCAAATGCCGACTTAAATTGTTAGTGAGGGCAAAGTCTTGGCAATTGATGTCATGGATGTATGTGCTAAGACTGACTCAGATTTGGGTGTGATGCGCTTGATCTTTGAATCGGGCTGCTAAGGTACGGTACCTTTGGGTGTCCTAAATCCGGTCAGCCCGCTCAGGTCCCAAGCCTCACTAAAAGGTAGAACCAAGAAAATGCGTCGGTCGCAGCAGATGCAAATCCCCAAAACTAGTTTCAATTCTCATACTCCCATGAAACGACCCCAGTTTACGGAATAACAGTGATCAAACAGCTAAAATCCGTAGAGTATCAGTGTCGGATTTAGCGAGTCAGCGGTTTCATAACCCCGTAGAGATTGGTCGGCAAATCAGTTGTCATACTTACCGAGCCTGCCAAGACTTGGCTATGTCGTACTTGCAGGGCACTTATTGGCCGAAGCTCATGTCCAAGCCACGCCAAGGGATCTAAAGTTAAGGTTTAGGTTTCCGAGGCCAACAGTTGATTATGAGAGACGAATCATTGACAAGTGACCGCGTAATTCATTGCTTCGGACGCCGAGTCGAGTAGTACAACACGCGAGCATGGGATACCCATCATGGCTTGGCATCATGGCTTGGCCAAGCATCTTAACGCGTCATAGTCGCTTGATATCTTTCTTCTTGGTGTTTGCTACAACCATCAAAACCCATCATGTCTCCCGCCCTTCTCGAAGGTTTGATGGTTGTACACTCTCTAGCCTTTGACGTAGGCCCTATACCTTCCCCCTGACTATCCGAGCCAATTCGAGGAACTGTTTCATACAAAGGCTACTCTCACGAATCACTAAAACCTCTATGATGCTTCGATCACTCGCTCTCACAAGTTTCCTGGCCGGACAATCGCTACGAGCTGCAGCTCAGCGCGACCAGGTTGATAACAGCAACCTCGACCCATTGAAGTTCAAGAGCGATGGAACATTCCAAATATCCGTCTTTTCAGATCTCCATTTCGCTGAAGGTACGGCATTGAAACCACCATGGTACAAACAAAGTCGCTGACCAAGAACTAGATGCCTCCTCAATAGGACCCGAGAAAGACGCCAGGACTGTCAAGGTCATGGGCGACGTGATCGATGCCGAGCTACCAGACTTGGTAGTCCTGAACGGCGACCTTATCAATGGCGAATCAACATTCACACATAACAGCACGGTATACATCGATCAGATCGTCTCCCCGATGGTTGATCGAAATATGACATGGGCTTCAACGTATGGAAACCACGATCACAATCGCAACCTCAACGGAACCGCCATGTTGGAGCGCGAGCATACATGGCCCGGATCTCGAACAGATTCAATGGTCCCAGGAAGCGATGCCGGAACAACAAATTACTACCTCCCCGTATACGCATCGAACTGCAGTTCAAACTGCACACCCGAGCTGATACTCTGGTTCTTCGATTCTCGAGGTGGCTTTTACTACCAGGGCGGCGCTCAGCCTAACTGGGTTGACAAGAGCGTCGTGGAATGGTTCAACGAGACCAATGCTGATCTGCGCGAGGAATACGGCAAGAACATTCCTTCGCTGGCCTTTGTTCACATTCCCGTGTACGCCTCTCTTATGCTGCAGAACAATGGTATCGATGAGAATTACCATCCCGGTATCAACGACGAAACTGTCATTCAGCAAGGTGCGGGATGGTGCGCAGACAAGAAGGGAGGTTGCGACTACAGCGATCAAGATCTGCCCTTGATGCAAGCCCTCGTTGCGACACCCGGCGTCATCGGACTCTTTTCCGGCCACGACCATGCGAACTCATGGTGTTACAAGTGGGAAGATAAGGTTGGCGACATGGATCTTCCCGGCAATGGCATCAATCTCTGCTACGGTCAACATACCGGCTACGGTGGCTATGGAGACTGGATCCGAGGTGGTCGCCAAATCATCGTCACACAAGAGGGTCTCAAGAATTTTGAAATCGACTCGCATATTCGCCTCGAATCGGATGAGGTCGTCGGCAGCATCTCTTTGAACTCGACTTACAACACGGATGCATACGCCGCAACCCCGAACCAGAAGACGTTCCTCAGCATTGCGAGCTCTTCTACGCCGACACCTTCGACGAGACCTGTTTCTTTAGCAGCGCATTTTGGGTTGCATAATGCTTTCAGTTCGTCTTTGGTTGTTTTCGCAGGAGTTATTACATGGATTTTGTTGTGAAAATAGCGTTTAGATTTATTGCATTTAGAGTAAAGATTATAGACAATGATTCCCCCAGCGTCATCATCTCGTCCCCGCACCATGATAGCCGTTCTCGACACGCCTGGCCGTCAATTAAAACTATAGGAGCTTGATAACAAAAAAGTATGCAATATCTATCCAGGGATAACTACAAAAAGAGAATTCTTTGATGAGACTGGGACTCGAACCCAGGAGGATTGCTCCACCAGGAAATTGGTGTTAAGGTTAACCTTAACCTGGCGCCATAACCAACTCGGCCATCTCACCCAAGCTAGTGCTGATGCTGAAATTTGCTCGTAGCACAAACCAGATGCCTGATTGGCAAAGGCTCCATTGAACAGGATGCACCATTCAATGTGACCGATTTCTTCTGCTGCTTTGATGAAGGAAACGGTGTCGTTTGGGTCTTGTTCTCTCAAACTTATGCTTAAGTTTATGTTTTTCGGGACGAGTTGGGCTTTCAGCCACCAAGCTGAACCATGAACCTTGAAAATGTACTGTTCGAGAGACAAAGCCGGCCACATCAGAGAACAACCAAAGGTTGTCGCTTTATTCAACGACATGCAAGCAATTCGAATAGGAATTCATTGTTCCAATCCCTTGGGGATTCCACTGCGCGGATGAAGTATATAAACCTGGCATAAGTTGCATATCCCCTCATCAATCCACAACTTGCTCCAACATATCCCGGGCTTCATCAACAGCCATTTCTCTCAAACATTCTGCAACTGTACAGCAAAAACAAAATAATCACCATGTCCGTCATGTCCCAAGACGTTGTCGAACACTACTACAAAGGTCACAGGCTTGCAGACAGCATTGAAGATTGGGCTGAAGAGGTCAGCAGCGCAACGGAAGAGATGGAGTTTGTTGAGCCCACCAAGCCTCAAGCTAAGATGCCTCGCATCGGAGATCCGTCTAAAGAGATCCAAATTGCTATTCTGTTGGAGCGACACAACAAAGCTCGGGAGATCATGAAACTAATTGAGGAACAGCTCCTTAAGCTTGGCTGTGAGATTCCACAGGGAGCAATCTCAAAGTCCTCTTCTTCTAAGCATGGTGGCTTGAGCCATCAAGGGGGTTCACACCGTGAGTACTTCACTGAAGACTCTGAGGCCCAAGGTCTCCTATCGCAGGATACCTGGGCGTATATTCCGTTGGACAGTGCTTCTGAGGGCTCAAGGGAAAAGAAGAAGAAGAGAAGCAAGAGACCTAAGACCGAGGAGGAGAAGAACCGGCATATCAACAAGGTCTTCATGCGGGAGAACAGAATCCTTCCATTATTGGATCCTAGCTCTCAGCTTTGAGGCTGGATTGGAGTCTTGTTCTTGATGTATGTATTCAGGCCAAGTTAGTATTGCAGCTGTCAGACAGCTAAAAGGTAAGTCTTAGAAATAGAATTTCGGTAAGTTTTGAATCGAATTTATTGATATAGCCATGGAATTCCACAATTTCCCATAAAATGCGATATGTTATAAAACTCAATATGATCAGTTGATCGTACTGTGTCCAATCGGGGAAGCCAGGAAGCGGCTTGTGGAGTGACCTGAACTGACCTGAAGTGGCTACTTTCTCGGTTCGGTTAGTATTCGTGTCCCGCCTCCGATCTGATGCGATCTCAGCTCGACAACAACACCTTCGACCAAGATCTGTGGTGATGGTGGAAAATTATGAGTTTTGAACAAAGGCCAGAGTGACGTCAGATTGATATCAACGACTGGCGAAAGCAGGGATATACTAATAGCTAGGAAAAATGACCAATCCAGACTTATGCACCAACAGCCTATCGTATGACTATAGCCCAAACGGACTCGAATCCACCAATCAAATGATCCCGGAGCAAATGCGAGGCGGGGGTCCACCCTGGCCTGGTCTGGTCTTTGAACACGGAATGCAGACAGTCACGACAGTCTCTTCTCAGCGACACAACAGCCCAGCCCAGAAAGGAGCCGACATGCGACACACATACACTGCCTCTACCACGTTTCAACTGCTGAATAGCCTACTTGAACCAACACAATCATCTTTTACGGTACCTCACTCACTATAGCGTAGTGCTTATCATTCCTCCTTTGGGACTGGCAGGTGACCCCCAGCAAAATCTCATTCCTCTTTTGCCCCTCGGAGGCAAATTCTCAAGAACAACTAAACCCTTCGAATCTGCACTCGTTTTTGACAGCGAAATTCTCATGAGCAGCTCAAATAAACCCACACGAGCACAAGAACACCAAAAGTCTAATCGACAGTTGCTCCCCAGAAAGTCTCAAAACACAGATCATGAGCCGCAATACACGCCCCTCGATGTCTCCGACATACCCAGGGCAGCCTTGACATCAGTCGCGTGCAACAACTGCCGCGTCCGGAAATCAAAGGTTTGTCCTGCCGTGTCATATCGTATTGGTGTCATGTATGAGTAACAGACTTTATTATCTCTAGTGTGATGGTCGTAAACCAACATGTTCAGCCTGTGCGAGCCGAAGACAGCAATGTATATATCGTGCCGAGGTCTCTCATGAGAAGATGGTAGAGCTGAGAAAGGGCTCTAAAGATCTCTTTCAGGCCCTGGAGCTCTTGAGGACTGCCCCGGATGAACAAGCTTTATCTGTGCTGGAGAGATTGCGCAGCAGCGGCTCTGTATCGGAGTTCTTGCAGGTTCTCGACTCGGGCGTCATGAAACCACCTTCACCAATCAACCCCTTAGACACCAGTCTCGTGGGAACTTCGGCTAGCTCTACAATAGAGCTGGACCTCAACATGCGTTATTCTAGCGTCTTTCCGACTTTAGAAACTCTTGATATCAAGGATGTAGATCTTGGTCTACTGGCAGTTAACAAACGAGCCCTGGCATCTTCAAATCAACAAGCGGCAGCACCTTTGACACCATTCACACCAATAGAATTCGGCCAGAGTTCAGAAACACCGACGACTTCTGAATCGTTTTCGACGCCAAGCGATACCACTGGAGATACTGGCGTTGACCCTCGGCTAGAGTCTCTTCAAATATGGCAGTGGACTTCCGTACCTGTACCCGAAAACCTCGCCGCGCAAGCCATATCTTTCTATCTAGTCAACGAACACCCTCTACTAGCATTATTCGACGCCGATCTATTTATTCGCGACTTTGTGGCAGGCGGAGGCCGCTTCTGCTCACAACTCCTCGTCAGCTCACTTCTTGCCTGGGCTTGTGTAAGTTCCTTCCACTGTCATTCTCAGAATGCTTGCTGACATGGCCAGGCTTCATACTCTCAGTTTGAGCCACGAGCTCAAACGCTCTCTCTTGCGTTTCTAAGAGAGGCCAAGAGGCGATGGAAGGATTTAACAGACCATACTGCCATCACCACGTTATCTTCAGCAATGCTTCTTGTCATTACTTGCAACCAGCATGGGCAGGACAAAGTTGGTCTTTTCTATCTCGACGCCAGTGTACAAATAGGTCGTCGACTTGGTCTGTTCGGCGATGAGGAAACATCGGTGCCCAACTTCAACGATGACGACGAATTACGGACAGCAGCATCATTTGCTGCTTGGGGAACCTTTGGCTGGCACAGGTTGGTATTGCCATGACTGTCAAGATACTCATACTGATTTGATGTAGTCTACATTGTATCAATTTTCGAGCGAAGCACCGAATAAGACATCCGCCATCTTTACCTATACCAGGGGATGTGTCTGGGCCGCCTCTAAATGAGTATATGGGCAGCACGTTTACGTGGATATCCAAGTTCTGGGTCATCATACGCCAGACATTTCGAGAAGGTTATAACCACTTCAGCCGTCTGCCTATGTCACATGCGCACCAGATGTATCAGCTGCTGCTTGACTGGGCTAGTAACCTTCCAGAGGACGTACAGAGGAGTGAAAACTGTCCCCATCATGTTCTAGTACTACAGTGAGTGGCATAAATCAAGTAGGAGACTTTCAACTGATCCTCGCAGCATTTGGTACCAGACAGCAATAATAGACATATGGCGCCCATTTCTCCGACGTCAAAGCCATGAAGAAGCTGGGGAAAGCGAGCTTGCCACTGCGACGCACGAAGCATCCGTCCATCAACTCAAACGACTTGTATATCTATACCGGAAACGATTTGAGTCAACCAATCTCACCATGTTCATCACTCCCGGATTTCTCACCCTCATCAACGAAGTATTTCGAAACCCCAGTACATCCGACGCTCAGTTTTACTTCATCTTGGCGGCGCGGGGATGCCTATCGATAGCATCTTGGTGCAAGGGGCTCCGAGGTATTACAGAAGGCTTGATGACGATAGGTTGGCAAAACGGAACCTTCAAACGTGAAGGATGGACAAACAACAGCATGATTGAGGACATCAGAGCTACAACACGGGAGCTCAACCAAGAGGGCACATATAGCAGTCTTTACCCAATCAACCTCGATTCAACGAGCGAGAGCATGGACGACATCGGCATGGAAGCCTTGGCGGGCGAATTTCAGAGACTGAGTTCACAAAATGAGCCTACGCGTGGGAAAGAAGTCGAGATGACGAGTGAGCCAAACGTCTGGAAGGGAGATCAACGAGATCTTGATTTGACGTTGACTGAGGCGACGGAAGAAGAGAAATACACTTAGTAACGCCATTGTATGATTTTTAATTGAGCATATGAACTAATGAAGAAGCGTTGACGAGCTGGATAATGGCCACTGCTTATGGCGAACATAGACTGGCTCGTCTGTATAATCCTGTATGCAGTTTAGAAGATACCTGATATTAGTCAAGGAAGAGCGATATTGTATATTTATGCTATTTGGCTTGTCTTCTGTCTGGACTCACTCGAGATGCACATCCGGGGGCCAAGTCGTACGAGTGAGAGTTTGGTGAATGCGGTAGTCTTACCGGCCAAACAAAGAGCGGTGGAACTCCCGTCAGCGATAGCTGACGAGTACTTCTCACCTGCCTCCACGGAGTTCGGACCATGGTAGTGCTTACACCCCCATTTATTGTTATCCGCGACTCGAGGCATTTCTGAGATTGAAAAACAAGACTCCCACAACATATTTTCATCAATTCGACTCAATATGACTTCTGAGGAATCTGGAGAGTACTTTTCTGTTTCCACCATCGCGGTGAATCCCGACAGAATTGGCGAGGTATGACCCGCATCACAGTGTTATGCCCAGTCTGTTTTCTCACATAATCAGGCCCATGCCTGTCTGACCGAAGTTGCCGAAGCCACCTTGAAGGAACCAGGTGCCAAGATCTATAGGTTCTACAAGACCGAGGGCAAGGACGAATTCGTCTGCATGGAGAAGTAAGCCCTTTACATTTGAGAGACATAACTGTAACTGACCCGGATGCTCAAGGTTTACTGATCGAGACGCGTATGCGGCGCATGTTGGTTCAGAGCATGTGAGGGAATGGGCAAAGAAGTACTTGGATTCAGGCATTTTTGTTGGGCCTTTTGAGTTTCATCCTCTTGCAAAGGGAGGTCCTGGAGCTGGTGGTTTTGACCGGCCTTAGTCATTGCACAGCAGACTTTGGTGGTAGCAATTTGCAATGAAAACTGTCGGTCGTCTAGCAAGATGACTAGCATTGCTTGGAGTACAGATATCTGACTTGCGCGAGTTGGGGACAGGGGTACCGTGCAGCAGACCCAGATCTCGATGGGACGCTTCCTCAGCCTTCTGTTCCTAGCCGTTCTACGATGCAACTGCGTCTTCCATAGAAATCTAGCAACAGTTTTGTCACCAATCGTTGGACAGAGCGATACTCATCGACATCATGGTCACGTGCTGATGAAACCTGTCCTTGCTTGCAGAGGGGGGCATTGACATCATAGTGCCACTTTTCCCATCGCCACCCGGATAGCATATCAACTATTCAAGACAGAGCAGAGCAATTCCTAATTCTTGCTAACTTGAATAGTTTGGATATCAAATAAACTTGCCAAATTACAACTAAAGTACCGCCTGAAATCTCAACAAATCTTCTTTTCAAGATATCCACAATGGCAACAGAAGAGACAATCCAAAACGGCCGATCAAATGTCGGCGATCAGAGCGACAATTCCGAAAACAATACACATCAAATGACCCAAGGTTCACAGAATAACCAGGTTGATCGATCCAACACTGGGTCTCAAGAAGTCCTCAATCAGCCTCAAAACCAACAGCCTATTCAACCAGCGAGCCAAGAGACGGAAAAGAAAAGCAGCGCACCTCGCGTGAGATTGGATATGGATCTCGATGTTGAGTTACAACTGAAAGCGAAGATCCAAGGTGATCTTGAATTGGCCATATTGTAAGTCTTGCTGGCCTTGAAACTCACCTGGATGAATCTAACATTTGATGTAGGGAGAAGTAAGATCATCATTCGGGTTTAATTGTGGGAGCTTCTCAAAATGGAGTTAATGTCTTTATTATGAAAGCGAATAAACAATAATATCATAATCCATCTTCTATTATACGCTTCTGTACTTGTCTTCGCGTTTATTTATTTGCTCATGGTGAGAGCCTCAGGGTAGCTGGTAGATGCCAGCATCACGTGCAGTCTATGCCACTAACCACATTTGTCAATTCTGCTCCGCGGACCCGCGGCTTCGACCTAACATCTCCGCGTCATCAGTCTGACCGTGTCAATTGATCGATATCTGATGCCGATGCGCGCATATTTCGCGCAATGAAGCGCAATTATTCCGGGGCGCCTATTATGTCGACTTACCGGGCATCTCGGCTGCCAGTTTCGTGCCGCCCTTGCCGCGAGAAGAAGCGGCGCTGTGATCGCAATCAACCTTGTTCGAATTGTACCCAGCGGCGCCTCACATGCGTTTACGAGAATGGCAGTCGAGCAACTAACCCTTTGGAGACTGATACATTACCGGAGCGGAACCCCGGCGAGGCTTCAGTCGACCCGAACGGAAGCACCTTGGCCTTCTCTCCTCTTAGACAGTTGGACCTGTTAGTCAACCTGTTCCCAATGTACACTCACTCGCCGTGCTAATGGCACCAGAAACAAGGAAATGCTTGACAGGCTAACTAAACTAGAAAAAGCTGTCTTCCCAAATGGAGCTCAAGTATCACAGCTTACCCAACCAGAACCAACTTCCTCCCGTAGGAGCCTCAAGCCTGAATCCTGCTATGTCGGTCCGTCCGAAGCTGATCAATCCATACAGACCACAAGCCGTTCAATTGCCACAATGAGACTCCCTCAAGCGACAAAAATGCTTCTATCAATGCGCGCTTAAACCATTTGACGTCGAATCTTCCGCCTGCCCATCAAGCACATCTGCTATGTGAACACTTTGTTGACACCATCCAGCCTACATTCGGTGTCCTGCATGTACCATCGACTAGATCACTCGTTTGTAGCTCCGTGGACTCTGACAAAGAAGTTCCAAAGATTGACGAGTTGCTCTTGCTTTTCAGTATCTTTGCTGGTGCGGCCTTGGCCTGGACAGATGAACTTCTTCATAGGCTTGAAGCAACAAAAGAGAACGCCGTGTCGGCCTTCGACTGTTATTTTCACTCTGCTCTGTCGATTATTGAAGAACCTTGCACACCACTACCGCCCTCGGTCACAGCTGTCTCAGCGATATCTACCCTTGCACATGTGGCTATCAACTCCGATGATGTCGTTCCGGCCAAGGCATTGGATCTTAGAAGTCGGTGCTACAATATGTGCCGCGAAATGATGATCCATCGCTTAGACAGCCCGGCAGCACAGAAAGAGCGAGTCGTAAGCCCGGCCAACAATATTGACTTGGAGGTTCAGAGACGTGTATGGTGGAACATGGTTGCTTCTGACTGGTAACGCATCCTTTCTATGATCAGTGGCTGATCTAGCTGACCCTTTCATCAGGTTGACTTCGTTCTCTGGGAGCTCCCAGGAGGGTATCTATACATTCATCCCGAGACTGCTGAGAGTCAAACAACCGCGTAACGTCGACGACGTTGCGCTCACGATTTCAGGCGACATACCCGATTTACCTATCTCCGTTCCAACAGACATGACATTCTTCTTTCTGCGACTCAGAACGGCAGAAATATCTCGCGAGATTATCGATACGATCACACCCCTGGCCGACGACACCCCCGAAGAAGACTACGAAGTCATTCTTCAGCTTGATAGAAAACTGCAAAATTTTATCAAGGGTCTTCCTGATTTTTGCAAGCTCGACCCGGAGAGTATGCAGAAGTCCAAAGAGATCTGCGAATTGAGACCGTTCATCTACTGGCAGCGAATAAGTCTTCACCTCGGCATCCATGCACGCATTTGTCGACTTCATCGTCCTTATCACCTCGCAGCCTACTCAGATCTTCGATATTCTTACTCTCGAACCACAATCCTCACATCAGCATACAAGATTCTTGAACTCAGACGCATGATGGACGACCCGGTTGCCAAGCTTCACTTTAGACCTGAGAGGTATTTGGTAATCTTCTTGCACGTCACCTCAGCCGCTGTAGCGTTGGCAGTCGACCTGTCTCACAACCCTGATGCCCCCGACGCGGAAGCCATAAAGGAAAAGGTTAAGGGCGCGTACGAGACGCTGAACAAATCGAGGAAGAACGCGGAGAGTTTGATCAGAGGTATCGAGAAGAATATGGAACAGGTCATGGGGACTTTGCAGAAACAGCGCACGAATGCGATGAAATCAGCTTCGCCAGCTGCGACATCGAGCGCGAACTTGGATTCGGTTCCTGAAAGTGCTTTCACAGACATGAATGATATTACAGTGGGCATGCAGGAAGACGGTTTCGGGGACGAACATTCGCACCAGCTCTGGTCAGACTTTTTGGCTGCTGTCCCTGACCTTGAAGAGTTTCAGTGGACTTCTCTTCTGCAAGACCTCGACTTTGATCCTAGCAACTTCAGTTAAGAAGTTCGAAGCATGGTATTAGACGGATTGCAGCATGAAGCTACTATGATGCATATATCGTGGGAGGCAACTCGTTGGCCAGACGACATGCCTGTCAACTTGGTATTGCCTGTAATGAGGCAAGAGATGTATTGGGTAATACTTTAGTACCATCCTAAGCCGTTTTTGACGGAGACACCCTCTTCGAGTTTGCGTGGAGATGTCAAGATTAAAACTCTGCTGTCTCATGCCATTATTTGACGTTGCCGCCCAACATATGTCTGAACTTCGAAGTTTGTGTCATTATAACTGATTGTCTGTTACAGTTTCCTGAGCTGGATGCAGCTGTCTCAACCGGGGTTGAAGTTAATGTCCGATTAGTCCGGTCCGGACACAGTCTTTCACGGATGGCCCAAAAGGGAAATCCTCGACCGCGGACTTCCGCACCTGATCTCCGACATATGAAGTATTTATAAACGGCAACTCCAATTTGCAACGAACAAGACAAAACCACTTTACATCTCATCAATCAATATTGTATTGAAGAATGAAGCAAACAAAGGCAAGTTTCCCAAACTACAGGCTGGCAACAAGGCTAACATCTCCGCAGGCTATCATCATCGGCGGAGGCCCCGCGGGCCTCGCAACCGCTCTACGCTTACAGCAGCAAGCGAGCGTGAACTGCACGATCTATGAGCTTCGATCAGCACCTTCCACATTGGGGAGCGCCATAGGCATCATGCCAAATGGTCTGCGCCTTCTTGATCGTTTGGGAGTTTACTCAGAGCTCAAGGAGCGCGGAAGCAGCCACTCCAACATGACCATCCATTCTATAAATGGAGGAGTTCTGGGACGAAAAGACATGGTTGCTGCAGCAAAAGAACAGACTGGTTATGGGTACATGAGAATCAAACGAACTGATCTACTGGACACCCTGTTGAAAGCGGTTGCTGAAGCTGGTATCGCTTTGCACTACAACAAGTCACTCATCTCCATCACAGAATCGGCTGATTCAGTCACCGCGACCTTCTCTGACGGGACCAGCGATACGGCAGACCTTCTACTTGGATGCGACGGGATTCACTCTGCTGTACGACGCCTGCATGTCGATGCAGATCAGGCACCTGTATACACAGGGATGTCAGGCCTTGGCGCCATGGTCCCAGCTTCTTGTGTTTCAGAGGCAACCCAAAAAGAAATGAGAGGCATGAATATCACGATGACTCAAGAGGGTATGTTTGGAGTCATGACGTGCACTGCCTCTGACGATGAGATTCAGTGGTTTTTGTCAAAAGAAGTACCGCTGCCGGACTCTGAGGACGCCCGCAATGGATGGGAGCTTCATCGACGGGAGGAGGTGGAGGGGTTTAAGACTCAACTTCACAAAACTCTCGAAGATGCGGGTGGAGAATGGGGGAATAACTTACGAGAGCTTATTGGCAAGACGACAGCTGTGAAGTTCTACCCGATTTACAAGCTACCCACTGGAGGAAGATGGTACAAAGGAAGAACTCTCCTTCTTGGTGATGCCGCACATGCCATGCCACCTCACGCTGGCCAAGGTGTATCGATGGCATTCGAAGATGCGTTTCTCCTTGTACGACTTCTAGAGAAGGAACTGTCTCTTGTGGATGCTTTCAAGCTGTTCAATGAGATCCGGAGGCCAAGAGTTGAAGAGATTGCAAACAGATCCTCAAGCAATGCCAAGGTGAGAAGAAAGACAGGGCCATGGGGCTTATGGCTAAAGGAGACGGGACTCTGGCTGTTTATGCAAGGTGCTTGGGCGTTTGGCATGGATCGATGGGGATCTGAGACGCAGCAGATGGTGTATGACATTAACGAAGTCAGCATTTGAGCTAGCGCGTTTCAGGATCTTGATTATAGGATAGTTGTTTGGCAGTTATATGTGAATTTCTTAAATTTCAAGATTGTACGCGGTAAACGTGGCCAAAACGCGATATTCATCCTTCAGTAGACGCATGACTTCAGTATCATCTTGGCTGCGCATGGATCAACGCTCTTCCGAGCAGGGCCCCCTTGAAAAATATTGGGCACGAATCCTACGTTGAAAAGGAGAAAATGCCGCAAATGATTCTTGTTTTCTCTTTCTTCTTCCTTCATTGCCGCGTTTGTCCGTATATTCGAGGCCAGTGGCCCTTGGGGTTCGCGATTGAGGCCACCCACTCTTGATGAATTGAAGTCTTTAGGCAAAAGAAGTACAAGGTATCAAGTCAGAGAACTTACTAGCTTAAAAAACCTAGCCATGATTGGTTTCGAAAGGTGAGCTTCCTTATTATTTCCTAAGTTCCCCCACCGTCAATGATGAGATTGAAACAAATACTTCCATGGCTATGATCAGATATGATTCAAGCTGTTTCCGTTACACAAGCTGAGACGTTCGATATCCTGATGCTCTGATTACCATATTTATTGATTATCATGCTGACTTGTCGGAGTTACAGATCCGCGGTACATAGCATCAGGTTGAAAGGAAAGACATCTGGCAATGTGGTCATAGGTTAGCCAAGATGTATTTACGTTAATAATACGAAATTGAACCGTTTCGAACGTCAAAGTTGCGTATGCCGTTTTTAAGTTTGCCAAACTTGATTGATTCGTGAACTTCGCAGGGCCGTGTTGAACAAGTATGAGAGACCACAGTTATGACCCTTGTGAGCTTTGTTACGCATCAGCATGCACGAGTCCTGTTAGGACACATTGGTAAATGTGCATGTCATGTCGCTCACGTGAACATATGCATTTAACAACGAGTTGCATTTTGGGTACGACGGTCAATTGCTTTATATCAACTGTGATGATATTGAATCCTCATGATTTGGAGGATCCGTTGTTTGTTGTCATTTTCTCTGCTTCCCTCCCAACATGAACAATGTTTTCTGCTCATCTCCTTCAATAGTAGGAAGTAGTCAACTCCCCTCACAGTCGTGAGTTGCCAGTGATAGGCGCCTCATGTCAATGCAAAGGACCAGTCTCGCTCAAACACGCAACGATACCCGCAATAGCAGCCAGAGTCCCATCAGGATTCTTCACCCGCACCGTGTGCAGTCCCAGTTCCTTAGCAGGGTAATCATTCCCACCCGGAAAGATGGCATCTCCAATGAACATGATCTGCTCCAGGGGAATCCCACTCGCCGCCGAGAGCTTCTTCAGCCCGTAGCCCTTATCAACACCTTTCTGCGTGATGTCGATAGAAGTAGCTCCGCCCATGTTGATTGACAAGTCTGGGAGTCGCTTGTATAGATCCGCTTGAATGATTTTGCGCTTCTCAAAGTCAGGATCCCAAACTTCTTTCGCGGAGGGAGGGGCTTGTTGACCAAGCGCCGAAAATGTGATCTGACTGCCTCGATCTTCAATGCGTTCACCCCAAGTCTGCTCTGGCTGAAACCCCGTTGCGTCGAGAGCAGCGTTGAATGCTTCGATGATGTTCTTCCTCTGCTCCTCACTAAACAGCTCTGCATATTCCACCTTCCACTCATCGCCCTTGTGAGTGTAAAGCTTTGTGCCAGTGGTAGGCATGAGCCAGAGTTTGGAAAGGTCAGCTCGTGCGGGAAGTCGACTGGCGACTTGTTTCTGGAACTGAGGCCAATCGCCACCCGATATAACTGCGACGTGGGCGACGCTCAAGAGATCGGCGAGAGCTTCGCCCATTGAGTCGAGAATTGCCTGCTTGCTCTCTGCGAGAGTGCCATCGAGGTCGAATGCGACCAGTTTGATCATTTTGCTTGTGATTTGGAGTTGTTTGGTGGGTGAGGGGTTGTACTGATAAGAGTTGACACGGTGTTGTAAGACCGTGAGACGAAGTAACACGCGTACCTTTTTGGGTTGGTCGCATGACTAAGAATAGCAACCGTGATCCTCAGAGATCAGCACCTACTATCGACAAAATAACAAGCTCATCAACGGGCCCAGACGAAGCACGATACTGGGGTTAGAGATTCAAAGCCTCACATAGCAACGAAAATGCATGTTTAGCTTCCCTATGTCCTCTACAAAGTCCGTCTCATCTTAACTTGGTTACATTTCTGCGTGGCTACAGATATATATCGTCCATCCTTTTTTTCACTTCTTCTCGAAAAGACAAAGATCCCAAGTTTTAAAACCTACAAGCAGCCAAGCAAGGGTCCACTGTCAACCCACCAATAACGACGGCAATGTCTCTCACTTCCGTGCCTTTTGTCGAACAGTCGCACCAAGCTCAAGAACAAAATCGTCAAATAAATGTTCCCCGTCGTCTCTAGCATCACTCTCCACACGAACCGTACAGGTAATGTTTCTCTCCTCCGAAGCCATAGTGAAATCATCCCTTGCTTGACAAATCTGACGAAACTTGGCATCCGCTTCCTCAAGTTTTTTCTTCACAGCCTCTGCTTTCTCCTCAAGGCTAGGAAGCTCACGGCAGACTCTGTCGTAGGCAGCACGGGTAACTGTTTGGTCTTTGTCGGCGTCTTCTACAGCCTTCTCTAGACTTTTTATAGCGCTGGCCATGTTGCTGACCCCAAGGCTCTGCACGAATCGCAACGCTTCGACGCTCTTTTCATAATCGGCGCGTGCTTTTTCGGATGCCTTCATCGTGGCGGAAATGGCGTCTTGCTTTCGTTCGCGGCTCTTCAACATTCTGTGATTTGCGCTGTCAGCTTCGAGCAAGGCTTGTCTCGCATACTTGGCTTCGGCGTCGAGCTCGGCCAGTCTTTGTTCGATTCGTAGGTGTTGCTTATGCGCGACGATGGATAAGCTCTTGCGGATCTTATCGCCTATTTGTTTATCTGTCATGCCGAGAGATGCAATGCGGATCCTGCGATATGAAGTTGCTAGAGGACGTCCTGAACCACTCTGAGTAGGTGATGCAGAATCAGTGCTAGGATTAACCTCTTCTGCATCCGGTGACGGTGCTGATAAAGGTTTGCGCCTCTCGTGTTCCGCAACGGTTTCTAGAAGCTGGGAATCTGGGTTTGGAGAAGGCTCGTCCGAGTGGCTCAGCGCGGGCTGACTCTGATTGTCGTCTGGCTCTTTTTTCTCATCGAGGCACTGGTCTTGGGCTTCATCGCGGTCGCTTTCGTCATCTGAGTTGATCACCACAGTATTTGCACTTTTGCGCTTGGGTACCGGAGTCTTGGGGCTTGTGCCAGAGATTGTTTTCGACGCCTGTCCTCTCTGTCGCTTTGAAGAGCGCGTTACTCGCGCGAGCGGGCTCGTATCCTCGGTTCTGACTCGTTTAGCAGCAGGTTTAAGCGCCAACTTGCCACCGGATATTGTTCTCGTGGCGAGTAGTGTTTCTGAGTCCGATCCGGGCTGTGAGTCTGTTTTCTTCAACAGAGACAAAACACCTCTGATGTCGGTTTCTGTGATGACAATTGGCTCTCCAACTCCTCTTCGCCGGGCAACTCTCAGAAGCGCAGAGCGCACCTTTTTCTTGTCAAGATCATCCAGTTTTTGTCCAGAAAAGCACATAGTCATCGTCTCGAGGAAACAATCGAGAAGGCCTTGGGTCCATCTCGTCTCGGGGGAGCACGGTATAATCTCCCAAGGAAAGGAATCACAAAGATGCCAGATTTTGACCGCGGCGGAGCGTTGAGCTGGCGTTACAAGGCTCTTGAAGACAGGATCTTCTGTGTCTGGTCCTCTGTCTTCAGAGCGAGACCTATTGATGAAGGCCATGTCGCTTCACTGCGGGGCACGAGGCGATGAGACCCCAAGATAAGAAATGAACGCTTTGGGACAGATCCAAGAGAAATTTAGGGGTTAAGAACGGTATCAGCAGAAGGCTGAGACATGAGTGCGTTGTCAAGTTGGTTGCTGGTTACACGAAAAGAAGAAAAGAAAGTCCATGGCCAAGGCGAACAAGGAATTGAACAAGCTTGGTATTTCCGACCAAAACATTGATGATATACAGCAAAATTTTGAGTAATCGCAATATAGATATCTTTTGCTTACTCTACTGTTCAACGTGGATGTCGTATTTTTGATCATGTCAAGCATGAGACATCCCTCTCGCCTTGCCAGGAGAGAGGGGAAAGGGGACCATTTAAGCCGAAACTCGATAGACGAGGACAGCGGGGGATCAGTGAGCATCGCCCACTGAAACCGCTAGAAATTCTGCGGCTTTCCGCTGTAACTGTCATTTCAACCAGTGAAAGGTCTTATCACACCGAATCACACTCTAGTCCAGCCACGAAGACGCATTGCTATTTGGATGTTGATACTTTGGATGTTTATTTTTATGCAAACAACAAAAATATCAACACGAATAGGAAGAGAACAGCACCTGTGAACAGGTTTACTAATGGACTGAAGACAAACCTGATCGATCTGTCAATGCGACTTTGGTCTCACGTAATCCTGGAAGCGAGATCCACCAACGACCCTTATTCTGCCCTTGTTCATGGTTCGAGTTGCAGGGGCTTCTTCAATGTCTCCATTCTCTTCGTATAAGACCTGAAGGATGGCAATCATACGAGGCTACACGAAAGGGCTCACATGGGCTTTCCAGGGCTTCCATGCCACCTTATATATTACGTCCCTTTCTGATAACACCCAGTTAATTTCGTCAACCTTACAGCTTCATCATCGCGTTTCTCTGCACCATTCAAGTTAAGAATCTAATATGCGACTTAGCACGCGCCTCGTCATCGTGATTGCTGGCTTGAGTGCCACATCCACTGGGCTGTTGATCCCATTAGTATCTTCAGGGCCCTTTGACATTGGCTTGAACATCAAAACTCTCACTGATGAATCCAGATGGGATCCATACGCTCCAATCGACAGCCCCCAGAAGCGCCGTGTTCTGATCTCGGCTTTTACGCCCATCGATACCCAGTACAAATCTTGCCCGCATGGAGAGGTCAACGTTCCATATATGCCTCCCAAAACTCGAGACGCATTTGGACGACAGGCTGAAGCCATGGGTCTGCCATCTGGAGTTTTCGAGGACTTGCAGCTGAAGCTTTGTCGACTCCCTGATGTGAGCCGAATAGAGAAAGAGGCTCAGAAGAATAAAACCAGACTTCCAGTCGTCATATTCTCCCCGGGTCGTGGTGTATCAAGACTCATGTACAGTACCATGGCAAGGTCCGTAGCCAGTCACGGCTACGTCGTGATCACAGTTGATCATGCTTACGACGCTTCGATCATCGAGTATCCAGATGGTACTGCCATCACTGGCGTCGTTGGTGAAGCGAACCAGACCGTTCTGGAAACATCAGCGAAGGTGAGTGACTGAAGGCTTGCTTAAGAAGCAATTGCTAACCTCGATTGACATACAGGTTCGATCGCAAGACATTTCATTCATTATCAATCAAATCAAAGACAATGTCACAGCAAGAGAGCAGTTTGGCTTATCCGAAACAGGTAGCATCTTTGTCTTTGGTCACTCAATTGGGGGAGCCACTGCCGTGTCGACATTATTCAGCGACAATCGAATCAAGGGCGTAATAAATCTTGACGGCGACATGCTTGGCCCTGTCGTCAAAACCGGTCTTGCCAAACCCCTCTTTCTCATGGGAAGGCCTCATTCTCGCGAACAGGGTCCGTCGTGGAACGAAACTTGGAACAACCACCGTGGACCAGGCATGATGCTGCAGATTGACGGCATAACGCATCAGTCGTTCTTGGATGCGCCATTGCTTGTTAGTTTGAGGGATGTTCCTGAGGACTCGAAAGCCAAGGTGCAAGCTGCCTTGGGGACAATTGATGGCAGGAGAATGGCATCTCTTGTAGTTCAACTGACCGCTGCCATTCTTGAGTACGTATTTGACGGTGCCGAGGACCGATTATGTCGTGTGGTTGGGGGCCAATCGGAAGTGACGGTTCTGGAGATCAAGGGAATCAATTGTTCATGAGCACTCTCAGTTCTGCTGGACGAGGAGATCAAATTACGACCAACTGAACATGAAGATTTATTCAAGAACCTGATTAAACTCCCGCAGCTCTGATGTCCCTGTATTGACGTGATTTTGTGACTCCGGTGCATGAATCTGAAAATGCATCAATGCCAAACATGTCATTCGGCCACAGGCTATCGAATTGGAGCTTACGTCAGAACAGCAAGGCCCAGAGCCTTATAAGAGCATACGAGCAGGAATATCATGAGAGAGAATGATTCCCAACAGAAATCGATTGACATCGTACAATGGCTCCTACAATCTTCATCGTTCCTGGGTTCTATGAAGCCCCACGGTCTTCCAACCTCTCGCCGACAGCCTCAATGGACGAGGCTTCAAAACAGTGATCACGACTATTTCCAGCACTGGCAAGACTCACCCAGACAGCCCAAACATGGATGATGATATCGCGAACATCGCCAAGGACCTTGCTCCTGTCGTTGAGGAAGCAGGTGATGAAGGCGTCGTTGCAGTCATGCACTCAGCAGGTGGCTTTATTGGGAGCGGTGCCCTCAAACGCCTGAATTCTCAAGCCAGGCAGGATTCTGGTAAGGCTGGAGGTGTGAAGAAGATCATCTTCATCACAGCTGGGGTGGCACCTGAGGGCTATGAACAAGGGCCAATGGAGTTCTTTGACTACCATGTGAGACCTTCCATTTCCTTCTCATGCCCCTGTTTCTAACCGGTCTCCAGGAGTCAAACGGTACGTAGTCTTGTAAAGACCCCAGGAACTTGCTTTACGGTGACTTCTCAGACGAAGAGGCCAGCGAGTGGCTTCCAGGTCTTCAACATCAAGCTGACAGAGGTTGGGCGACCAAGGTTCAGTACTGCGGTTGGAGAGAGGTACCAAGTGTCTACATCATCTGCGAGGGGGATAGGATACTACCTGTTGAGCTGCAGGAAAGTTTCGCGGGTCTGGCAGGCAGTGAGATTATGAAGGTTGATGCTGGACATATGGTTCAGTTGAGTCAGACTGAAAAGGTGGCCGGCATCATCGCTTCACACGCGAATTAAGATGGCCGACACATCCTTTTGGAGCCTGTAGGCGGTAGCGAAGACAATGTTAATACATTGTTTATTTCCCTATTATTCTGCCAGGGTCTGGTCAAAGGCAGCAAACAATTTGCTAAAATTGTCCAGCTTACCATCCTAATCTGTTCCCGCTCGCTCCGACCTTTCATAACGACAGTTCTCTCAAATAACAGCTGTTCATGGGAGGGTCAATATGTACCGGCCAGTCCTGCCTGTACACAAGACTATAATGCCGAGGAGTAGCCAGTAGACGTGGATACCATTTCATTCGCGTTTCTCCTTGACTGATCTCCATTCCGTCATCAGGCTTCCAACTATCGCGACCGAAGCCAGCCCAGCTACAAGATACCATGTCTGCCCGAGACTTTTGTCAATTGCAACTAGTACATCTCTTATCGCAGATTCTGACACATTGCTAACCATTTCGCTAAGGCCGCTGTTGCTGATGTTCGTTCCATTCAGACCCGGTATGACGCCGTTAAGGTTGTCAGAAAGCCGGTTGGTGAAGAGTACCTGTGCAATGGGAACAGACACAGCCGGGCCAAAAGATTGAGCGAATAGAATGATGGACAAACCAAGTGGGACGTCGTCAGCTGGGAGAACTGTCTGTACAGCTGTTTGAGGTCCAATGAACCCAATGCCGTAAGACAAGCCTGAAAGTGCCGTATAAGCAATGAGTTTCTCGAAACTGGTATCAATATTAAACGTGGTGATAAGCCCTGCCGCAACTGGCATGATAAAGGATGCGAAGAGCATGAAGGGCGTGTAATAACCAAATACACTGGTCCCCGCTCCGTGGATGAGTGAACCGATTGTCGCTGCGATGATGATAGGTAACATCATGTAGCCGCTCTTGACAGGCGTGTAGCCACGAACGAGCTGGTAGTAGGTTGGTAGATAGTATTCTAGTACAACGCCTGTGCTGTTGACACAGAATATGAAGATGAAACCCGCAATCACGCAACGGTGCTTCATAATGCGAGGCGGAAGTGCAGCGGTTTCGCCTCGACGGACCTGATTCAAAACAAATACACCAAGGAGAACAGCAAATGTGAGGAGAGGTCCAATCACCTGGCCGCTACTCCACGGGTACATAGTGCCAGCCCATGAAAGAGCAAGAAAGAGGCTTGTGAGCGCTGGGAGAAGCAACATGTTACTAGCGAGGTCAAGCTGAGCAACCTTCTGCTTAAACGTCATTTCAGAAACTCCACTAGGCTTATGATCATCCGACAGGCAAAACATGGTAAGAAGAAGCGTGACAGCACCCGTAGGCACGCTGATGTAGAAACACCATCGCCAGCTAAGTGTCTGAAGAGCACCGCCAATCAATGGCGCAGCGATGGTAGCAAGACCTTCAGCAGCACCAATGACTCCCAGAAATACAGGTCGTCGACGGAGAGGGGTGGATTGAATGATGATGATGAACGAACCAGCGAAGAGCCCCGCAGATCCCAACCCAGCCACCGCTCTCCCGACAACAAGCATTGTCGACGAAACAGCAGCGCCCGAGAGTACAGACCCAGCTATGGAGATAATATTGGAAAGGAGAAAGATGCGTTTGATGGAGAAGAGCTTGTATGCTTTCCCAAAGACGAATTGGAAAGCGCAGACGCAGAGTCTGAAGGCGGATGAGTACCAGCCAACGTGAGATACAGTGTGAAAGTGATCGGTTATAGCTGGGACTACTGTGGCAACTATGTTCATGTCTATACTGGCGAGGACGAGGATGGAGACCACGGAGAGTATGGTCAGCCAGAGTCTGATCCCCGTCGGGAACTCTGCGTCTGGTCGTTCACTTGACTCCGCAGCATGGCCCTCGACAACGCTGTCGTGTTCATGGTAGCTAATTTCGTTATCGTTATCTTGTTGATGGACTTGCTGTGATGGTGTCCGTTCGAGTATGACAAGCTCTGCCATTGTTGTTGATCAAGACGTTGGTAAGCAAAGTAAATGAGGGGCTCAGAGTTAGACGACGGATTACCAGACCCCTGTCATGCAGATCCTCCACCGATAACACCCGTCCTACAGGGTTACTAAGGACTGTACAACACCTTTAAAAACTAACGAAAATAACGAGAAAACTGTATACAAGCACAGTCCAGTGGAAATCCAGTTCACAAATCAGTCCTGGAGTGTTGATGAAAAGCACATGTCAAAATGTATCAAGTTAGGGCAGGCAAGAAAACTCAGGACATTTATATAACTGTAGAGTAGATTTAGCGGATTTAAGAGTAATTTATTCTGTCACCTTGCCTGACCTCGGAAATTCTCTTGCTCTGTGAGGTCAAGGTACTTCTACTTAGGCTCATGCGCAATCCTTGGAAAGTTAGCCCCTCTTGTTAGATCAGGACCCAATAGTCGTGGCCATCATGGCTTGCAGCGAGCGGATACCGGCTGTTTGATGAAGTCCAAATTGTGTATATAATTAAAGGGAGTGTCCTATGTGAATAATATGTAATGCAGGCGATTTGAAGCCTTTCAGAAGAAGAAAAAGGAATGTCTGATGCCAGAAGTATGCAAATGCTCAACCCAGTAACCCAGTCCTAAACTCCAAAAACCTTCTAAATGTTTAATAACACTTTTACTCTTTGCCGGGGTACTTTCCAGGGTACCATTTTCCATCATCGTAGCCAGTCTTGCCGCCCTCATACTTTCCCTCGTGCCAGCTGCCATCGTCATTGCGCTTGGCCTTGTGGTCAGGGTGGTACTGGCCATCATCGAAGCCAGTGCCGGGGCCCTCATATTTGCCTTGGACTTGTTAGTCTTGAAGGTATTATAGCTTAGAGATGTGTGACTTACCAGCTTCCCACTTGCCGTCGTCACGGCCAGTGTCGCCGCCCTCGTATTTGCCCTCGTGCCAGCTTCCATCATCCTCACGCTTCTCCTTGCCACCAGGGTACTTTCCGGGATACCACTTTCCATCATCATACTTGGTTCCTGGCTTTCCCTCGTATTTGCCGGGATGCCAGCTGCCATCATCGTTGCGCTTGGCCTTTCCACCAGGGTACTTTCCAGGGTACCATTTGCCGTCATCGTAGCCAGTCTTGCCACCCTCATACTTGCCCTCGTGCCAGGATCCGTCGTCGTTGCGCTTCTCCTTGCCGCCAGGGTATTTTCCGGGGTACCATTTGCCATCGTCGTACTTGGTTCCTGGCTTGCCCTCGTATTTACCTTCATGCCAGCTACCGTCATCGTAGCGCTTAGCCTTCTTGCCGTCCTTGCCAGGGTGGTATTGACCATCGTCAAAGCCGGTGCCAGGGCCCTCATACTTGCCTGGTAATGTTTAGTATGGCGAGTTGTTGGGGAGACTGTACAGACTTACCAGGAGCCCACTTGCCGTCATCCTTGCCAGTATCACCGCCCTCATATTTACCTGATGCTGTTAGTATGAGACTGGGTGATGGAATGAGGCAAACATACCAGGGGCCCATGAACCGTCATCGGCGGGCTTTGCAGTGGGGAGGGCCAGGGCCGTAGCGGCAAAGGCGAGAAGAGTGTATGAGTAGCGCATGTTGAGAGATGAAAGTGTATATGTAGAGAAGGGATGTTAAGAAAATTGTAGTAGAAGCGATTGAAGCTGTAGTAATAGTGGAAGCGACGGTGTTGTAGCGACGGTGTTGTAGCGAAGGTTGTTGTGATTGTTGTAGAAGAGATGATGATGATGAGAATGATAAAATTTAATCGAATGGAGGGAATCAAACGTTGTTTATATATACAATTGTATGCCGCTTGCTTCAAACTTTGGCAGCATCGCCCAGATCGTGAGCTTACCACTAAGACATGGTGGTGGCTGGCGCCATAGCGGATACCTCGCTCCGACACTCAAACTTAGTCTCTGGTAAGGCTGAGCTGGAGCTTGACGGTCGACATGAGTTCATGTCATGCCCTACGTCAGTTGGCAAAAGGTTACTATTTTCGGGTGCCCCGTGCTTCCACGCGAACTTGGGAGCTGCTGCGCCTGGATCACGCCAGGTGAAGATCAGCGCTAGTTGCTGCGCAATTTGAAGCTATCCCCAAATTGTCAGGGCTGAGGCCTCGATCGTGGGTGGAGGGGTCAGCCCCCAAAGACCAGTTTATCCCGCAAGTTGTAACTGTCATACCAGAAAAACCAGCTCTGGGGCTGAAAGAGGTAAAGGTCAGCTGTGCCACCGCCCTTCCTCACGAGGTCTGCGTTGTCAAACTGATCTTAGCTTGAGTATTGGAGGATGAAGGACTCGATCCTTCTCGTATCCTTTGCTGATCTGATTGTGAAAGTGTTGATGTTTGCATCCACCGTTGCGTAATATGTTTGTAAGAAAAAGTGCAAACTTCAAGCCCAAAAGTTCAGCTTTGCAGCAGGCTCTCGAATCTCACTAAGCCGGACAGTTCTATGACGGATACTCCAGCCAAGCCAAGACTAAGCTCAGCCCGCCCCCCAGAGCCGATGGCTTCGGCCCATTGCTTTAGCTAAGCTTAAAAATAACCAATTGCACAGCCCGATCCAAGTCTGACATGAGTAACCAGAAAATGATAATGCTCCGTCTGAATAGTTTTGGGGAGCACAAGAGGTCTCGGGACTCGAGCATGGCGGAGGCGGATGAGGGTGTAGAGAACAAGACATGCAGAGATGGTGCTATCGATACGAGACCTTGCGTCGCGCACCTGATGGTTTTGAGAACATGATCCGGAACTAACCCTGGAACAAGCCTATTTTTACACTATTCATCAACCCTCCGATTAGATCTTGACCGGTCTCTTCTAGATGCCGCGGCAGCTCTTAAGCTGGTAGGCGAAGCAGGCATTATACACTTTATCCCGCCCTGTAGTAATATTTTGGTGAAAAGTGAATCATAACTCAGCTACCGGAGTTTCATCCCCGTTATAGAGGATCAGCATAAATGTCACCATCCGTATGCATAATTGACAGCTCTTTGGTCCACCCAGCTCTGAGCCTCAGCGTCACATGCCCCAACTTGAGCTCGATGTAATGTAGCATTGCTTACTATGTACTTCTGCAGTTGGCCCAGAACGTGGGATGATTTCGTAACCCAGATGAGTCAAGTTTACGGAACTGAACATCGATGGTGCTGAGAAAGCCAATGAGGCGCTGTGGAATTATCTCTTGATGAATGCAGAACCTACCTTCGGTGAAAGCTGATTGAGACGTGTGCAAAACATCGGCATTACTCTGTCAGCAATCTGTCAGAAATTTCAGTAGGTCAAGTCTCTCTCCAATGAGTGTTCCGCTGAAAAGCTGGTTTCTGGCGTCCTACTGTGAGCGTAGTCCTTCTTTTCGTATTCAAAGAACACCATACGGTCGTTCTCAGCATCACCTCAGCATGGACTTCATATCACGCTTTCCTAGCATATAAAAGACTCCGTTGGAACTAGGAAAGAACTTTGTGCGACAATCTATCGTTTGGAACTTCGGTTGGCGAGAGTTTCGACAGTCCTCTCTTCCTAACAAGCATTCACTAAGTGAAAACTAATTGAAAGCCACGAGATAGACTCCACGCCGGTCAAGGAGAATCAATGGACACAATACGGATGAAGCTTTAACAAAACGCGCCTCAATACTGAACATCTATTCGAACCGTCATCAAAAGCCCTGCAGGTTCAAGTAAACTACCTCTGTCATTTGTCACTCAATCCTTAACGAACAAAGTACAGGTACAGCATGAACACCTCCATACCCTTATCTTGCAAGCGCTAGTTGTACAAGAGCTATATTTCCTCACAGGCATGGCTTGAACTACACAAAAGCGCCCGCCCAGAGCTCCTTCAACCCAAGTCGCCTCACCCTGCACCACACAACGACTTTGCTAGCTCGAGTACCGGACTAGGCTCTTTACTCGGTATCAGATTCCCTTTGCTGGGTTGTTCACCACCTGAGCCAATTTTGCTCAGTTTCTGAATGTTCGCTTTTTCAACCACCTGTTCACCAACTCCAGAGCCTCCTTCGGCTTGCCCTGTGGAACCTATGAGGGTTTGTTAGCATGAAGCCGCTTTACGCGTTAAAGATCTTACCATATGACCAGCTCCATCGACAGTAGCGAAAGAGAACGTTGTCTTCTTGTCGTCATCACCCATCTTGATCTTGACCTCTTTATACCATCCAAACTCATCGCCTCCAACTCCCCAGGACTTCGGTCTTTGCGCAACATACTCCGGCTGTCCCTTCCAGGGCATACTGTTACTCCATCTCAAGTTACCGGCAGTGTTGCAGGCAAGGTCCAGGTTTCCTTGATACATCAACACGTCAATGTCGTGGTTGAGCAGGTACAGAATCTGGGACTGAGTGCTAATTTCTTGGTCATAACCCAAAGTGAATGCGATCGCAACGTCTTCTGAGGCAATGGAGTAGTTCGTCACTGCACTGGGTACACCCAAGGCATCAAAGACCTTAGGGGAGTTGAGATACTTCTCAATCAGTGCTGCTTCCTTATAGCACATGTCATCGTGAGATTCACAGGGCGCGGTGATGTCGAATCTGTTCCTATTGCCGCCAGCCCCAGATTCGTCATCGTACCAACTAATGACTCCATCCCAACAGACCTTCCATGCGGCACTGCAGATAGCATGGTCGGGATGCTCATAGCATACGCGAGCGAGGTCGAGGCACCGTGGAAGGTTCGCAGCCATAATATCACAGCGTGTACTGTTGAAGACAGGCTTGTCAACACCGGGATTTGTGGTGCAGAGCGTTTCCCAGTATCCGAAATGGGTGTCCAAAGGTGAGACATAACCGTTGCCGATGAGGACTGACTCAAGATTGACTTGGGGACGCTTGGGGTAGAGGTTGTTCTGTGCAACAATAGTCGCTCCCAGGACGGGGATGTAGTGGCCCTATAAAGTCAGTCATAGCGTTTTTAGCAGAGCAAGCTAGGTTACTTACCCCGTAACTCTCCCCGGAGATATGGAAGGGCCTATGAGCGAGATCTGGAAAGACTTGGCTCACAAACAGCTGCAAGAACTTATGCATGCTCTCAGCTGCGAGGAACGAGTTTGTTGGAATTGGCTCCCCTTCATCCAAGTAAGAGAAACCAACACCAGCAGGCTGGTCGACAAAGATATAGTTGGCATTCTCATTCCACCCATAAGGGTTATGAATCGTTCCATTACCATGTTCGTTGATCAGACACGGTCCAAGCTCTTGGAGCAATCCCAGCATTGATGAACCGCCAGGGCCTCCAGTCAACCAAAGCACAAGAGGGTCTGTTTTCGGTGCGTTCTTGCTCTCAAAGTACCAAAAGAAAAGATGCTGATTGCCGACATCGAGCCAGCCGGTGTACTGCTTCACGCGGGCGTCGCATATGGAGTCGTCAACCTGCTCTCTGATGCGGATCGTATGCTCTGGAAATAGCGAGCTTTGGTGAACTTGGAACGTGGAGGCTTGCGGTGAGTCTGTGTCCTTGAGTGGTATCTGCGAGGCAAAAGCGCCAAGTGAAGCCCCTGCTAGGAGCAATGCCGTTCTTAGAAAGCCCATTGTTGTAATACTTCTTGGCGAAGAAGTTTGAATGGGGAATTTGAACAAAGTTATAAATTGTCAGACGGTGAAACTCTGGACGGGAATGGTTATGTAATCATCGCGGAAATGACGACAACGAGCTCACCAGGGTAAGTCGCAAAAGGTTTTGCAAAAGGTCCTGTCTCAACTTATCTTTTACCCCGCTTCCACGGCATCTCAATCCGTACAGGATCAGCTCTAGTCTTGATAAGGAAGCTCACAGCACATTCTTGGAGTTTTCCGGTGAACCTGGAGACCAGGGCAGCGCGTCAATCAATTGAAGTTATCGAAGCCTGCGAGGCTTATCGCGTATTCTGATAAGACGGGTCAGAGATGGCCCGTGTTTGCAATGGCAATGTCCATGCAGAGAGAGAGTTCAGGAATAGCTTCGAGTACTCGATCAATTTCCATGTCCAAGTAATCATGACCTGATCTGACTGAACACTCACCATGCTCCTAACATAATGTGTCATTTTATCTCGCTACCCTCATCCAACGAGCATTCACAGCTCATTATCAAGGATCGATAGCTCAGTGGTACGAGCGAGGGATTGCAGATCCCTAGGTCGCGTGTTCGATCCACGCTCGGTCCTAAGAGTTTCTTTTTGAGCACTACTTATTTTATATACCGACTTTATTTTTATGTATAATGACTATGCTTGCCATATCGAAATTTACAAACAAGTAAACATCCTCCTGTCCAAATTCCTGCCCTTACTTCTGTTTCCATGAAATCCTTTCGGTCATAAAAAGATACTCCAAGCATACCACCAGCAGAGCTACACTCATACCATCACCAGAATACCTGTGGAGGATCAGGCCATTCCAAGTAACTAAAAAGCAGGTCCTTGATGAAGTCGGGGCACTGTTCAGCCATGTCGTCATACCATTCTCTTGACTCTATTGCCTCCTTTTTTCCACGAACCGGGCACCTCATGAACTTTACGACCTGTTCCCGCAGTTCCTGGCGATGCTCTGGGGTTGAGTTATAGACCTGGGGGATCAAAGGGAGAACGTCTTCCAACTTCTGAGCGTGGGAAATGCCGATACGAAACTGCTCCGCTGCATATTGAGCAAGTGGTTCAATGCTGTACATATCACCAAGCGCGAACATGTAAATGTGGTCGGCGAGAGTTGAATCCTTGGAGAATTTCATATGGTATGTTCCCATGTAAAGGAAATCAATCAGCCATTTTACATGGTCCACAGAAGATTCTGACAGATCGTACTCGTTTGTGGAAGATTCCTGCGAAATGTTAGCCACCTTCATCAGTTTTAAAAGGCAGACTAACCTTGAACAGCCCAGTGCATGCTATATGAAAGACCTTTGATTGACTGCAGACGACGACCTTGTGGACTGGGAATCGAGCGGCTCCGCAGATGAAGGCAAAGTCCGTGAACTCATGGTTCTGTCTGGCTCTGTAGACAAGAATTGGTAAGCTGTTCTGATAGATGGGAGTCAAGGGGGATTCATACTGCCAGAGGCTCTTTCGAAAGTTTCTACTTTCATAGTCCATTTTTAATGAAGTTTTGGTGACTTCTGGATATAATGTAGGTTTGTTTGACTGGCCAAGTTTGATTTCATGGAAGAATGAAGGAGAGTGTGATATTTATATCTGGATCAGTAGAACAGATTTTACAAACAGCATCATATTAGTGAAGTATATCTTTCGACTTTTTATACTCAAGAGCTTTATAGTCAATCAAATTTTGGCTTATGATTTTCTGTTTGGCCTATTTTGAGATGTATGTTACGTCGAGCATGTCAGACACTCTAACTCCTGGCCTAGATGAAACCCATAAGGAAAGAGACTTTTAAATCACTAAAGCTTATAAAATATGGCGCGCATATGATTCGTCCGTTTCTTCATGCATTACCAAGATCCTCTGAAAGTGTATTTTACTACGCAAAGCATAAACCTCACTTTTTAGTAGATGAAGAGAAATCCTTTAACCTTTGGGCGATTAAGCCTGGATCTTCGTGTTGCTTTTAACTTCCGAGCTTCTTTTACAACTTGAAGCCACTATTGGTCCAGCTGGAGCAGTAGCCCGATGATCTACGAGCACCTGGCCTCTGCGGCCTAATGTTTGCATCATCCAAGAAATCTTATAAACGGGAGCTGGTCAGTGAAGGAGAGCTTGAGACTTTCCTTGTATTTCAGTACCTACAGCCGTGAGTTCTCATATTCGCATAGACTACCAGACAGGAAAAGGCTCTACGACTAATACCACTGGTCGTGTGAAAGGGGTAACATCTCTATCTCTAGGAGCGACAAGATGAAGCCCATGTTTATCTCGTTGCTTGGCATTCACGGGGATTCAGGAAATAGAGTTGAACCTTTGCATAAGCTATCGTGAGATTTCTTAAAGTTTTGTCCAAAATAAGGGTAGTCAAATATAGCTAAAGGATAAGAGCTTCATGATGCAAAGAAGTTTAGTATAACTTCTCTAGACTCGAAGTGCTAACAATTTTACCATTATGATTTATACCAACCACTAAAACCCCTAGAGTCCAGCAACTCCGTTCTGATAAGGATTATATTGTCGATACGTAAGGTACGGGCTAGAATACCGTATTTCTTGGGAGATCTTCAATGAGCGAGTTCGTTGGTTGCAATCGCCACATCTTGACTCCAGAGGGGTACTCATGATAGACATCATCACCTCCTTCAGGAAGTCCTGACTAGCGTCAGATATCTGGTCGATCAATCTCTTGGTGGCCTTCCTACATATGCAAGTCAGCACTGTCTCCCTTGTGTGGGCGACGGCTGCATCGATAGCATCCCTGGAAACCGATATGGGCAGTTCGTGCAGGACCGGAAGTGAATTGAGAAAATCTTCCAGTTCAACATGCTTATGTTTCAGTCGGCGGATATACAAATCGATGGCCTGCCTTACAAGGCCTTGGATGTCATACTTGTCTGCCAAGGCCAGCATCGACGAATGCATCGAAAGGGAAAGCTTGGATGCAACTCTAATCGGATTATCGTAGTGCCCGACGTAGAAGTAGTCGACCATCATCTCGACCAATTCCAGGGGGTACTCGCTCAAGCCATAGACTCCAGATCTGGCTTCCTACAAAGGGGTCAGTATATTGTCACTGCAGTTTAATTTGTACTTACTTACCTTGAAATCACTGGTGCAAGCGGCATTGAAAACCTTGGATTGTGCGCAGATTATGATTTTGTGCACGGGGATCTTTTTACCTTTGCAGAGAAAGGCGAAGTCAGTGAACTGACCAGCTTTTTGGGCTCTGGGAGATGTTAGTTGAGCTAAGACAAAATGCGAGAGCAACTTACTTCTGCATGAGCTTCCGTTCCTCGATATTCATGATGATGATTGATAGCAGATTTGAGCATATGCGAGGGGTTGAGTTCCACGTCGCGGATGGAGGGGTAAAGAGATATATATAAGAGAGATGAGCAAGATTCTCAGATGGAAGGCTGTTCGAAGTCGTCCTTGGCTGAGAGCTTATAATTACCACACCAAAGTCAGACCATGTAATGGAAAAGCTGATCGCGGGAAAAGCTTCCGGCCACGTATCAACTCGCTCTATTGCGTTTTGACTTTCCTAGGAGACTCATTAAAGGAGACTCTGACCACGAATGCCGAAAGAATAGAGTGAAAGGCCATCTAGTTTCCGTGTCACTCTAAATAATACGAAAGAGACATAAATAAGAACAGAGATAAATTTACAAGGTTCGAGTTACTGACTCATTACTAATGGTGTAAGCTCGCATTCATGCGAGAAGTGCAAATGTCACCACTTGTTGAGTACCAGGCGTACCATGCTTGAAGCATCCCATCCAGATATTCTACCAGTTTCATCACCTTGCTCACTACTACTCGTGGAAAATACTCTAGGCAATGAGGCAGCGACGTTGATTGGGGTGTTTGACTTGCTTGGAACAAGTATGGCTATGGATGCTCGGCATTTATCTCATCCTATACCATCTACGGTAACCCGTATCCTTTCCAATCGAGACATTCTCATCGTCACCAAACTCGTAGTCCAATAGCTTACTCCACGAGCGGAAGCTCAGCCCTGCGCTGGCGGCCCCTTTTCCACATTTTGGGCATCGATATTGGAAGATTTCGATCGGAACGGTACCGCGTGAGTCACAAGAGAAGCTATCGCAAGTCCCGATGTGCGAGAATCGGAGAGAGAGACTCAGAAGGTCTCTCGCAAACTCTGGACATTCGTACAAGAACTCATCAAGGATCTTTGCCAGCTCAGTTGCAGCCAGTGCGGTCCCCATATTGTCTCTAGCAATGACTAGTGCCGTAACTCGAAGGGTCTTGGATGTCTCCCTAGGGAGGTTGTAAACTTGCGAGATCGAACTGGCGAAATCGTGATAGTTGCAGCTTTCGTCCAAGCATTCCAGGTACTTCTTACTCGCAAGCTCTTGTAGGCCGCCAATGCCGTACTTGTCTGCTAAGGTGAACATGGTTGCATGAGTCAACAGGTCAGCGTCATCTGGAACCCCATAGGTTCCAGTGTAGAGGTATTCTACCATCCCATTCACTACATCAAGGGGATGATCGTTCATGTCATATATCCCGGAAGAAGCTTCCTGGACCTTGTCAGCGGGCATGAAGGTGTACTTGGCGGCGAGCGGTACCTTGAACTCCCCAGTGCATGCTCTCTGAAAGACCGTGGACTGGCCGTAGATGATGATCTTGTGAACGTTGATTGTTTGCCCTTCGCAGACGAAGGCGAAGTCGGTGAACTCGCCACTTTCGCGCGCTCTGTCCGGGGTCAGCAGGCCCTAGAGGGCAGGGGACATGAGAAATATCGTACTTCTGCATACGGAGTCTGTCTTCAAGAGGAATCATATTCAAGTAGAAGGAAGATACTGCTGTGAGTGATTGTTACGAGATGCAAAGGGACCTGCCAACTTGGCGCGCACAGAAGTGGTTTATATGCTACTTCCGCCCTTCCCAGGCAAATAAAAAGAGGTGGCCGGGTAATATGCAAGCCTCAGTCCCCTGGAAGTCCCTCCTCCAACAGTTTAAATTCCCAGGCCTTCTGTTCAACTATCTACGCCTCCAATGTTGGTAGGCCTCCCAGCCATGAACAAGGCGCCTCAACCGAGCTAGACCCTCAGGCTGGCTTGGGATGGTCGGCCTCCCATTTTCAACAATGGATTACATGCGCCACCAAAAAATAATTATGTATCTTCCTCCGTTTCCACGACCTGGCTCAACAGTTCCCGCATCGGACCACCGTGATGCCACATAAAGTTCTGAAACACCTCCTCACCCCTGAAGAGCTCTGCTTGACAGATGATGTAATCCGCCACAATCTGTCGCAACCTCATGGGGAAAAATTTGCCGGAAGTCAAGACGAGCAGCTCCATGACAGCATTCCACGAATCTCCCCAAGGTATCGTCGCCTCGAGGGCGAGGAATAGCTTGCCCAACGATATCTCCATCAACTTATCCATGCAGTAGCGATCTGCGAAGGCGCAAACTCGCGCATGATGCAGCAACGTATCTGCACCGATGTCTCCCACGTCGGCTGGTCGAGGCACGGGCGCGTGTTTCTCGACAAAGTTCTGCCAGAGGCCATGAACCTGGTGTGCATTGGCATTGTTAGGCCCCGAGATTCGTGGGTAAAGTCGAACGTAGTGCGCCCAAGACTTGCCCCAGCGGCCCAGTTCTTCATCACCTGGATCTGTCTCCTCCTCTTCCTCATCTTCTTGTATGGGTTTCGCGTAGTTGCCGCTGTACGCAAACTCCCAAAAGCTCAGGAAGGTGGCTTCGTCGAGGTCGGGCCATTTGACGCGTTGTTCCAAGGCTTCCTTGAAAGGTCCATTGACGAGGACGTTCAAGACGGGTGACTGCTTCGCGACGAGGGCGGAATGAATAGTGAACTCGGTTTCTTCGGGACCGACGATGAATTTGAAAACATTGGATATCGCGACACTACGTATTTGTCAGCTTGAGGTTCGGGCGAAGATTACGTGAAGCTTACCTCCTTGTTGACTCCTGTTCCTCGAAGTCGTTTGGGGCCCTGCGTTTCACATTCTGGTGTTCTGTGGACATCTTATTGGTCGCGGCTGTGGCAGAAAGCAAACGAAGGAGTTGAGATGGAGTGAGCGGTAGGTGATCAAGATGAATGCGAGTAGAGTAAATACTGCAACTGGTGAAGGCTACGATGGTAATATATGATGATGTAATAAGCTTTCACGGTGTGACTCAAGAAGCCTAAAATAAAAGTTTAGGAGATAGAGTTTCAAGAATCAAATTTTGTTGACAGCACCTCTTCTTACTGGCTTACCAGCCCTTCTCATAAAGTATATAGCTTTAATGGCACGGAAGCAATCTCTCATCCGTATCGGTTTTCCTACTTTCAATAACTTGGAAAAGGTCTTATTGTTGTTTTCTAAGGAGAATATGTTGATAAGAGGAAAAGAAGAAGAGGGGTGGAGTGTTCATACGTATGGCTAGATACACACTGCACCGTCGCTAAGAAGGGACCCGCCCTGGCTGTTCTTATGGTTCAGGAGGATGGAAAGGCGTTCTGAATTCGAAATAGTGTTGAAAATACCTTTGCAAAGGGTCAAGCATTGTTCCTGACACTGAGAACGCGGTGGACAATACGAATACCTTGGCTAAATCGTCGACTTGGTAACTTGGGTCTGTTCACGATATCTTCATCATCAACACTCCATATACCACTCCGAATATATTCTTGACTGAGCCAGTCACCACGCTCCGAGCGAGTCTTCAATGGCAATAGGCAGACGCTCGGCCTTGGGACAATTCTCCCCTCATGTAGGAACCGCCTCGTTTTATTGGAGTGGCAGCTGGTCTCTTGTTCTGCCACCGTACTGCCAGTGCCAGCCTTCACAAGTCCAAGTTGACACTGGCAGGTTTCTTCTAATCTTAACAGCTCTTACCTGCTCTCGTCTCTTCCCGTCTCTTCTTCTCTCATCCACTCTCCTCCACTTCCATTCATCTTCTCCTTTATCTCTGTACCCAGCTCTCGCAACACTTCTTCACTATATCACTTCAAGAGTAATATCAGCATGTCGCAAACAGAGAAGAAGTCACTCCACGCCTTGAGCGTGGAAAATCCTGATTTCCAGGCCTACCCATTGTTTTGGACCCCTCACCATCTTGAGCTAGTGGGCTGCCGATTTCTCGAGGTAGAAGCGACCAGCGACCTGCACGGACGTCATGTCCAGCAGGATGGTAGATTAACATATTATGCTACCCGACTTGCGACATCCCCGGTCGAGAACCTGAAATCACATTACGTACGCTCATTGTTTCGCGGAACCGGGCTTTTGGAATTTGTCTGGTATGTCACATATACTTCGACAGCGTAACTTTGACTAACCTTTGATAGGGTCTCGACGGCCTTCCATTATGCTGGCCGTCTAGTTCACGTCCCAGTTTGCAATGCGTTTCGCATTGCAAGCCATATTCAGGTTCCTCATCCGGAACCGATTATCGGTTACTACTCGTACAAGGCAGACGAGGACCGTCGTGTGAAGTTCACGCCCCGGACTGGCCCCCTGGGTACCTGGAACCTTCCGATCCAACGCCTCTACGGGCGTAGACTCGCGAGAGTCACCCCACAAGACTGGACCCTGGACCCCTACATCGTCTGCGTACTCCTAAGCCTTGCGCAGGTCCAGTCACGTTCAGACAACACGCAGCAGCCCCGTCTGTACCTGGTATGTTGACAACTCCTCCCCCGTTGATCGATACTCATGCTAACACAATATCTTCCAGGTCCGCCTCCTTGTAACACACAGGGATGACCACCAAAGTTCCTATGTCTACAAAGTAGACTTCCCCTCCCAGCTCTTGGAGTGCCTCAAGTCTCCTACACGCCCCATGACTGATGTTGTGTTCCCCTCCATCGAGGTGGGCAAGGTGGCTTTTGAGCCTTATGAGACCTTTGGTAGCCGAGCCGTTGAAGCCCTCATCGGCCCCCAGTACCAGTCATCGACAGCCTAGAGGAATCTCAATATTGGGTTCCCTGGACATGTATCCGGAGCAGATCGATCGGTCTGAGCTGCATTCTACCTCGATTTAATGGTAAGTCCATCCTCAACTATTCGTGTGTACCTGGCTCAATCATCAACAGGACGATTAGTGCTTCGATCGTCGGATGTGGGAAGTTTTTTAGGAGTGTTAAGGGTCACATTTGTATCATCACATTTTGGAGTTCTTGGAATGCTCAGCATGGAGAAGGAGTGTATGGGATCTGTGGCTAATACTTTGGACGACGCTCAGGCATGCGTAACAACCGCAGGGGCAGCATCTGAGCCAGAAGTAAATTTGCATTCACATACCAATAGACTTCGTCAATGTCAAGCAGAAAGGCAATCTGTGTAGCGTTCTTAATTTCAGGTGGCATTTTAGCCATCAGCAAATGAAACTTTAACCGCTCGTAGAAGAGACATCCACCGAACATACATGTTCTTGAAACCGTCTGAGTTGATTCGACTATCAACAATAGTGATTTCATTTTGGTCCGTTTTGGTGACCGCGCATCTTGTCCAGCCATGGACACCCAGCCTCGACCCTTTTCGGGAGATAATCTCAGTCGAGACCTGTGACAAGAATAAAATGATCAAAGTATTCTGCAGGACATACCAAATCGTGATACGGGCCTCTTACATGACCTACCCTTAACCTATAACCTCAGTTCAGGCCAGTTGAGTGGAGATAAATCGTTGAAGGGACAACAACCTCTAGGTTAATGGGAGAACCACCTTGTGCCATAATGGGCAAAATGAGAGGTTATGCACACAATCGGCTTGTTGTTCGGTGTGTCACCTCAGAACAACAAGGTTTCTTCAACGATGCTCTTCTCCTGGTTTTCCTACTCCGTTGAGCCTTTGTTCCCTAGTTTACTAAGACTCACATCATGTCCAGAGAAGAGGGAGGGCATTGTTTGTCCTTTGTTCATGTTATGACATAGAATCAACCTGTAGTTCAATTACCTAGCTCCATCACAGGGACACAGTCTTTGTTGTAAACGACCGTTCAATGCAACGAATGCCCAATGGGTGCAATGATACTGCCGAACAAAAGCCCGATCAACTCAGTGGCCTCAGACCTTAAATAGTGATGCATTGACGCGTATCCTTATCATTCAAATCGCCGTATTGACCTTTCAACCGTAACGGTGCAACTTCAACCTATCGTCACTAAGCTTCAAATCCCTTTCGCGGGCAAAGATTATGAACAGGTCTACATTCTGGTAACCATCATCATGGAACAAGATTGGGAAGAAGCCAGGCATCGAGCGATGCAAGGTCGTCTACACAGCCTCAGAATTCGGCTTATTGATCTTGCGAATAACTTGGCCAATCTTACAACAGAACAGCTGGGCATTCATTGCGGTGCCATCGTTGAAGACCTGCGCAGCTTCTCTTATGATTGCATGGCAGAAGGCAGGGACAGACTCGATGAAGCCCAGTTTCAATGGCGACTTGGGGAAATCGGGGAATTAATGGACTTTTCTGTTGACGAGGAGCTCAAAAATATTGAACGAGACGAGCATCATAAGCCTAGGATGACAAGAGAAAAGCGCAGGGCCATGTTGATGGATCTCCGAATCGACATTCCTTTTACTGAGTTGTGCTTCGTCCCGTGCGATGCTTATGACTTCTTCATGAACCTCAGAGAGAATCTCAAAGACCTCGTTGTTGATGAGCTTAGGCATCGTGCTCACAACCACCACGCTATGGCTCGCCTTCAGTCTGCCAAGGAAGAGCAAGGTGTCAGCGAGCGACCTCTTCCCCAAAGACATCTACATGAAGAGTCTATCACTATCAATGTGCTTGAGCAGGAATCTAGGGAGCTGGCAATCCGCGATAACGTTTACAGATGTCACTGGGCGGTGAACCAAATCGATGCATATCAAAGGTATCTCCAGTTGCCAGTCACAGACGATATGGCATCGGCAGCCGTGGAGGAGTATGACGACTGTGTAGAATTGCAGTCACCGTGTCCGCCAGGGATGAGCTTGCTTGTCCTGGCTCGTGCAGGAGATTGGTGGTTCGATCAACCAGTGAACCCTTCTGCCAAGAAACCTCGTTCTCGCGGGCCAATGCCTAACCTCGAGGTTATAACCATCACTCGCAGCCAGCTACGAGATGATCATGAGTTTGTGGGAGATGCTTTCAAAAAGGAGATTCTTGAGGTTCAACTGTCTCTCAAGAAGTTGGACATCGACTTTGAAAAGACTATTGGTTCTCAGTTTGGGATTGTAGTTGCATGGAGGTTCGTTGGAGGGGATGTCTGGATGGACCGTTATGGTCATATTGTTCCGAAGAATGTCATTGACGAGTCAGCCATTCACATCGGTCGATCATGGAGTTCCACCAGAGAGTAAGTGAGAAGTCATCCTTTCAAATTACCCTCATTGCTTTAGAGATGAATCCAGGCCAGTGCATGGGCTATGGCTTAGAATGAGCTGGTCACTTTCATGGCGATAGACTCATGTGAGTAGATAGTGGAATATGTTTTTGACCTTAGCTTGTTATTATAGAATTGAGGGATTCTTTGTTGATTGCATTGTTGACTGGCGTTTATGGGAATCTCGAGTCGATGCCAAGATGGGGTGACTACACTGAAGACTGATGGCGTCTCAACGGCGACTCGACCTGGAGCCGCATATGTACTGCTGCAGTGTCTACTAGACCCTTTACGTGTCCTTGAGCATTTTTAAAAATAAAACGGAAAAAAGGCTGCATATTAACTCATCGTCGTTTGGTTTAGGGAGGTCATGAGTGTTGACACATGGGAGTGCAGACGAAGATTGTGATGTCCATATTACTGCTCGTCATGGTACATTTTAGCGACTACCAAAATCAGGTCATGATCCTCACCAAGGCATTCGCATGAAACCTCCCGCGGGCAAATTCCCATTCCCACTCAAAAACCCTTTAACAAGTGGACCGCATCCGCTTCTCCCCGGTCCCTAGCGCCAGAACCCTTGAAACACAAACTGATGATACCGTAGCACGCACCATGCCATGCAAGCTGGGGCCAAGCAAAGAGGGGTGAACAGCTTCTTTCTCTCCGCCGAGGTTTCCCGTCTTCCACTCTGTTGTTGTCAAGAAACACAAGATGAGCGCCGTAGCAGACGTTACACAGGGCGACAGTGTCCCCTCGCAGGACATGCTGGCCCCGACGCACTGGGAGGTACGATACATGAGCAATACACGGACGATGACTTGTTAATTAACTCAATTAGAACACTGAAGCTACCGATAACTCAGATTCCGACTCTGCGCTAGGCGACGACGCTGCTAGTTCTACCGCCAGTATCAACTCCAGCATTCTCGAGTACCGGACCATCAACGGGCGGACATACCACGCCGAGCGAGGCGATGCCCAGTACTGGGCGTCCAACGACAACCAGGCCTCTGAGGCTCTGGACATTATCCATCATACTTCCACGTTGATCATGGACGGCAAGCTCTTCCTCGCTCCCGTCAAAGAGCCCAGCAAAGTCCTCGACATCGGAACCGGCACTGGGATTTGGGCCATGGACTTTGGCGATGAGTTCCCCGAGGCGGAGGTCATCGGTACAGACATCTCGCCCATCCAGCCAACGTGAGTCTCCAGCTCCAACTACAGCAGCACATGACCTAACAGCCTCTAGCTGGGTTCCCCCGAACGTCAAGTTCGAGATCGAAGACTTCACCCTCGACTGGACGTTCCCTCCAAACTCCGCCGACTTCGTCCACCTCCGTTTCCTCTACGGCAGCGTGCCCGACTGGTACGCCTTGTACGAGCGCGCGTACCAAGTAACCAAGCCCGGCGGCTGGATCGAATCCCACGAAGGTGACCCCATGGGCCGCAGCGACGACGACAGTCTCAAACCTGGTAGCGCCATTGCAGAATGGGGCAAGTTCTTCCATGAAGGCGGCAAGAAGCTCGGTCGCGTGTTCACCCCTCTCCCAGATAATATGCAGGAGAAGGGTCTCAAGGCCGCTGGTTTCGTGGACATCCAGTCCAAGACGATCAAGGTTCCTGTTGGCGATTGGCCGCAAGATGAACGACTCAAGGAGATTGGAAGGTTCACAACAATGAGCATTCTATCCGATGTAGAGGGACACATCTCGTTCATGGCTACGCTTCTTGAGGGATGGACTCAGGAACAGGTCCATCTGTACTGTGCCCAGCTGAGGAGGGAGTTGAAGTCCAAGAAGCCGGCGCACGCTTACTACTTGCAACGTTTTGTTTGGGGACGCAAGCCAGCCGAGGGTGAGACTACAGCGACAGGGTAGTTGATCAATGATGTTCATTAGACGTAAGTAGCGTAACAATACTTTTCCCCGGTCCAGCCGTTCATGTATCCAATTTGTTTGTACCCGAAACCTTGTGCTCCATTCAGATCTGGACTTCTTCCGTCGGTTCGACGTCGTACTCAATCTCGGTACGGATGACGTATTTCGCTCCCTTTCGCACACCGGTGCCTTCATGCAATGTCGCGTTGATCTCACCATGAGGGAAGATAGCCGCGCCGCCCATTACTGGACGAACAGGGTATGCATTCAGGATTCCTTCTCGCGCAGCCGGGAGGAAGTATGTGGTTTCGCCGCCCTCGAAGTCTTGATTGAGGTAGATCAGGAACGTGAACAGCGAGCTCTGCTTCTTCTCGGCCGGCGAGTCGTCATAGACGTATTTATCTTCCTTCGTAATGCCGCTCGGGGGCCACGCGCCGTCGATGTGTGCTCGATACTCTGCTCCTGGGACACTGTGATACGTTAGTGGTGGGGTTGGCATCAGAGGTCTGGGAACCTACTAGCGATACACTCGAAAGCGGCGATTGATGCCACGAGCCAAGCGCCCGTTCATTGACACGGGCACGAAAGGTTGAATGCGCGACCATAGCGTGTCGTGAAAGGTCTTATCGACAACCCAGTAAAAGTTGTGTGCTAGAATGCTGATGTCGCCATCTTCCCGAAGCGGTGCGTCAGGTACGAAATTGACGTATTCACCCGCGGCTATAATGGCTTTGCACTCTTCGGGGTAGAGAACATTCGTGGCCACGCTGAGGCCCTGGACGACAGGATGTGGTCGATGTGTCGTCGGCGGCGGCGTTGCCGACAGAGGAACAGCCTCGGGTGTCGAAGCGTAAAGGATGGCGTCGTGATGGTTCGGCGGCTTGCGCTCGGGGCCGGGTGTTGTCTCGATGATGCGAATGTTCTTCTTGAGAGACTCGGGCGCCGAAGCAATGAGACTGCCATCGAGGACCGAGGCATAGACTTGCTCGGTTGGAGCATCGGGACGAAGATCCCAAATCTCCTGGAGTGCAATTGATGAAGGCTGAATGATCGCATTTGGGTTTCGGTCTTCATGGCCGCAAACTCGAAGCACCGCATCAATCACCTTGATGAGTGTCTCTTCCCTCTCTGAGCGCTTGACAAGCCCTTGCTGATCGGGAATCGTCGACAGACCACTGATGACATCAAGATCTCGAACCCATCGACAAAGAGCACCGAGCTTGGGCTGTTCGCCACGAATCTTCATCTCTGCAAGCAGAATTCGGGCTTCGGTATATTTCCGATCGGCAAGAGCAGCAGTGACCTGCGCCGTGAGGTTCGCGCCAGCAGCATTATTGACACCAGTCGTGCAAGCTTGTCTGAAGTCGTAAACAGCAACTCTCAAGTCCTTGCACAGCTTTGACTTGATCAAGCCAGGGTACTGGGCGAGCGAATTGAGTGTGTCGATGGTAATCTCGAGCTCTTCTTCGGACACAACGGTATGGAGGTTCTTGGGCTCAAAGTGCGTGGTCGTGCCATCGGGAGGAGGCGTCGGGATCGAAGGGGAAGTGGTCTTTGCAATCTTCCGAGGGTTTTCGGATTGGGCTTGAGCTTGCGCTTGTTTGCGCTTCTTGGACTTTGTCTTGGCCATGATGGTTCGATAATGGATAGGAAGAGTTGGTGGGGATGGAAATTTACGTGGGGGAATTGACGACGAGAAGGGACCAATTGGAGTGGCAAAAACGGTCTGTGATGGCAGAACCATGAAATGCGGGGCTGTAATCCACCACGACGATACAGGGTAGCCATGAGCATTTGACAGATTGGGATTCATTACTGGATTGTTGATCAAACTGGTAGGGAAAGTCGGGGTGACTCTATAGACTAGCTCAGCAACCCGCGTTGGTTTCCTGCTTGATCTATCGCCTGTCAAGCGCGCTGCCTACTCATCACCAACTTCCGTTTCCACTCTCTTCAAGTCTAAGTCCAAGAGCTTGATGTACTCTACTCGGTCCACAAAATCATCGCTACAACGTTAACCGCTGCCCGGATAGGTCCATCCGCGCCTACCACCAAAATCTCCGATGCAGTACCCAACATCATCATCATACTCCAGGTCGTAAACCCTCCCATAAGCTGATATAGCTTTTTCAGAGCCCTTTTCATCCTCGTCATCGAGGTCGTTGCGCACAGCTGTCCAACTGACTTCCTTATGATCTGCGTACTCAAAACGGACAAGGACCTTGATCTCCTGGAAGATGTTGAAGCCGAGCCACATATGGAGATCTTCGTCCCAACTGTCGGGATTATTCTTTTCGTATAAATGACCATACTCCTTAAAGGGAAGGAACTCATCCAAAGCCTCAATGAATGCATGGATGGCATCGTTACAACCCCGCTCACGCATATCATTGTACTTGCTGCCGCAGTCGTGATAGATAGGACCGTAGCCGCGAGTCTTTTGAACCAAAAGTGTGCCCTTGTCTATCAGATAGAGCTGGGGTGCTCTGACCCATCCGGAGGCTACGCCCTCAATCCATGTTGCTACCAGGCCACGAACAGAGTTCGGCTTTGAGTTCTTCCAGGGTCTCAGGGAGGTCAACAATCCAACTTAAATCAAACTCAATAGCAAGTGTGCACACCGGAATGATAGAAGAGGATAGGGGATCAAAGAATGGGAGGCCGGTACTGCAATGTTAAGGACTTCCAGTCTGTTGTTCTGATACAGAATATGTCTCGCCGAGGGAAAACCATATACCCCTGTTCTTCGTGGGGGTTTCGACTTGTGAGGATCGCAGGACAGCCAAGATAGCCCTGGCGGTAGTCAGGAAGTCGAAGCCACATGGAATATATCTCTTCGGTGATGACTTCGCGAGACAGCTTGCAAGCTCCCCGGAGGCCGCCATCCCACATATAGGCTGATCGGTTGTTGTTAGGGATTCCTCATCGCCGTTAGGACCCTGCTTGTTGTCGAAGGCTCGTAGAGTAAGTCGATCTCTTCCCCCGGTCTTGACCGTGTCAACGTTGACGTAGTGCAACCCGGCCTACTCATAAGATTCATATCCGGGATAGCAGAAATAATACATGTTGCTTTCCATATCTGGAGCTGAATCTCGGTTGGGAGGCGTGGGAACGGGTGGAAGTTAGGTGAAGACATCTTGTGAACTGACGTGATTTGCGATGAAGGTTTGTGATGGAGAAAGGTTTAGAAGAAGAGTGAAGATTGAAGAGTGAAAGATGAAGAAAAGGAAAGGATGTGTGGTGGGAGTCATTTGCCGTATTAAAAAATGCACGTGATTGTTATCTGTTTGCATTTCGCAGTGGCAGTAGCAGTGAGTGTGACAGTGGCACAAGGTTTGTCTACCTGAATCGAGGCAAGCCAATCATATGTGAGAACTGTTTATGAGTACAGTTAAGCTCAAGGACTTGGCCATGGGCAAGATTTCACTGGCAGTGTAGTCCGTGGAGAGCCGATGACTCTTGCAGTCACCACCTACGGGGCCAGCCACTGCTCAAAATATGGGATGCTTTTTCCTGAAGTCATTTTAACGGCAGATGGTTGGGACTCTAAAGTCCCGATGGCTTAGACATAATGATGTAGCTTTATCAGCGACTATCAAGAGACCTTTCACCAGGCTGTGGGCTTGAGTAAATTGGGGAATTGACAGCAATTTCAGGTTGTTTATGAGTGGGTTTTATCAAATTATCAAGTTGTTTGAGGACATCCCACTATAAGAAGATATAGTTCTCACTTTTCTCTTACTATGAAGTACAAATCGTGATTCGTGAATTCTAGACTTCACCCCTTGATTTCCTTCTGTCTTCTTTGTGCGCGCTGTCTCATTCTTTCTTCGCCAACAAGTGAGTTACTCAGTCTCCCTATCCGACAAGCTTCGTTGTTCGTACTACAGGGAGAAAATATCATGACATAGGACCTGTTGAAGTCCTCGATGTTCCGACCACATGCCTGCCAACTCTCACCCATTCGGCGATTCAGATATTCCATGAATCTCTCCGTTGTGATGGACTCTTCTAGTCATGCACCTGATCCATTCTCGAATCCTCAGCAGGTCACTGGCCGCGACGAATAGGAATCTTGATATAGTTATCTGGTACGAAGTCGTCGAACATATATGTCTTTGCGAGATTCTCGTCGTCAAAAACAGAAAGATCGAAAAGCCTTAAAAGATGGTGGACAAAGTCAAGCATAGCTGGTGTTTCTTTTGGTAAGTCCGGGTACTCTTTATCGGGGTGAGGGTCCAGATAAACTGCCACATAAGCATGGCCGCAATCGTGGAATACTGCGCCCCCATTAACGTGCCAGCCAGGCCCGCAATGAGCATCCTTATTGAACAGGTAAATCCAAGGCGCATTGCCACAGCCCCGCATGCAGGTCTCTACCCAGCGTGTAAGCAAGCCTTGAGGAGAGTCCTCTACTTTCAGTTGACGCCAGGTACGGGGCAATTCGTCGTTCCAACTGGAGTCAAACTCGAGGGCGAGATTGAAAGAGTGCCTGAAGATAATGTGCTGGCCAGTGGGACACAGGATGTGAAGGCGAGGGGCCCTCAAACTGACTGGCAATGATGATAGGCCGGTGTTTTTGATGCAAAATACGTCTCGGATGGGCATGACCATGAAGCGATCTCCATGGTCCTTGTTTCAGGGGAAGAGACAGGTAGGAAGACGAAGCTTTCGATCATGAACTGCATCTCTGTCGTCAGATCCCGTCCCGGACATATCCTCCCCCTCAATATCGCTCAGGAACTTGATGTATCGGGGATACAGTTGGCAAGCCTTGCTCAAGCTTTCGTCAACGTCGAGGGGGCCGAGACCTTCATCCTGAATACCGCGCCAAACCTTGAGTTGAAAGTGCGTGGCAATAACCTCTCTCGACTCTTTACAGGCTTTCCAGAGACCAACACCCCAAATGTAAGCAGATATATTGGCGTGACGGATAGACTCCTGAATTTCAGGCGAGGTCTTGAAATCGGGATGAAGAGCTGTCATCTTCATTGATTCCCCTTTTCCATACCTTACCACAGGTAGCTTGCTATCCCTGAGGGATAGTAGGTCGATGTAGTGTAGGCCATGCTCGTTATCCGCGAAAAGAAAACAAGACCTTTTCCAAATCTTAAGTCGCAGTTCTATCGGAAGCCTTGGGAATGGATGGAAAGTACGTGAAGGCATTCCGTTGGCCGAGAGGATTGACGCGTCTTCTTGCTTGCCTGTAACACCGGGATCAGGATCTTCGACGTTCACGAGTTGTTCCATGATACTTGAGCTTTGTTAGGTTTATGCCATGATTGAGTAGCGGATGTCTTGCAAGTGTACCTGGGGAATGGTGGTCGAATAACCCAGAAGCTGTGGTAAAATGAGGTTGGGGTGAAGGAGAACTTAGAAGTATGGAGAGTAAAGAAGGTGGAAGCGGGGAAATCTCTGAAGGCTTGGGCATCTGCTTTATGAACAATAAAATGCAATGTTAAGGTTGTGCCGCTGGCAGTGGCAGTGCCCGCGGCAATGGCGGTGCTGTTTTATGGACAAGCGAGGTGACGAGCCTGGAGAACAAGATGCCAGGGCGGGGTGCGGGAGTTACAGACAACCAGACTTTTGGATATTCTCAGCGACAAGACAGAGTTGAAGAAAGAGAAAATTGAACTAGTATTTGGGCATGATAATATCGAGGAAATTGAAGTGACACAAGCTGTTAGTTGCTTGAAGGGATAGCTTAATCTATCTTGCTGCGAAGTTGGTAAGCTTGAGAATCTGAACAAACATTGACTCTCACGAACAGCAAGTAAAGAAACCTTCATCAATTCATAACGCTATTTAAATCTACCAACATCCCATCTTCAGATGTTTCTAGTAAAACACCAAGCATCTGACCTCAATACTCTGTCGCCCCTTCGCATCGGCCGGCGTAGCAGGGTCAACAAACGCAGTATGAGGCGTATATCCCGCCAACCCATGCTGCCCACCCTCATGGACCTCACTCTTTGAATCAAAACACTTAATCAACATGACCTCCTCTGGCGTCATGTCCTTGGCGTAATAAAACTTGTGTCCATCATTAGGCGCAACAGAATATGTCTCGCCCTTGATTTGATAGCCCTCTGTTGAGCGAAGTGTCGATGCATCGGGGAGAACTTCCTTTCCACGGTCGTCGTCGTCGTTGTCGTCGCGGTTGGGGTAAAGAAGATCGACTTTGATCATATCTTCAGGCTTTGTGGTGCGATAGTCGACGACTGCGAGGGGGAAGTCTGTCGCGGGATGGCCAATTGGTCGCCAGACGTTGATGATTTGGTATCGACCCCTGAGAAGCTCCTCTGTCTCTGAAGGATCGGTGTGTCGTCTCACACGAGCTTCAGCAGCACCGGGCGTTTGATCGACATGGACTTGCTGCACAGGCTGCCTCGGACTCGACTTCTCCCTCCTGCGGATCGTATGATCGAAGATAACAACCTTCTTGATCTCAGGAATCCTCTCTTTGAGCAGCGCTTCAACTTCTCCGTAGTATCCATTCCTCACAGCCGCATCGTCAGTGAATTCAGTTTCTTTGGCGGGAGACTTGAAGACATCGAAACCAGAAACATCTACGCCGAAACTGGTAATGCTAGCGGCGCTGCGAATATCCACGACATCGCGCTTGTGCTGACTGCGCTCAAAGGAAGTTTGATCAACGTCGACTTTAGCCCATGGCTTGACTCTGTTTCCGTTGTCATCGAGACTCGATGTCGGATCGATGTAGTTGAAGAGTCCGGTTGTCATTTTGGTGGTTGTCAAGTGGAAAGGTCTGAGTTGAGCGGGGTTGAAGAGCGGCTTGAGAATGGGTCTTGTTCTGAGAAGTCGTGACATGCAGGTCTGAGATTTGAAGATGGGGAAATCGAATTGACTACGGCTGTTTCTTATATCCAATTATCGGTAGTTCAATTCGGGATCTTGTGTAAAAACCCCGTCTTTTATTTGTTGGTATCCCACTGTCATTCATTTGTCATCGTAATGAAATTTGTAAGCTCGGGTTTGCCGATGACGTTTGCGGGGCCGTCAAGCATGCTGTAACACTAACAGATCACGTCACTTTACAGTGGCGATACTACAGCATCTGTTACTGTCTTAACTGGACCAGATTATCAATCTGCCGAGCTCAACGACGTTATTGGAGGCGTTGTCTCGAATAAGCCGTTGGCATTTCTGTTCATTCAACGTTTGCGCCTTTGACTAATTTTAATTCCTTCCAGCCCACACACCTGTATTCATGTTAAGCAGCATCTCACGTTATCATTCGACAAGATTCGACAGCGCATGGGCACGCCTGACAAGCAGTATCCAGATGCGGTCGCAAGGCGCAGATGACGAGTTAGTGATGCCGCCAAAGGACTTCTCCTTTCACAGCTTGACAGTCGAGGTCGCCGAGGATGCTAGATCCGTGGCTCCAGTTCCTCCCGCTAGGCATGTCAAGAGGTCACATCGTTCACACGAAACTGGCATTGCATTCCATTGAAGATATGAGATTGATCATTAAGTCTAACCGTCTAGTACCCTTCGCTAAAACATCTAAAAGCACCTACAAGTACAAGCTAAAAAAGCCATTCCCGAATTGACAGCCTCTCAGTAAACCTTGTTCTCCTGAGGATCCGTCCAAGCAATCTTGCCAACATGTCTCTCCGGTCCCTTGATGAAGGTCAACTTTGGCGACTGCGCCATCTTGGGTGCACCCAAACCAAACAACATGTTCTGAATGGCAGTGATGCCAATGATATGCTTGTCGATGAACTTGAACACTCCAGTCTGCCAAGTGGCGCTGGAAGTGGCCTGACCCGAGCCCCGGCAAGCTTCAACAACGGGATCCATGCGTGAAGCTTGGTACGACTGGAAAGCGGTCGTGAGTTGAGCGTGGGTTGGGATGGGGGACTTCTGGCGGAGAGCGTAGAGCTGGTTGACCAGGGCGACGACGTCGATTAGGCCATTGTTGCAACCTGCACCTGTGCTGGGGGTGAACTTGTGAGCCGAGTCACCTGCGAGAACGACACGACCGCCCCAGCTCCAGTGGCTGACGACGCCTTCTTCGAGACTGACGAGGCCGGACTGAGTGCGAGCGTTGAAGGCCTCTTTGAGGGTGAGTTTGCCTCCGGGCGCAAGAGGAATGTGTCCCCATCGCTCAACAAGATCGACTTGATCCTGCTCAGTGTATCGCACCCGATCGCGAGTAGGCGCATCCAACTTCTCATAAAGACCCATGACGGAAGAATCCTCACCGGCAAAGAGCTGTGTGGCCGCACCAGGACCGTGAGTTTCACAGGTAGTGCCAGGCTCGATGCCAGCGAACTTGGTAGGCATGCGCAGCCAGAGAGCTCGGAATGTGGTCAGGAAGGGCTTCTCGTCGTTGACATCGTCAGAGCCTGCATCTTCAGCGAGAGCGCGCATCTTGTTTCGAACGAAACTGTGAGCGCCATCTGCTCCGATGACGATGGAACCCTCGTAGGATGTTCCATCTTCGCAAGAGACTTGGACGCCGGTTTCGCTGGGGATGATGTCGGCGACTTTCTTGTCTGTAAGGATCTGGCTCTTCTGAAGAGGAGTGAAAGAGTCGTAGAGGACTTTAGTGAGGTCGTGGCGGCTGACTACACGAGGAAAAGTTCCCAGACTAGAGCTGTTAGGTCGAGAGTATCCTGGGAGAAGCGGTGAAACTCACAGTTTGTTAAACAGGATGAACCAGTAGGCATCTCCGATATCGCGGCCCTGATGGTCTTGGCGGTTGATCAGGCCTAGAGGAGAACTGACTTGCTCAAGAGGAGCAGCAAGACCAAGTTGATCAAGGGCGCGAAGGCCCATGGGGTTGAGAACGAGATTGGAGCCGGCATCGATGACCGCGCTTGATCGACGTTCCAGAAGGATGAAGTCAATGTTAGCTCGGGAGAGAGCATGGGCCGCTGTGAGGCCAACTGGACCACCTCCGACGATGATTGCTCTGAAGCGCTGAGTAGGCATGTTTTGGTTGTTTTGGTCCTTGGGATGGCGAGTAAGTAAGAATATTGTGTTGTTGAAGGGTGAGGTTGAGGGTGTTGTTTGTATGAAATGGTGGTTGATTGAATGCTTGGGTGATGAAATGTATACTCTGAAGCGACTGAACACAGATATATATACTATTGTGTCACTGATGCATCTCGCATCTCGCATTGTTTTGAGGCTGCAGTCTTAGTGAACTGACGCTAGTGCCAGTGTCTTCGCACTCGGATCCATGCGAGTCGATGCCAAAAGGGGATTAGTGGGTCGCTGATGCAAGCTTGACTTTGCGATCAACCAAGATCGAAATGCGATAAGATGAGATAAAAAAGGGGGTGACTCATTTACAGAGGCTATTTCATCTCTAAAATCATCATAAATTTAGAATAATTATTGATAGACTTTACAATTCTTCTATTGTTCCATGAAAAGCCAGTCCATTTCCTCCATCAGTTACTGAGATGGCCTACCCCACTACCCTTGAACAATAACACTGGCGATGCGAACATTGGTGCTGTATCTGATCACCAACGCAATGACAATACAGAGGAAACTGGGAATAGCAGTCGGAGGAATGTATTACGCACTCGATATCGCACTCGATCATCGCACTCGCAAAACGAAACGTTCAGGGGATTTCGTCCTAGCGCCGATTGATTCCGCAACCCGCAGCCATCCAACGGCTGGCGATCGAGAAAATTGTGATTGGCTCGCATTTTGAGGTCCACTTCGCATTCGGGAGGCCATCAGCCCTATGACGACACGATGTAGCAGGGCTTAGCGGATTGCTTCAGCAGCATTGGAGGGTAAGCGGGAAGTCAAACTGGCATGCGGTCGGGTCCGGGAGAACTACCCATTACCTTTATTCGAAGAGGCAAGGCGGTGTTCGGGTTATTACTTGTCATGGAACTGAATAAGCGAAGGATTAAGCCGAGTTTGCCAAAGCTCAGTGTCCTGGAACGAACCAGTTGCAGCCACGCAAGTCTGAACCAATGACGCAGCGAGATCAGCCTGACTCTCATGAACAACAGAACGATGTGTCCCTGTTCACAATTGGGCAAGGTGACTCACGGTTCGTCTGATGAAGGTTCTTGAATGCATGTGACTTGAATTCTATCATGAGGCTGTAGGCCGTGTCTATAAAGTCATAATCTATCAATTTTCCTCCCGCAAACATGCTTGCATGCAACCGCCATTCTATAAATTCCCATTCATTGCTTCCCCTTCCTCTGATACCACTTCGTCTTGAGGAAGTAGATGATGCTGATACCGAGTCCCAGGCCGGCGAAGCCAACAGCCATGTAGAACGCCGATCGATAACCAATCAACAACTCATGCTTTGACTCTCCACCATTTGTTACATTGACCTCCACTGTAGCAGCGAATCCGAGACCCAGACTGATGCTGTAGTTCACGATCGTGCTGACCAAACTTGCTGCGATACCTTGGTGCTCTCGCTTCACAGAGTTGGAGAGGATCAGCGTCGCAGCGGGGAACGACATGTCCATACCAAAGGTCATGATGATGAGGCCAAAGAAAGATTGATACCAGTAAGACTGCTCGACGGGAGCTGTCATCATCAGAATTGTACCAGTCGTGAATGCTGTGAGGGCGAGGAGCATCACCAAAGCAGGATGCGACACATGAAGAAGCCATGCAGTAATCAGTGAAGCGCAAGCTCCGGAGATAGCAACGGGGCTCATCCAAGCGCTCGTAAGAAGAGGTGAGGCTCCGCGCAGCATTTGGAAGAATTGCCAAGTGTAGTACACCCAGATACCGAAGGTTGCCCAGCCGCAGACAATGCAGCCCAGGATGTAGGCAACGTCGCTCGTCAGAGCATCGAAGGGGATGAGAGGATGCGATGCGACGCGCAATTCGACGTAGAAGAAGACGGGAACAAGGAGCACTCCAACGATGAGAAGGACGAATACCCAAGGTTTATCCCAGCCGTCGATGGGGGCTTGGTTCCAGGCAAAGTTGAAGAGCACAAGAGCAGTGATACCGGTAGTTGCGCCGAGAAGATCGAGCTGACCAAGGATGTCTCCCCAGCTCATATCGGCGGAGGAGAGCTTGTGAGGAGGATCGGGAATGATGAAGTATGCCATCAGCGCAATGAAGGCCAGTCCAAGGGCGAAAGAGTAGTAAGTCCAAGGCCACCAAGAAGGATCCCCATGAACAAAGAGTCCAGCGAACAAAGCTCCAAAAACACAACCACCAGGTGCGCAAGCTCCAAAGAGCGCAAACGCAACAGCCTTTCGACCACCGGGCTTGTACGAAGCACCCAAAATAGCCAGCCCGTTCGGCATCACGAGCGCAGGTCCAATGCCCTGAAACACCCGCGCGAAGATGAAAAGAACATGGTTGGAGTAGTTTGCCAGTCCGCAAATCATAGACCAAACAGCGAACCAGACAAAACCGATGAGGAAGAGGCGCTTGTATCCGAAAATATCGCCAAGACGACCAGAGAAGAGGATGAACGTTCCGACTGTGAGACTGAACCCGGCGATGAGCCAGCTAAGCTCCGCGGGATTAGTGAGGTTGAATGAGTCGCCGATGATATGTATGATGTTGAGGCAGTTTCCGAGCGCGGCTTGTGTCATGAACTGCGCCATGCAGATAATCGCCACAAAGAGGATCTCACGCGGGAGAGAAAAAGTTTCAGCTATTGAGACGTTGGACTTTGTTCTTGAGATGGCTTCCTCGTCTGGACCCGTGAGCGTGTTGTTATCCGACGGCGCGTCCCTCTCAGGATCAGGCATAAAGCCTTGCTCTGCACCAAATTAGCCCCAATCCTCAACCCAAGTAACGCGTTCACTCACCTTTTTCGCTTTCGGTCACCATTTTGGATAATGCTCAAAGTCTGATCTGTCCAGAACATCATTATCAAGGGATGACGAGATGGTATATAAAAAGCGGCGAGAAAGTCCGAAAGACTGTGTATATCCGAAGATCCGTACTTCCGAGCCAATAAAGCTGCAACCAGGGCCGTCAGATCTCCACAACAGCATTTTTACCATTATTAATGCAGATTCCAGATCCGAGATGGGAGATTATCGCGATTAGCGTCGGAAATATGCCAGATTTTGTATATCCGATTGTGAGAAAGCTGAGAAATCGGGTTTGAGTTTGTTTGATCGGTGGAGATGCTACGTAAGGCGGGATGCTAACTGACCAATGCTACGGTGTTGCATGTGATGAACAGGGTTGAATACGACTTGCGATATGATGGATGAAGTGTAATCGTGGACGCTGTGACTAATGGACTGCAATGAATAGTGTTCCGAGCGGGTATGAATTACTCCGTCTTGTTATCAAGCGGAAGAAGTGCTGTGATTGTCGTTGATGATGTTCTCGGTCTCCGAGCCACTGCAACATAAAGCTTCACGGCCGGTGATACTGCTTAAGAAGAACAAGCCTACGTGCTCGGCGTCAATGCTTCCAAATCAGGAAAAAATAGTCACATGCTCGCTTTCTCGTTGTTAATGGAGTGATGAGACTCAACAAACAGCATCGCCTTACTACGCGAACTTGAGGAGCTGGAATGAAGTAACATCGCAGACACAGAACGAGTGTTTATACTGAAAGGAAGATTCAAACAAATATTGTTTGTGCTGTTTTGCCTAGATCTTTTGTCTGAGATATCGATGGGGCTGAACTGAATTCTCTCGTGTTCCTGTGATCTAAGTTGACAGCCTAAAGCTTAACCATATGGGCAGTAAGTACTTCCAGAGCTGAAAGTCTAGCAACAAGGCGCAGTAAATCATCGTATCATTATATATGACTTTTATCAGATAAAATCTTTTCCCACATTTTATATTTCATCTTCGGTGTTCTAATTAGGTACTTAGCAAGAGGCTTCGCGCGTCACCAGGCGATAATGAATCTCATGAATTAGTGCGGTACTTGATCCTGTGAGGTAAACCCACTTCCATTTGTGAAACTCAAAATGTGGATAATTCGCTCTCAGCCAAAGATTATTCTAAACTTTCCGTAATGAGTCACGACTTGCGTCTCTTGTCAGCGTCAAAAGCTTTCCGTTGATTATAAAGTGGCTGCCTTTCTCCCGTAATTCTCCCGTCCTCTGGACTCCACCCAAGGCTCATTTCTTGCCAAAGTCGGCCATGTTCCCACCACGGGGAGCTACAAACCCTTTAAATCGCGGGGATCTGACCAAGATGGCAGTATCATCCTTCCATCCATTCCTGAGACGACCTCTTGAGCTTCAGCTCCTGATTTGGAGCGCAGCTTGTAATTCCTATGTTTCATACCAACCAAATGATCATGCCTTACATTACGTTGATCTTGAGCCCAGTTCTGACGGCACTACACTCTTGGCATATCACAAATCCACGGCGGATGTTGTCCAAGCAGACAACGACTCGGCCTGTTTGAGTAACGCTCTGTAGGGGGCTTGTAAAGAGTCACGGGATGTCGTAGCACGACACTCGCGCGTCGATGGCCAAGACCAGCCTCATCCTCCTGCGATGCTCAGCATTCGTGACAACGAAGGACATTGGAATGCTCCTGTTTGCCCGACAAAGGATATATTTTGCATCAAGTCGAGTAGCTGGGAGACCCCTGACGGCAATGATAAGCCGTGGCAGGTAGCTATTCCAAATTTGAGCCTGACAGCACCGTCAAATATTCCCATCAAGAACATCGCATTCGAATTCGACCCAACTTGGGATACAGATCTTCCTGGAACCTACTACGATCTCATGTCAGAGAACTCCGCCCGGGGATTTTTATCACGTTTCTGCTATAACGCATTCCTCAACAATTCAAGGGAGTATATAATTTGGCTTTTTGAAAAGACTGGCCAATGGTCATGGAGCCGTTGGGGCTCTGAGGATTACATGGGCACGTCATTCCATGATTGCGACACAGAATATGTCGAAATGCACCCGCCCTTTGACTGTGATCATTGTCACCATTGGCACAAGTTCGACGGAATCTTTGACAATCTCTTCATATTCATACACAACGTCGGTTTTCTCAGCAAAGTTCTTAACCGGAATCATCCCGATTGGAAGCCTGAGCATGACGACTGGAGGAACGACTGCTTTAGTAGGATTGAGTTTTATATCAATGATAACATCCAGTATCTTGCTCGTCGGGACAAGCAAGTCGAGCAGTGTCCAGGAAGGGAATATAATGCGCATCAGCCGCCGACAGGTGCCAGCGAGGATGAAGATCTCGAAATCGTGTCTGAACAACTTTAAGGAGACAAGGGCCAGACTCGATTATAAGGAGTTCTACAAGCTAAGATTCGCGGACCTTCTTGAGAGGCAACCAACCTCCCCATGGAAATCATCACTCTAACGCTGCATAGACATCTGCCACCCGTCACTCACGAGACAATGGTGCAAACGTTCGAACGAGGAGCTCTTAGGATAATCTATATTGGATTCGTGAAGGGTGAGAACAATACGAAAAAGAAGCATCTAATGAGTTTGGTGCCTAATGTGAACAAGGCCGTTCACCAACTCGACTGTCGCGCTGGTACAATCAACGTCCTGATATATTATGTTATTAGATAGCTCTCATAATTCAAATTGAGGAAACTACTTCCCCTGATTTTGTTATGCTGCTCACAAAATGTGATTGCCGGAATTTGATCATCAACTCTGCTGATGTTACCATGACATCACCAGCAAAGAAGAATCTGACACAACATTGCGTACGTTTTCAAAGCCAAAGGTCATTACTCTGCCCTTGAGTTTCTGCTCTATCTCATCGCATCTGGTGCACTACTATTATAGATTACAGATTAACCCTTTGGCTTCCAACACAATACACCATTCCCGTTGCTCACTGGAGTGAGACTCAAGTACATGACATGTTCTGATACCCATGGTGCTGGTGATCAAAATCTCAGACACCGAGATTACTCGCCTTCCTGATCACTGCCGTCACTCCCACCACTCAGATCATCGCTTTCGTACTCAAACTCGATCTCGGTATCATCCTCAGTTTCGTTGTCAGTTTCGTTGTCCTCCTCCATGTAATCTTGCATTTCATTGTCCTTGCGAACAAGAAGTTTGATATGGTCCTTCACTCTGAACGCCATGGGTTCCAAACCCAGCTCTTGAAGGTCATACATGTCTTCGTTGTCACATACCAGTCCGAACGAATCCATGAATCTGGCCACGGCGCCCTTGAGCAGGCTGATCTTGTTGTCGCGAGTGGCTTCCCAGTTTATCTGGACGTAGTCCGCTTCACAATCGCGATAAACCGTCTCAAACACCTGACCAGGTCGTGCAACCCAGCGAACGTCGTCATCAATGATCCAGAGATTAGGCGCAGGAACGGACTCTTCAGAGAGAATCTCGACCCAGTGCGCAAGAAGACCTCGCGGGGAGTTCTCTCGCTTCAGTCTGTTCTCTCTAGATGGAAAGACATTGTTCCAACTGTGGTCGAACTTGAAAGCGATGTTCCAGCGTTCCTTGATCGTGAATGTTCGTGTGCCGAGGAATGGCGCCAGTAGCTTCATGCCGAAAAGGCTTCGTGACAAGGATTTGAGCTTTGTGGTGTCGATACAGAAGATGTCATGAGTAGGCCTCACCACTGGGAGCCATTTCTCGTTCTTCTTGAAAGGAACAATAGTCGAAGGAAAGTCTTTGCTGTACTACCCGCAGAGATAATCCTCGATAGGTTGTTCTCGAAAGGCGAGCCATCCTTCAAAGTTCAGATGCTTGGCAATCACAGATCGTGACTCTTTGCAGGCCAACCAAAGACCTGCATCCCAGAGATAGGCGGACTTGTTGGGGTTTGTTGTCTCGGAGGACTTCTCACAGGGTCGCTTGAGGGCTCTCAGCGTGACATAACCAGTATCATCACTTTCGACCTCAAACTCTTCATCATAGCCCTCGAGGTCGGCATCAAAGATGACTAGGTTCTCGAGATATTCTTCGTCATCCATGTCCTCCACACCCTCCTTACCCTCCTCTACGACGTCCAAGGTGACATAGTGAAGGCCGTGGTCGGCGTCGGTGGAAGGGAGGCATGCGGCTTCCCAGATCTTGAGTCGAAGCTCAATGGGCAGGCGCTTGAAATAGCAAAAAGCAGGTGACATCTCCTCGGGGATCGAGAGGCTTTGATCTTCTTGCTGCTGAGCATGGGGTTGTGCCACTCCAGCCATGGTTGCTGCGATTTATTAGATATGTTGTTTTGTGCCGACAGCATAACATACCTGCGTGCGGCTGAAATCAGAGCGGTGGCAAGTAAACGCAGGAGTTGAGAGTCTCGTGCTGAAGGGTGAAGGATGAAGGAAAGAGAGAGAGAAGAGGGGAGGGAAGTGGAGGTTGTGAGTGGGAGCCTGGGCTTTCTTGTAACAGCACGTGACTATTGCTTGCTACAGGACTAGGCAGTCGCCGTGGCAGTGACAGTGGCCGCTGGCTGTGACAGATTAACAAAAAATGCATGTTCCCAGGAGTGTCAACCAATCAAAGAATGAAGCCACTGATTCACCGCAAATGTGCATTCAAAGGATCGAGAACTGGAATATCAGAGTTCGAGATACACTTATCATGTTTCATATTTGATCTGAGAGAAGCATTTGACGATTCGGTACAAGGTAGGAATACTAAAACTGTCATCAATGGTGTCTGCCAAGGAAGCCAGGGGCATAAGATAACGGCACATCATCGAGTTACAGCAGCCTGGTAAATGTTCGGATGAGGTGAAATCTTGACGTACCATAGTTTAATCTTGAAGCTGGATCAAAGTCAAAAACACAAATAAAAGCTTGACTCACATCATTGACTACATTTCATGGGATCATTTCTCAAACCCTGATTGAAACTTAATTATTTCCTCCCGTATAAAGATGCCCATCGCCTGCCACTTGATTGTGCTCAACCTCGGATTTTCAGGGGCTTTTTGGGACCATCAGCAATATATGGCCCTCAAAATGCCCTCTCCTTTCCGCCCCCTCACCAAGCTGCCCATTGAACTGCGACTTCAGATTGGAATGCTGCTTGTTTTCCATCCACGCCACACGACCGTGGTATACAGTACGTCGACATCTTCAATGATCGGGTGATGCCCTTGAGATACAACTTGTCTCTAACTCCTGGTCTGGGAGTGTCAAGCCATGAGCCGAACACATCCGCCTAACTCACAGATGGAGGTCTTTGGAGAGCTTGCAAGGAGTCGAGAGAGGTCATACTCAAACATGCACACATCGACGATTGGCTCAGGGCCCAAGAACAATACTTTATCAAATATCGGTCGGGTGAGGAATATCAAGCGGACTGGCTAGGCGGGGAAGAGGCGGTTCACCTTGCGATTCTCACGATCGCTGAGGAAGACCAAGAGTGGCATCTGGTGGCCTACCCGGCTCGGGATATTTCTTTGCGTCAGGACAGAAAATTGGATATATATATACAGATATCCTTATAACCCACCGTTACATATACCAGCTAATGTCTACGGCACTGAATTATGGCGTATCATCAAAGATTTCGCCATCGAGTTTGATCAGAGCTGGTCCATCAATCGCCCAGGGAACATATACGACCTAAGCGAAGAGAACTTTGCTCGAGGATACCTGGAAAAACTATTCTTCGACCGCGCGCATCACAGAAACTTCGACGGCCTTGAGAACATCTGGCTCATCGACAAAGGCGCCATGTGGTCGAGGCATCCCCATCAGTACTACTGTACGTCTGACGCTGAGGGATTACAAGAAGTCCCAACCCTCGAACATGAGATTGTTGCGGTATATCGCGGTTGCGACGCGGAGTATGTCGAGGTTTCTTGGGAACAATGCTCTCACAAAACCGCCGATGGTATGGCTCCATCTTCGAAAGGGTTTGTCGAAAAGCTAGATCTGGAGTCCGACTTCGTCGCCCTTCCTCCATCTGCCCAAATGCGGTCATCCCCTAAAAAGGACTCAGCAACACTGGCTCGACGCTCAGTCGAAGTTGGACATGGGGTATTCTTTTCCTCATTCAACCATATTGAATAGCGTTTTTAATATCTCTTGGGCTCAGCCACGCCCTTAGACAGGACTGGCCCCGACTCAGCAGACTTCGCGAAAGACTGAAGAAAGCTGGACGATTGCTATGCCTCCCTGTCACAATACGTGGCTCAATTGCACCCTTGGGCAGAATTAGCCGTGACTTTCCAACTCTGAAGAAAATCTCTGACGATCGGGGTCTTTGGCAATACGCTTTCAAGGTTATCGGTACGTCGTTGCTCTGTGGCTAATTCAGTACACTTTGCTGATTATTGGAGGAAACTTGAACGGAGACGGCCTTGTTCGTGGAGACTTTTCTCAGAAAAGCGGCTTTCAGTTTTTATTCGACGGTCGTTCTAGCAGAGGGTCAACAGCTCATATAACACAGGTTGATCCACGAGTGTCGTGCTGAGGTTACCTCATTCCAAGTATCGCCAAAGAGAATCGTGGGGGATTGAGTGTTTTGTGTCATAGTCTGAATGTGCATCTTTTGGAAGCTTCAAGCGCCTGGGCGCAGATATCTCTGTCGATTGGTGTTCACCTATTCGTTGAATTACGCTCGATGCTTGCTTGCTTGAGGAGATCCATGTTCAGAGCGTCTTGCCGGTGCGGTTGAATGTATCTCACCAGCCTGTGTTTCTGGTTCTGTGCGTTCTTTGTCTCTATTAGCATCCCTTCCTCCCATTTCTTGGCCTGTTCTTGCTTTCTCGTTCCCTCCAGTAAATGTAATCTTCCGATCGCGGGCCCCTGGCCTGTTGGTTGTTCATCTCCGCCAAAAACTCAACGCTCGCTGAACTTGATGGCTTTTCACACTTTCACTTAGCTTGGACTCGGCAGATGTAGGATGGGTGGCCTTCGAAATGGGCGGCGGAACATAAACTTTGGATCTCGATTCATCATCAGAAGAGTGGCCGTGCTTCGGTTAAGCTGAGCTTGAAGGGGCACAGGGGCAAGTAACATTGTCGGCAGTGGCAAGTCGGTTTTGTTGTGACTGAAGGAACGAAAGAGAAGATGACGGAAGCGGAAGTGAATGTCTGAATGAGGAGTGCATTGTGCTTTTGGAGCTCGGATGGTGTCTCGGAGGTTGAAGCGGACGGTGCGTTCGATGGATGATCATGTTTGATGACTTGTTGACGATGATGAACTGGAGAGATGGAGAAGAGAAGATGAAGGCTCACCAGCACCAGCCTTAGAGAAGCGGAGGGCGATGACGCAAGTACCACAGCTGGAGAAGGAGGAGATGTTCTTGGATGGGAAGAGCCCAACACGTGACATGGCTTCTGAAGCGGTTGCCTTCTCTCGGTAAACAAATTGAACCCGCCGCAATCTTTACTGCCCTGCGCTGCCACAAGCCAGCGCCCCAACTCCAGTTTTCTTCATCACAACAACCGACAGGGAGTGAGATCACTGGTCGATGCAGTTGCTGCTATCACATCTCGTTGAGCTCCTCGCATCCATGAACATTTGGGCCGACACAAGTCTTGGCTCCGAGTAAAATTCTTTCTAGCTTGATAGGCTGGCATTGATATGTCCAAACTTCGCCTCTTCCGTGCGTATATCATCACTAGTCTCGTTCTGTGTTGATTGAAACATTGGTGACACTGACTGCTTCTGGCATTTAGCCAACAATTCCAATCAAATGTAAGTCTTCTTTATGCGTGGCGACTTGTTAACGTAGCTAATATGTTGTCTCCATGATCATCAACATTGGCGCCTGTAAGTCATTAACCCCTAATGATATCAACTAATATAGCTAACATGCGTCTAAAAGGGATCTTACGGCAATCTCGTAAGTTAACTGCTTTGCGTCTCAGCATCACCTTGACTTGTCGCCATTGCCTACGTTGTCGACCATCTGGGACCTGCAGCAATCATTCCCAACGACCAACATGAACCTTTTGGACCCGTCCCCGACTTCACACACTATTTATTGATTCCAAACCCGTCACCAGACGGCTAAGCGCTATTCGGTACTCCAACGGTCTTTCCATCAGCCGCCGATCCCGCCTGCAGAATCGCCTCCATGGATTTACCTACAACCATGTCACAATACAACACCATCGACCCGCCTCCCGCTCAAATATGTCAAGAGACAAGCATTTTGAACACAATACTACCAGACGAATTGAAACCTTAGATGATCGAGGCGGGAGAGTCTCACAAGAGTTAAAACTAATCATTGTCTCAGGGCTACAACAACCAGTGACAGGTGGCTCTCACGTTCTCTTGTCAGAGTCTGGTCTAAACTTGAGATCCATGTTATAGTTTACGATCATCGTATACAAGTTTAGGCAAGTTTAGGCAAGTTTAGGCAAGTTCTAGGGCCGAATTCCCATGTGTTGTTCGCCAATCCCAGCAGAGGACCAACGGAATGATTTGTGTTGCACGGCGTTCAACATAGACTTGCTTTTGAAACCTGAACAACCTGTTTGTACAAAGAAATGGGACAGAGCCTGGCGTCAGTGTTCCTGCTGCAATCTATCACGGGAGTATTTCGCTAATCCTGAAAAGTCTCTTTGTTAAGCCAACATCCACTGAATATGACTGTGGCGAACATCCGAACAGATTTCAGAACACGATCGAGTTATCAAGCGAGCTTTCTTGGCCCAAATCCTCCTCCACGTTGTCAACCTATATAAGGCCATCTTTGAGACTCTCCGAGAGATCTTTCCGAATCACCAATATCCGTCAGCTTATCACAATCTCATTCCACACGAACCACGTCAGAATTACAGAAACATCTTCACCTCAACATCAACAACCATGTCGCACTCTTTCGAGATAAACGGAAATTCTCCTTTTCTCTTTCTCCCTGAGCATCTTCTCATTTCATTCTTGAACAAGGCCTCTTTCGATGGAGCCGATATTGATGAGATCATGACGGAAGTCATAGGCACTCGTAGATTGTTCCTTTCGGAACCACGCCATGAGTCCGAGATCTTGAAAAGCGTACTTCGCAAGGGGCAGTTCCCTTTCACGCTGAAAGGTTACTTCAAGTTTGGTTTCCAGCCTTGTTCCCAGTGGATATCTGCGCAGGGTCGAGACCCAAACCGCGGCGAACAGTCAGTCATTGTCGGTTTTGCGGAGCGATATAAGTCTGAAGAGGATACAAAAGATGGTCTGAATATCTTGAAGTTATTTTTACAGCAAACACTCCAGGCTATCGGGGCTTCAGCTTCTGATCCGTTTCCACGACCCCCTATCGACCACGTGGTTGAATGGATCAAATGGACCGCAGATGCATTGTTTGCTGATGAGTTTCGAGATGGCATCTGTGACATGATCGAGATGCTGTGCAAGAGGGGCGATGTATTGATCTTTATCAAGATCGCTTTGGGGCCCAAGGCCATCCAGAGACAGCACCCGACAACGCAGTCGAGCTTGCAATGCAATCTTACTGCCCCAGCTCTCTCCTGGAGAACTTTCTCATGTATCGCCCAATTGGCGAAGGGCCACTAACCGCTAGGAGCAAGCTCTGGAGACGTTTCGGTTCTGATCTGCCTCGAGGAACGCATCGCGCTGTGTCAAACATGGAGTGGATCGTTGCTGGTATTCACACCCAGTTCTACGGCCGAAAGTTTGGTCCTTTCACTGGTTATGGTGAGAGACTCAAAGGATTTGATTACCCGGATGGTATTGCTGAAGTATACAAGATCAAGGCTTATTTGCTTTCGAACGACTACTGTACCGACAACACTGAAAGGGAGGCTCTAAACAATCTCTCTCAGGCGGTCACCAAGACCCAGGAGATGATGCCATTCACTGGTCGTCTTCATCATAGTGAGGAGAGCGAGAATGAAGGCTTATTCAGACTTTTCAGTGCTGTATCATGCCTCGCTTCCAATTCTTACAAAACGGAGTGTGAGAAGCTGACTGAGGAGTTTGGCCCACGACGCCATCAATTCATCATCAATGATCGATTTGATCCTCGAATTGAATGGATGAAGTATACAGCTGACGTCAAAATTCCTGAGTTGCAGAGTGAACCTGGAAAGAAGTTTCGCGATGAGGCTCTCGACATCTGGCGACGCTTGATCATCGAGCGTGGCGACAGCCGTCGATGGTGGGAGATTACGGAGCAGGGTAAGTGGTTCGTTCCTATTGAAGATGTCAAGTCTTCTCTCAGAGTCGCAAATCCATCTGCTGCAGATGCTATGGGTCTGTAAGTGTTTCTGCTTTGGGTTGTTTGGGTTTTTGGGGGAGAGCTTTGGTGTTTTCGCGTGGCCCCATGGCCGACGCTGGACGCTTTACACTCGGGAGTCTTGAGTTTGTTGAGATCTAGTTGAATAAAAAGGTAAGTACATGACCCCAATTTTCGAATCGTACCATTGTGAGGGAAATAAGATAGTGACCGTGATACTAACGTTGCAATAACCAGGATGTGAACCCCGCACAACAGCCGCCGATCCCACTCAGAGTCGGGGAACCTTGATCATATCCTTCCTGATTGAGTATACGGAACCGACGCTTATCGGCCGGTCATGTTTCTCCATGAATGTTGAGCGAATCTTGGTGCGGCTCTACAATTGAAGTCCGGATCCTTCCGTCGCGCTGACTCGGTATAAAAGATCGACAGCGAGGCTTCTTCAGGTTTTCCCTCCTCCAAGGTTCTCTGCTCAATCACCGACCATGAGGTCCTCTTTGTCTCAGGTGGCAACAGCCAGCATCCTTCTGGCTTCAGGTGTCAATTCTCTCGCCGTCGCGCATCCTCACTCCTTGCGAAGCGACACGCCCGATGAGTCCCCGGCTCTCAAGATTCCTGGATTGCCTCTTCCTAACGCGACGAAGTCCTACTGGCAAGATCCTCCTCACCGCATCGCCAACCTCCGCACTACGAAGGATCTGCCGACAGAGAAGACCTTTGACTATGTCATCATTGGTTCCGGTATCTCAGGTGCTGCTACAGCACACAAGCTGTTGGATCGCGACTCAAGCCTATCAATTCTGATGATTGAAGCGCGAACTGCAGCTTCAGGCGCGACTGGTCGCAATGGAGGTCATTGCAAACCTGGTGACTACAATGGTGTGAAGGCATGGGTCGAGGCATATGGCGAGGATGATGCTCTTCGAATCGCCAACATGGAGCAGGATTGTGTCGACGACGTGCGCGATTTTGTCCGCTCACACAACGTTTCGAGCGATTTCACAGACGTCGAGACCGCCAGTCTGTACTGGACTGATGATTCGTTCAAGACAGCCGTTGAGTCAATTGAGTTTCAGCATGAGCTTGAGAAGCGCCGGCCCAATGACGTTCCCAAGAACAAGAGGACTATCTGGAAGGGCCAGGATGCTCGCGATTACTGGGGATGGCCTGAGATCGTTGGAGCTGTGACCTTCAAAGCTCATACTCAGAACCCATACCATACCGTTTGTGGGATGCTTGAGTACAGTCTTGAGAAAGGTCTCAATCTACAGACAAACACCATGGCGCTGAGCCTCAACCAGCTCGGCAAGAAGACCGAGGCTGGAGCAAGATGGGAAGTCAAGACGAACCGAGGAACCGTCAAGAGCAAACAAGTCGTCCTCGCTACCAACGGCTTCACCCCGGCTCTTCACCCCGGCATCGCAAGCACCAACTTCACCATGCCTGTCCGCAACCAAGTCTCCGCCGTAACGCCTTCTGCCAACACGACCGACAACAAGGTCTTTCGACGAAGCAACAGCGTTCCCGATCTCCACAGCGGCAACGTCTACATCGCCGCTCAGCCCCCAGGCGCCAAAAACGCCGGCAGTGTTGTGATTGGCGGGTCAACACAAATGTCCCCCACGCGCGAACGCTACATCACGGACGATACCGCCATCAACGACCAGATTGCATACGTTCTACACGGCGCAGCGCGAACGGTCTATGGTTATGAGAATTGGGGCGGTTCAACGAAGGTCATTCAGGACTGGACGGGTATTGTGTGCGAGACACCGGATGGGTTTCCTCTGGTCGGCGAGGTTCCGGCTGAGGATGGATTGTGGGCTATCGTTTGTATGAACGGGCATGGGATGGCGTGGGCTTATAGGAGTGCTGAGGCGCTTGTTGATATGATGACCGAGGGAAAAACGCCGAAGTGGTTTCCTGAGCAGTTCAAGGCGCAGCGAGCGTGGGAGGTTCAGAGTAACGAGGAGCTGTAAATGTTGAAAAGAAATCAAAAATTTGAGAGATATTTGTTTGGTCAGAACACGAGCTAAGTGAGGTCGCATGATTAGTGAAAGCGAAACGTTGCTTGCCCAACTCGGCTACCAATGAACCCAGAGTCGACAGCATTGACCTTCCTAGCATGACGAAGAACTACAGAACAGAATTGCAGCAATGTGCACCCTGTTAGTTCGTGCAGGCTAAATGGACTGTTAATTTATTAATGCCGGCAAGTACAAAATCTCCGACGACTTTGGTGGTGATAGATATTCCTAGTGCTGTAGACTTTTATTGGACGACGTGAATGCTTCCTATGGTGTCGGCGATCTTGCCGGCTGTTTCGTTTCCCGTCGAACCCGGGGTGACCTTGGCATCTCCTTTCCTCTTTCTCCTCTTCGACATCTCCGTTGAATCGAAATGAAACCGGCTGCTGACGAGCTTGTGTAGAGTGGGCAGCGAGGCGGACACAATTCCAATTCCTGATTCAACAACAGACCAAAATTACAATGTTTGCGGCGTTATCTATTTCATTGTTAGATAGACAAACAAGCTGAGGTAGTGAGAAAGGATACTAACACAGATAATTCGGGATAATAGTGTAATACTTTACATAGGGAAGTCGGATTATAGTACAGAGCGGTGCCCTGTCAACGGTAGTGCACACCATTAAGCACTCAAAAGGCAACAACAAGCCTCACAAAGCGGCCGATCCCAGAACAGCACTGACGCCAATCTTTGTCGCTAACTTCATGTTGAATTTGTAGAGCATAAAGAGAGGCAAGATAGCACAGATCCAATCTGTCACGACTGCGCCAGCAGATACAAGATAGCCGAGGCTTGCAATGACTACTGTTGATGCACATGTTCCTGTATGGCCCCAAGCGATAGAAATTGGCCGGCAGATGAGGAACAGCCCGATAATAACGACGCTTGTAGATAATATGGCAAATTTGAGGTTGCACCAGATGATAATACGGTGTGTTTCGATCACGGCGATGCGGAGAAGGGTGACGCAAATGGAGCTTTTGAGAAACAGCAACGAGAAGCAGTATGTGACTTGGAAGCACCAGAGGAACTAAATACACGTGGGTAAGCCACTGCTCTTTTTGGCAATAATTCACAATACATACCTTTCGTCCATCATTCTGCAGATAGGCATTTAAATTCTTTGTCTTTCGTACCAAGGCCGGCAAAAACACTTCACGCAACAATACCGCTCACAGCGACATATAGCATCCGAGGTAAAGGTGTATCAGTATTGTACCTTGATTTATCACAGAACGGATATTCGCTTACCCAACCGACCAGCATGAGACCATCATCGACGTCAAAAATATGGTGTTTTAACCGAGCGTAATATCTCAGAATAAGGATAATTAATGTCGGAATGAGAAAGAAAATGCCAACTGCAAGGAGAGTACGGCCAAGAGATGTTGGCTCTACCGACGTTGCGGTTGCATCGATGGCCATAATACGGTGGAGAGCAGGCAGGATAAGATCTCGAGAATTATCGACTGGTCATTCTGGAGAAATGCACCCGGTTTTACAGGGCAGAGTTGCTCCTTATAGCGACGTGACTCGACCGCAGCTTGGCCTCACTCCACACAAGTGGCTTCGTATTCGAACAAATCGTTGGGAGGCATCGCAGATTTGTCTCTGATCACTTCATCTAGAGACGCGGGACAATTGGAGTCGTGGTAAGAGACGTCATTAATGCAGCGTGCTTTTGCTGGTTGACTTCTCATCCCTCACGAGGTGCCGTCTCGTGAGTTTCTGTTGGCCAGGCTTGAGGCCTGCGCCGCACAGCGTAATGGCTCCGTCCAAACAATGAGTTCTATTATTATTAGGAAATCTGTTACGACTCAGCGGTCATATATCTAACTGGTTACCAAATGAAAATGAACTCAGCGGTTACGTCACGCGGACCTTATACAACCTCAGCAATCAGCCAGCCACGGTTTTACGCGACCAGACACCGCCAACCTGTGAGCCACCGTAGTTGTAGAGAAGGTGGCTGTGTAACTAGGCAGACTGGAAGCTCAAGCCACAACCCCTCATTAACCAGGATGATAGATAAGAAAAAGGCTCACTGTTGTTCTTGTTCAACTAGACGGAGACTCTCCAAACTATCCAACTTATTCAAAACGTCATGGCTTCTTTGCCATCAAGGCTTTGCACTCTTTGCGAAGGCATATTTGAAGGAGAGCTCCCAGACAGTCGCCAGTGGCTTTCACATCACAAGAGAGCGGACCTCCTGGCCGCATCGCGTCTTGGCTGCTTTATCTGCCGAACCGTCGTGAAGAGCCGCTCTTGGGATGCATTTCCTGAGCAGGCTTGGGATACTTTTCAGTATCATATTTTATACGAGCGAGACCAGTCCGGCCTTGAATTTCAAGGATTGACTATTCGTCTATCGTTGAATACAGGAGCAAGATGGAGTTTCAGAAACGAAACCCTCGGCCGTAGGATTTGCAGACACAGCAGAAACAATTAAATATTCTGATCTATGCAACAGGTGGAAAACAAGCATCCAACTTCTATACTCCACGGACGGATCCTTTTGGCTCTGATCTTCCTCAAAAGTGGATTCAAGACTGTATCAACAATCATACAATATGCAACCAGGATGATCTGTCATATCGCCCGACAAGATTATTGGAGATTATCGATTCCAAACGGCTGAGACTTGTAGAGACTTCCACAAGCCCTACTGGGCCATACGTCTCCTTCTCTCACTGTTGGGGCAACCAGGAGATGCTTATGCTGAAAGCCGAGAATCTTGACCAGTTTCGCACCGAGATTCTAGTGGATGACCTCCCTAAAAAGTATCAAGAAGCGATTAACTTCTCTTCTCGTCTTAATATTTATTTTATATGGATCGACTCGCTCTGCATTATTCAGGATGATGGAGAAGACTGGCAACGCGAGGCTGTCACTATGAAGAAAGTCTATGGTTGTTCCTTACTCAATATATGCTCCGCCGCAGCCACGGACGTTAACGGCGTAAGCTTTCGCGGAAGGGATCCGGGTATAATGGAAGCTCTGTTCTTTACTTCATCTTGGGATGGTGAGGAGCAAAAAAGCGTCTACCTTGAGTACGACACGATGTGGGACGATATCCTGAACTCTCCATTAAGGAAGAGAGCATGGGTCTTTCAAGAGTGGTACCTATCTCCTCGATCACTCATCCTCGCCCATAGCCAACTATGGTGGCACTGTCGAAAAAGGGTAGCTTGCGAGCAACACCCGGAAAACCACTGGAATGGAAGATCTCTTGAAGGAATGAAAGACAACAAACCAAAAGCAAAACCGTGGCTCTCAGGTGCCCAAATCTGGGAGACGTATGTCCGAGAGTACGTTGGGACCCGTCTAACCCAAGAGTCCGACCGGCTCATTGCATTTGCGGGAGTTGCTCAGGGATTTGGCCAATCTCAGAAAGAGATACATGATCAGTATGACCCAGAGAACATTAGACCCGACCTGCTTGTTGATGTATCTTCCAAGATATTTGATCAGTACCATATACAACCCCCCTTTCGACAGCCCCACCCTTTCGTCAAGCGAAAAAAAAATAGCACCACCAAAAATGGACAACTTCACTTATAAACAACTCGGCCAAAATGAGGGACATGTGCAAAATATCTCATCTCACAATAGCGAACAACTATCTCTATTACAATTTAGGTCTTTTAATAAGCCGTCCTGACCGCGTGGTTCGTTGCTGAGGTACGGCTTCCTCTCTCACTTCAATGACCGAGCTAGCCTCTGATTCTGACTCTCGCTCGTCTGAACAGACAGATTCCACCACGACAGACTCGTTTTGAGTCTCCCCTTCAGGTATGGCTTCTCCAACAGCTAAAGTCTCCCCGAGAGTCATAAAACGCCTGTTAGGATTCGGTACCGCCTTCCTCTTCTTCCCTCTCTTCAGCCGAGCCAATTCTTCCTCTAGGCTGGCAATCCTCTGCGTATGCGCCGCTACTGTCTGTTGTTGAGCCTCAAAGCCCTTGGCTATCACGTTGTACCGTCTCCGCGTCTTTGGTGTTTTGTTCAGCCCAAGATCTCGAATTTGACGGCTCGTCTGTGGAGTATCGTCCGAGCCAAGATACGGCCTAGGTTCAGGAGTCACTCTTGGGTCGCTGTTTGGCCTGTCTCGTTGGATTTCAGGGTGTCGCAGCGCTTTGGAACGCGAAATCGGCCAGTTGCCAGTGACCCTCCAGCCTGACAGTATGTTCTTCTTAGTCATTCCAACTCGGCGAGCCTTGGCGTAGGCCCTGATGAAATTGACCTTGTCCATCGGAGCGGAATCAGTCAACGAGGCGAACCTTTCCAGCTCTCTTCGATATGCAGCCTTTAACGCGTTGAAGACTCCATTGTCTAGTGGTTGGAGTCCATGAGAGCAGTGTGCTGGTAGATAGCAGCAATAAACATTGTTTAAAAAACACGTGGCCATCCATTCATCCTTCCACCACTCAGCACTGATCGTGAGATGGGGAAAATGGAGGACATACTGTTGCATGGCTTCCGTGACCATCTAAGATGATCAGTCTCGCGTCTGACTCGTCGGCAGGTGTAGTCTGGGGCAGATAAACTCTTTCAAGCCATTCAATGCCTATGTGGTCATTAGTCCACCCGTTGGGCGAAGTTATGTAATACCAGTCTGCTATCTGCTTGAACTCGTCAAGGAACCATTGTTTCTGCAGTTCCTTCCCCTTGAAGATTATGCCAGGAACTAAAGCGCGGCCGTCAGCAGTGACAGCTTCGATGAATGAAGTCCAATTCCGAGTCTGTGGTCCCTTGAGGAAGGCCTTGCGCTTCGGGTCCGCGCTTCCAACAACTAAGCTATCTAGGCCTGAATGAAGAGAATTAGTCGGTCAAAATGCAAGCACCGACAAGTAATAGAGGTGAATACTTGCCGAAACCAGTCATAATACCGCCTTCATCAACGTTGACGGTGTTTTCAGGCTTGATCCAGCCATACTGGCCATCCCGGATATCAAAGTACCAATGAACCGCTCTAGGTGTGAAAGAGTCGAACCTTTTAGCTTCTTGACGTCTACCCATCTTGGTCTTTAGGTCTGCGCGGCGATTGATAAACTTGATCACCCAGTTACGTCCTAAGTCGGGATGTTCGCCCTGCTGTCTCAGCAGGCCCATGACGCAAGCGCGGATCTGACTGTGGGACGGAGCATAGCCCAAAGACTCCTGACGGAGTATCCAGAAAGCGAGCCTATCTTCTTGGCTCTTGGACAAACGTCGGCGAGGCTGGATCTGGTCTTCAGCGGCCCCACGGCCGTTAAGTCTATCGATGAGGGTCGTTCGGGGCACTCCTCTTCTCTGGGCCGCTTGAGGGGGTGAAAAACCATGATCGGTAATGTCCAATATGGCGTCAGCCATATCGTCCTCTGTATATTCCCATTTAAGTCGTGATTTAGGCATTTTTCTGCTGTTGTCGAGGGTAAAGATCAAAAATCACGAGAAAGAGCGGTGAGGAGGTTAGTGACCATATTCAAAATATTTCAATAGCATGACTTGGATCTATCGCGTGCCCAACACATCCTCAACAGGTCAAAATAATTATCTCCACTCATTTATATAATCAATAAAAGAAGCTTCTTTTAGGTAGCTATTTATTCTGGCCAAATTTCGTATAAGTGAAGTTGACGAATTTTGGTGGTGCTATTTTTTTTTTGCTTGACGAAAGGGTGGGGCTGTCGAAAGGGGGGTTGTATATGGTACCTGGCTGGATTATGGCGCTCGCATTTGCCTCAAGCTCTGTGTTGGGGAACTGATAACACTTTCACCAGATCAATGCGAACGTCCGCATACACGGCCCCTTCTTGGTCTTGGGCTTCTATGACAGGTCCTATCCAGCTAGCGGGCCTCACTCCATTTGCTAACGATACTTTTGTCTCTGTTGAATCCGTTTGGCTCAAGCACGCCGATGAGCGCCACAGTACAGGTCTTATCCATGGCGGATATATGAAGCTCCGAGGGCATCTTATCGGGCCACTTACTTTGGAACACCAGGAGTTGCCAAAGGTTAGCTCCAAAGGCCGCATTGAAGTTGACGATGCTACAAAATACCTACCCAAAGTTACTGACGGTGGTAATTTCGACACCTGGGGTGGTGTCTTATATCCCGATGAAATGACACAAGACACGTCTGATAGGATAGTTCCCTTACTATCCTATTTGGACAACCTCACTCCAGGTCTCTGCGAAAGGGGTATCATCGATAATGCATCGAGAAAGACTGAGCGATTGGAAGAAGCCAAAGGTCGTTACTTTTGCTTACCTGTTGTGCGGGATGAGTGTTTTGTGAAGAATGGGCGTTTTCTCTTTGAGGATTCGTTTGAAACTCTCTACTGCCTTGCTTTGTTTCAACCTACACATCAAGATACCGTTTTCCATCGTATTGGGATGATAAGGTTCGAGAAGGAGATACCGAGTGAGCAGTTTGAAGGTACTTATGCCAAAACTGCAATTACGGTATTATAAGATTAGTGATTAGTATTATCGGAACCTCGCAGGTCAGAGAATTCAATATAGTGTGGACATCTTGCTACCTGTTCTCCTAATAAAGGCTGATACACAGAAAACTATTCCAGGTTTCCGAGTCCCCTACAAACATATCTCTGGTGTGCCTTGCAAGAACATACGGAATAAATTCATCAAAGCCTTGAACGTCTGGATCGAAGCTCCAGTTGAGAAGATGGCTCTGTTGAAAGAAGTAACCAACATACTTCACAATTCGTCACTCATGAGCCTGCAGTGAAGGCAGCCTGGTAGGTATTAGATTACACCTGCTTCTACAATCACCTACCCTGTGCAAGCGCACGCTGCCCAGCAGACCCGCAAACTCCTAAGGACCTTCATGACCTTACCGTGACCGTTATAACGACTAATGTCGGCAGCAAGCTAGTCTCTGGCCTCAGAGCCTGCCGGATTAAGGACTTGGACTCTCAATCTCTAGTAGCTGCTATCTGAGATGGCCTCTATCTGTAAGGGAGGAGTGGGCGAGCTTGGTTATATGACCGTGATCTCAACTAGTGGAGCCACGGGAACGGATTGACAATCACCAGTTACCGCTTGTACTCGTTGGCTTTTTATCTCTTCAAGGGAGTCCAATAACGAGGCTTGATATCTGGGATATCTAATATTTAAAGGTTAGAGGGGCTGCTGTCGGACCAGCCCCTATAAGATCTTTTACCATGCATATATTAATAATTGTCATAGCTAGACAGCCTCTTGCACGCCCATTGCCTTTTGTGAGGCTGGTAAGTCTTATCCCGCCTCACCCCCTCTCGTTGCGTTTAAAAGAAGAAGAATCGATTGACAATTTGCTTAAAACAATTAAAACTTAATCTATAGACTAGATAAGAATACAGGCCTGCTCTGGCCGAACTTGCATGGCGTTGTTCTATTATAGACCTTGGTTAAGTCTTGTTTCGAGTAGCTTGTTATTTTCCGAACTCGCTCATTAACCCCGGCTTTATACAACCATACAAAGGAGACACCGATCTACCAGGGCACTGTCCTGTTTTATGTCTGTATTACAATTAATTCATTTTACCCTTGTCTGGAGGGTGATGATTGTATGCAAGTAACACCAATGATGGGCCCAATAAAGACTCTACGATCTTGATGCAAGTGAGATGTAGAGACAGATCATACAGACTTAATTTTTCAAGTCCGACCCTGAGTCCGAGCCGGCATATCAATCAAGTCTCGGAATAAAGCCCACTTATATTCGCCATGATCATGACAGAGAGGTACCTCATTGGCCAGTCTTTTGACCCCTGCGAGCGCAACGTCCATTTGCCTAGAGTGCGAAGTTCAAAGAGAAGCAATTGTGCACTTTCAATGGCAAACACCCCATGTTTCTCTTTCTCTCTCTCTCTTTACATTTTTACCGTCCCTTCACACTCTCTTTTCTCTCTCTTTAATCAAGGCTAAGCCTGCTCTCATGGCCGAGTTTCGCAACGTCGAGATGCACGCATCACAACAGCACGGCATAACACACGCTACAGGCTACCCCAAGGAAGCATCCGTCGGATACAATGACCACGATTCCAGTATCAGAGAATCAGGTCGACCTGACCTGCAGGAAAAGTCAGCTCAGTCCGCCTTCAATATCGTCGAGACCCCTATGCGATCTGCAACAACCTTCTTTGTCCCGCCGCAGCAGCAGCGCGATCAACGATGGTGGCACAGAATTGGCCGCCCTGGAATAATTACCCTCACATTTGTACGGGTGTTACATTCTTTTGTACCGCACTCCTTATCTTCCTCTGGAACGGCGCCGACAGAGCAAGAAGTGGCCATCATCGTGCCAAATTTTGGGACGACATCGTATTCAACGGCTGGGCAACACAGCTAGTCACCATCTGCTCTGCTGTCATACGAGTGTCAATTGGTTTTCAGATTGGCCTTGCCGCTGCTGCAATGGCAGCCGTTATCCTCGAGACTTCAGGTAGTCGTTTCTGTGATACAGCGATGCTGTCTATCCAGAGAGCCTCAAGCTCTAGCGCCGGCCCGCTGGATCTCCTCCCTACGGCTTGGAGGCACTTCTTTGCAGGTCGCGCCTCAGGACTTCTTTAACTTCTAGTCCTTGCTCTAACGGTCGTCATTGCATTAATATCGACCCTCACCTCGACTATCCTCCTCTTCGATCTCGGCGAAGGCCAGATCTCGGCTCCGATAACCACTGCTATCAAAGCTGTTGGCTTCGATACAGCAGGCAGCTCTGCTTACAGCAGCATTGCGTACTGGAGATCCAGGCCTCCAGCCCATTGGCGATTTGCCGAGATGGAGACACCACTTCGCATCGACAATGCTGTCGATACAGGAGACGTCTATCGCGCAATGCTGCCGTATGATAAGGCATCGGACAGAGCTACTCTCGAGTATTATCATGGTCCTGCTGTTGTTATCAATCAGCGTACTGCTTGTTTCCCACCAACTTTCATCAATACTTCAATCCAGTGGGACACAGGTGAGAGGACAGGGATCAACGGCTTGTATCTCACATTCGCCGTCGAAAACCAGACTGACTCCTTGGTAAGGAGCTAAGCAAGTCTGTACAGGTATATTGCAAGCTACAGAACATCTGGAATGACACCAAAACGTCGACGAACTGGCCTACTGCCTTGTGCAACGAGCTTGCGATGGTGGAAGTGTCCTCGAAAAACGTTACAATGAATCCGCTATCTGGTTGGTCATATGGCTTCAGATATCTTACCCTCATAAACTCTGGTGAAGTGCTGAATGAGCGTTTTGAGTCAGGCATGGGTAGTGCAATCCCGCCTGACCTTCAAAAGGAGTTGGATAATTTGTCATATCGGACAGATGGGCCATGGACATTGGCCCAGACAGCTAATGGGACTGAGGTGTTCAACGCCACTATTTGTTTCATCAGCCAGAATCTGCCTCACAAGTTCAACGTCACTATGACCGAGAAAGCCGTCGCTTCAGAACCTACGTTCTTGACGGAGTTGTCAAGCCTTACAGTCCTAAGGAACGATACAGGTGTTCTCAGACAACTTGGCGTCGCCATCTCTCCAGACAATACCACGGGACGCGGCACCTTGGATCTCGAAGTCCACTCAGGGCCAGACCTTTGGATGGAGCTCGACGGAGAAGTATCGATACAGTCTGCGTACTTGGAGCTTTGGGTCACACTGGTTGAATTTTCCACTCTCGGTGGCTGGAGCCTCGCAGGCAACATTGTGTTCAATGACCTCACCACTACGGTCATTTGGGCGACGCATCCAGAGCATGCAGCTATGTTCCAGAAAATCCTCCATGAGACCAGCAACCCAGCACTAGCCCTGCAAGCAGTTATGTTCCGTGTTTATCAGATGTTATACTACGGCTGGCTTCCCATCTTCGAACCTACACACGAGGGTGTTTCCAGGCACAGGTCTATATACTTTGTTAGCAAAACCATACCAATTATAAGTCAGCCAGTATTAAGAAAACCTAATTATATTTAGAAGCCTATTCCTATATTATATAATCATAAAAGTAATAAACTTTTAGGGGAAATAAACTAAGATGTTAAATAAATATTTATAGATTTTTCTTAGCTATAGAAGTTACATCAAAAACTCCAAGCTATTAATAAATCTTATAACTTCTTAAAAGTATTATTCCTCCCCTAATAGCTAAGGATGAGGCCATTTACTTCAGGTTATGTAAGAGGTAATGTAACGGAGTGTTGGCTGCATTACCTGAGATGCCTCCTTTTCTGTGCGATTTGACCGTAAGAAAAGGTAATCTTGATGGCCCACAAGTACCCAGCCATGCCTTGGCGACGAGAGGTCTGCTTCGTGATTACATAATACGATTCTTGTTATCACCAACGCCAGTCTCCAGCCCCTCATCTTCATCTTCATTCCTCAACCGCTTCCTGTTCAAAGTGACAACAATGGCGCCACCTCAATTGACGATTAACCCACCTTTACTAAACTCGGCAACTCCATGGGCCACCGACATCAACGATCTTCTGGCAATCGCTTCATCCCCTTCGACAGGCGCTATCACGACCCGCACTTCGCTTATCAATGGCTTCGGCCATCAACATGAGCAGCACCAATACCTCTTCTTCAACCCTGCAACTGCAGCCCCCAATCAAGGCACTTCTTCCAACCAGATTCTACCAAAGGGCCACACAGAAGATGCAATGGCAAGCTTGAATAACCTGGGCTACAGTCCCATCAAGCTCGATGGGTATCTCGGCTTCTTATCAGAGATTGCTCGTCGCCTGCCCCAATTGCGAAAGACTTTCATCGTCAGTGTTACGGGCTCCCCCGAGGACATACAACAAAGCTATGCGCGCATCGAGGTCGCGTCGAAGACCCTTCCTTTCCCTCTGGCTATGGAGGTCAACTTGAGCTGTCCAAACATCCCAGGCGCTCCACCGCCTGCGTATGGGGGCGCTGCTCTCAAGAAATATCTGGATCTGCTTCCGAAGGATCCTTCTGTGCCCATTGGTATCAAGACGCCGCCTTATACCCACCATGGACAGTTTGCAACCTTGATTGAAACCTTGCTACCAGCTGCATCGTCTCTAAGCTTCATCACCGCCACCAACACTCTCGGGTCGTGTCTCATTCTTGAAAACGACAAGCTAGACCCCCAATTACCAGGCACTGGCGTCGGTGGTATGGCCGGTCCACCTCTTCACCCGCTTGCTCTCGGTAACGTGTCAACGTTGAGAAAGATGCTTGACCAAGTCCCGGAACTGAGTCATATAAAGATCATCGGCGTTGGTGGAGTCCGTGACGGGGACGGTTATCGAAGGATGAGGAGCGTTGGAGCTTATGCCGTAGCGGTGGGGACAGGTTTGGGGAAGCAAGGACCAGGGGTGTTTGAGAGAATTGAAAGAGATTTGAAGGGGGAGTGGAGAGTGAGTTCCTTGAAGGAGAAGCTGTGAGTGGCCAAACCGTAAAGGGGTAATGTCTGATCTCCGTAACTTTGAGAGTGACGTTAGAGAGACTGTTCATGTGTTCACGAGACGCGGTTGGCCATTGTTTGAACTCTATCAACGCTTGCATTTAACATCTCTAAAACATCTATAATTGCGTCTAAACATCTTTCCTCCCTGTACCCTCTAAGAAGAGTTGGAGTTATCGGCACAAGACCAAGCGGCAGAACCGCCGCTCACGTTGTAAGAGTCGATAATACCCTTGATGGAACCATAAGTACCACCGACCATGAGGAAGGTACCGAGAACGATAACAAAGATACACCAGCTGACCATCATGGTCCACTTGGTAGTGCGCTGAGACTTGTCCTTGCCCTCAGCCCAGTGGTCGTAGAGCCAGAGGCAGCCAAAGAGCTGCATGCACTGCAGTGTTCCGAGAAGAGCGCCGACGAGAGAGACGAGACCGCCGAAGACGGGGATACCGGAAGCGATGACGTAGGCGATGATAGCCATGCCGAAAGTGCAGCTAAGCCAGACGGCCCAGTGGGTGAAGGAGTTGGCGGTAAGATGCTTGGAGCCTCGGAGGAGGCGAACGAAGGCGTACTTGGCGGGAACCTTCATGATGTTAGTGCTTATTATCACAAAACAGTGAGAAAGGCCAACTTACGTGAGTGTAGAGGGTAGCAGAGACAATGAGACCAGGAAGAGCCAGGCCGTAGCTGACCTTCTTGATAGTCTTTCCAGCAGATCCGAGAGCGGGGGAAGCGACGTAGGTACCGCAGTAGTAGTAGACAACAATGCCGACAACAATGTAAACGACAGTGACGACGCTCTGGCAAAGGATCAGAGCCTTCTTGTAGTGCTTGGGCTCTCGCATCTCAGCCGCGATAGGAAAGAAGACGGGAGTTCCGCAGTAGGCGAAGATGAAGGCGGCGATGGCGGACATAGCCTCAGCGAAGGTAGGGGTGTTGAAGAGCTTGTAGTCGGACTTCCAGACGCCGTCCTTGGGAGCGAGATCGGGGCGGTCCTGGACACCAACGGCGATGGTAACGACAAAGACTGTAGTTTGTTAGAGAGGTTTCTGTAGGAGTTGATAATGTGACTTACTGGATGTGACGAGTGTGACGAGACCAACCCAAGCAAGCCAACTGACTTTGTCGAGCGTGCGAATCGACGCGGTAACAAACGCGACAATACACGCAACAGCCACAAAAACAGCAGTGCAAGTACCATGCATACTCAAACTGTTCAAAGCGATCGAAATGCCAAGCATAGCAGATCCCGCAATGCAAATCGTAAGAAGCGAGTACGAGATACCGTAAAACTCCTTTCCAAAGCGTCCAAACACAAGACCAGCTGCGTCATCGATGCCGTAGACCTCAGGGTGTCGCTGCTTGAACCGTCCGACGATGTAGTCTGACCACGTTGTGATGACGGCGATGCAGAGCATACAGATGATGCCGGGGATGAGACCGAGGGCGTCGAAGGAGGCGGGAATTGACAGGACGCCGAGACCGATTTGGGACTTCATCATCAGAACTGAGGTTCCGAGCCAACCAACCTGTTCTCATTAGCTGTGTCTTCTGGTGTTGTATGCATTAGGTGACGTACGTTTCGGTAGTTGGGACCATCTTCAGTGATTGTTCCAAAGACAGCATCGTTGGTGACACCGGCTTCTTCGCCGTGATGCTTAGTAGGCTCAGGGGCCTGATTCTCCGAATCGTAATGGCTCATGATTGCAGTTCTTCCCTTTCACAAGTTGAACAAAGATGGATAGACAAGAGAAAGGGAACCCAAGAACTGGAGAGTCTGGGGCACGCTTATATATCTGAACCCCATCTCATCTGGGGTATTTGTTCCCACCCAACTACGTAAAAGAGTTTCGTTGGAACATTTGATCTGCTCTACCCCAAACTGACTCGCATCTCCGTTTATGGATCCTTGTGGATAACGTAAGAGATAGGGAGTTTTTGTCACGGTCCAGAAGTTGCAGTGCAAAGGCCCCATGGGGGCAGAATATGCTGAGCGGGCCGAGTTTGTAGCTTATCTCGAACGGGTCAATCATTGACTCTTTTCACAATTCTGAGCCGAGAAATACCGTCCCTCGTCAAATTTTTCTGCAGAGTTTGTCCGCACTTTTCCTCTTTTGTGAACGCGCACTAGACAGAGTCAGGTTAGCGGTTCCGCTTCTCCAATTCAGCTCGCGGCTATTCTCGCTCCAACTCGCGACTCCAACAAGCTTTCACAATCTCGTTGAACCCAAGACAAGGACTGTTTGTTCCTGGGGTGAAATCTCGGGGCCCCGGGTGGCAAGGGATGTTTTTTGTACGTAACAGACAGAGGAAGAAACGTGGTTATGGTATGATGGCAGTGTAAGGTGATTTTTCCCCAAGTTTTTGAGCAAGAGAGTGAAAAGCTTGGTGCGGAGAAGGCGCAGGTTACTCCAAGTTTTTTGACGCCATATCCGCTGCTGCTGCTTGGCTCGGCTTGACATGGGAGATTGTGCAGGTTTCGGCACTTGACGCCGTCTCCACTTGAGGCTGCGGTCGGCCCGAGACTCCTTCGCTGAGTCCAGTTCTTACGGCCGCGGAAGGGGTCATCATCATCACGATAATCAGTATCGCTACCAACAAGAATCACAACATTATCTCTCCTCCTTGTTCAGTGAGTAAAGCTCAGTTCATGTTTATCTCACCATCCTTGAGGAACCCATAAAAGCTATGAACACCCATTTATCACCACATGTTTCCCATCCCCTTACCAGTGGAGTCATCCTCAACGCACGCACTTCTAGACCCAACGACGTTTGTACGTAAAAGAAACCACTTGGTATATAATAACTTTGACCACATGTTTTCTTGGCGATTGTCAATGATAAACAGCGCCCCATGGGGAATATGGAGTTGGTCTCCATTGCGACACGTCGTGACGGCCAAGATCTTCAGATCACTACGGAGTCTATTACATTTTCTTGGATCTTGATCAAGCTTGAATCGTGAAACTGAGTAAACAAAAATGTGGCTAGACCGCGTACAGGTTAAGCTTGTATTAGAAGTGAACTAAAATGATCGCCCCTTAAACCCAGGTTTATTGCCTCACCAAACCGAACGACCTACCCAACACAGAAAAGTCTGCTCCCTCCCTAAGGAAATGTCCCGTATTCTCCGTCGCATGATGTCGGTCTTACCGAGCCTGCAACCTCGGGTCCGCAGCCACACATGTCGAGATTTTTCTTTCTCCCCCTTCCAGAAATTTTCTCAAGCGGCGCTAGCTGATCTTCTAGAACAACTTTGCTTTTACTATTGGTTCGGGAAATGCCCGCCGTCGTGGCAGGGCGCGCCACATGCAAGGGCGCGATTTGATGACGGTCAAACGTGATGCTACCCTAGAGAAGAAGAGACACGTGGAATTGATCAGCAGTGAATGTTTCTGCTTTGTTGTTACTCACATGGCTGTTGGTTGCATTCATGAGTCTACTGGAAGGTGATCGGCAGAGGTCATTTCTCTTGGAATGCTAGGCTTTGAACACCGAGCAACACAAAGGATTTGAACGGGTTAACGGAGATGAACGCCGTGTTATAGCAGGAATCACCCATCCAATCGTACGCCCAGACTATAAGGCTGATCCAGCTCGTGGTTGTGCTCAAAAAGGCAATTACCCATCCTGTCCATTCGTATACTGCGCAGAGGCCAGCACTTCATATTATCCAGAGTAATAAATCCCTCGACGCATTGGTAATCACATAAATGAATGGCAGGATCTAGACTCTTGTTGGTAGTTTCTACGTCCACAGTGATAGATATGCTAACAAAATGGGCCGATTTCTCTTCTCCACTTACCTCCGTGACCCAGTTCTGTCAACGCTCCTTTTTTCTCCATGAAGAGCAAGGATATGGGCGCTTGTTATCAATCATCTAGAATCTGACCTGAAACAGTGCTATCAGTGGTTATTTCCGATTGCAAAGGCATGCCAGACTGGTTGCTTCACCAGCTGTTGGGCGAGCGCGGCCGGTACATTTCAGCATTAGGTGAGATTAAGCATAGAAGGATTAGAATAAATGTTTCACGATATTGTTGCGTCAATCAGCTCGTTTCAGCTGTGACGCTGCTGAGATGCGCGTTAAACGTGATGCATTGCGATGCCTCTTCAGGGTCGTGGATTGATGGCTGATATCCTCTCGGGTATCTCGGTCCCCGTACCAAAGATTGGGAAAAGGACAGAGATTGATGGAGATTGGAAATGAGTAATTCGGGTCCATTGATGGTCCGTGATGACAATGTCGATCAACGAGGGAGGGCGAAGTGATGTTTCAGAATGGTTGTCCTACCCTATGCCTTCATTGTGAATACGATCGTGGACTTGGCAACCATCATGTTGGCGATTGGCGTGCCGTGGAGGAATTGGTATAGAAACTGATCGAAATGCGAGAAAATTGGATGACATGCGTAATGAATCAACGGTCTTGAGCAAAATCGGGGATCACTATGACGTCAAGTTGGTTCAGCACCAAACTTGCTCTCAGCCATTCGAACAATGTGATAGTGCAACAGAAACATCTTGCTTGACGTTCAATCACTCCTCAGCTTTCAGAAATCTACAAAATGAGTGATCTCAAGAGACCAGAAGTAAAGCCAGTGCCCAAAGGACACCGATGGATCCTTTTCGTCTCGGGCCCGACAGCATCCGGCAAGACTTCAGTCGCCAAGTTCATAGCAGAGAAGCTCGATCTCAAATTCGTCGAAGGCGATGATGTGTGCAGCCCTCCCACATGAACTCGAATATACTAACCAGTTTCAGTTCCATCCAAAAACCAACATCGAGAAAATGAGCCACGGCCAACCCCTCACCGATCAAGACCGCTACGGCTGGCTGCAAGCTCTCCACGAACACGCCACTCACCATCCCATCGGTCCAGGAACAGAACATCTCGTCGTCACCTGCTCAGCACTTAAGCGCCAGTACCGTGATATGCTCCGCGAAGGATCTGATAAAGCCGGTGATTTGCGAGTGCACTTCTTACATCTTGATGCACCGGAAGAAGTGCTCACAAAACGAGCTGCTGCGAGGAAGGGACATTTTGCAGGACCTGCGCTTGTGCATAGCCAGTTTGAGGTTCTGGAGAGGCCGACGGAGGATGAGAAGGATGTTTTGATCGTCAGTGTTGATCAGTCGGTTGAAGATGTTCAGAGGGAGGCGTTGGAGAGAGTTAAGGAGCTGTTGGATGATGACCCTGAGTGATCAAACAGAGATCATTTGAAAACATGTTAGATTGTAAATAGCTGCGAGAACTTTCAACAGTGCAACTTGAAATTGCTTATGGTTTTGGGAGTCTTAGGCTTCGCAGTTTCAACCTCTTCCAAAGGCCTAACTATTCACAATACTGCTGCACAAGACTATATGAACCGCCACGCCTAACGTGTCTCCAAATTGCAATTGATAAACGAGGTCATAATAAGCTTTCCGACTCTCTGCCAATTGATTGCACAATGGCAGCATCCTATCAAAACTCAGATTGCTGTCAAGCCTTGCAACCTCAACCTGCAAGAAGATTCAATCAACACCAAAACAACAACGCCTCACCTCAGTTTCCAACCGCCACCTCCCCAGGGCAGTAACCAAAAACAAATAATTCAACACACCTAAAAAAGCTTCAATCAACCTTTACATCATACCACGCTTGATTCATCCATCGCTATGCGCCAGGAACAAAGGGTGGTTATGTCGCCTTGCGATGGATGAATCACGCATGATACGATATAAAGGTAGATTGAAGTTTGGCAAAAACATACAACAGCGGGGATTCGCTGGTCGTCACCGACCCAACTACTAATCCGCCGGTTAGTGGCTTGACTATGGGAGAGCAGACGGGATCCCGTATTTTCCACTACCTATGGTCGTATGTAACAGCCATGCTGTGGTGTCAGCCTATATGCGGAAGCGGGATCGAATACCAGCGTCGCGCATCTCCAACAGCCGCCCGATCGGTCCTCTGGCACAGTACCGATGCCACCAAAACAAAGCTTGTATCTCGGATGCTCCAAGCCGCTGTGACGTGCACCTCAAACTTTTCACACCGGAACAATAATTGAAATGATCAATTGTGAGGAAAGACATCCGCTATGGTGAGCGTGCCATGAAGCAGTTGAGCCGGTAACCGCACCTCCGCAACGGCATAAACGAGATGGTTGCAAGCGAGTTTGTGCGTGCAGTGCAGGTAGATCAGTAAAGCCGCGCGCTGTCGGGTGCTGGGAACGCTGAGAAATCGGATTTGCGCCTGAAACCTGCACCAATTAGAACACTGGTTTCGTGGTCTAACGGTTATGACTGCGGATTCTGATTCCGCCAGCGAGGGTTCGACTCCCTCCGAGACCTTTCCTTTTGCTCTTCGGCATAGTGTCCCCTTTTTTGTTTTTCATTCTTGCTTTCATGAAAGATTCTAACAAGATGAGCTCAGGAATTTTAATCCGGTATGTGATCTAGAGGATTTAAAAGCTCTAGTATTATTTGGCATAATTGCCATTCTGTACATGCTGACAATGCGAAATGGACAATAATGATGAATGCAAGGAGAAGAACATCTAAACGTTGGTGCTGGCCAGGATATGCTGTCCAAACAGATACCTGAAGTTTGGGTAGCTACACTTTGATGTAAAGAGCATCTTCAGGACACCCAGACTACAGAGGATTGAGAACAAAGAGAACAAAGAATTCACAGGTGTTCCAATATTGATTACATAAAGCAATTCAACGGCTTTTAGTAGTAACTTGATCCAGATCTGGCTAGGCGATGAGTTCAATCAACCATGCTATGATCCCCAGGGTGAACATGCGTCAGCGAGTTGAGAATGCTTCACGTAGGCACTGGAGACCGTTCACATGCAGTAACGCAGGGCAAATGCCCATTGCTTGTAATTAGATTGGGATTTATGACGAACAGACCCTGGTTGCTTCGCTTCCTTCATTGTTCTTGGAGAACATTGCCGGTGTTAGGGGGCACTAAGGATAGAGAACAACGCCAGGCCAGTTCCCCTTTCACTCCTTCAGCCCTTATAGCCCCTGAAAGCTTGGGGAATTGCTTCCAGTCTAGACTTGTTAGTTGTCTCAGAAATGAGGTGCAAGACAAGAAGGACACAAGTAGTTGCAGATGTTCTGTACCTTTCGAAGCTCAATCACACAAAAGGATTTCTCAAACAATGACCCGTACAACAGTTGGTGAAATTGATAAAGGGGATCTAACTGAAGAAATGGCCAACAGTTGAGGCGGCAACTATTTTAAATTACCATATCGCGAATTTCCGTGAAGGTGAAGACTACAATACTTTGAACCGTCTTCACTTGATAATTCTCTTCGCACAAGGAGCCTCTTCCCGGTACCCAAGGCTTACCATCTCTCAATTACTGGCTTGTCACACTGAACGACTTCGGATGTTTTGATGTTGATCTGACGCAGCAAGAGAGCCGTCCTGGTATGAGACTTGACGTGGATTAGCGTGTATATGTATCGAGGTTTACAAGACTGGAGGTCATGATACCGTCTCAAACAAATGTCTAGTAGTTCGAGATTTGGCAATGCTAGCTATTATGATGTATGATGCCAAGAACGACTGTGGCATGCGGTGAGAAGCCAAGCGTACAAAACAAGAATACTCCAGACAATCCAACAGAAAGACGCAACAAGGTGATAAAATGATCCACAAATAATACCCTTATCCTCTCTATAAAGCATCCAAGAAATGCTGACCAGGAACAATCCAAATTTTCATCCTTGCCTCCAAGGAAGAGTCATGGAATACGTAGCATTGAGCACCTCATTCGGCCAACTACCTTTCCCAGAACAGAAAGTTTCAGGAACATCACACCCTCAAAGGGGCAATATTCTCGATCTCAAGATCGCGACCCAATTTAAGCGGTTGACAGGCCCGCAAATAAGAGATTTTAGCGGCGAAACCGTGCGGCTCAAGTGTCCACACTTGGAGAGAAACCTCCGGTTGACGTTAGAGTGGAGGATAAACGTCATTGTTATAACGATTCATTTACATGTACCTGAATCATATAAAAGCTCTGAATCCAGGTTTTACAGTGGGAATGAACAAGAATCTACTGAGTTTGAGCGTTTACAATGACTGGACATCAGGATCAGAATCATGATTATTTTTCGAAACCCACGACGCCCTCAACGCCGGGACAAGTGCATCTTGGGAACGTCGCAAGCAGAATCCCCAGCACCATCTCGGACCGAGAAACAGGAGAACCCGACCGTGCAAAGTCAACGCACTCAAGACGGCGTGAACTTCATGGATTACCATCCAGTTTCGTGTCGCGAATGAGCAAGCGACCAATCAGCTCAAGGCGCTTCACAAGAATGTCCAGCGGGAACAGTACAGCGCGCCCTACAGCAGAACAACATGCATCCCAGTATCATACATATGCCCCTGTCGAAGAGGGCTACTATGAAGAGAACCCTTGGTTCGGCGAGGCCGGCAAGAAGCCCATCTTCAGTCTTGGAAAACCTCTTCCCCACCGCGTTCGTCGCAGGGTGGTGAAACCGATCAAACCGGATGGAAAAGTTGATGAAGAGATGGCCATCGTCAAAGAGGAATCTGAAGATACACCCGCAGGGTACGCCTCGCGTACCACTTCAGGCCAGCCATACCGAACGCATACTCAAACCAGTATCGCATCACGCGAAATGCAGAACCAGCAGAGTCGAACTACAGCAGCTGGCGTTGCGCACAACGAGAAGCGAAATGATGCAGGACAGCCGGTATTTGACTATGTCCCTGGCGAAGCAACACCTGCAGCAACACCATCGTATCATGACCCCGCATCAAGAGTTGCTTCTCATCAGCAAAGTAACAACCAACCAGATTACAAGATTGACGGTGAACCTTTGGGTCAGCAGGAGAAGCCAGAGGTTGAAGCTGGTGAGACGGATCCGAATGAGATGAGGAACTGGTGGGCTAGGATACGAGCGAAGCACCCTGAGCCACTTGCTGAATTCCTTGCTACTTCTGTTGCGATATTCTTAGGCCTCACTGGTACTCTGTCTGTGAATCTCTCAGCAAAACAGTCGCAGTCTTATGGAACTTATGAGACTTCATGCTGGGCGTGGGGCTTTGCCTGGATGTTCGGCATCTATCTAGGCGGCGGTGTATCAGGAGCGCACATGAACCCAGCCATTTCCATCTCGCTGTCGCTATTCCGTGGTTTTCCGTGGCGGCAGTGTTTCATCTACATCCTCGCCCAATTCATCGCTAGCATCGTCGCCGGAGCACTCGCATATGGTATCTACGCCGATTCAATCCACTACGTCGATCCCGAGATGGACGGAATGTCAAAGACTTTCTTTTCAACACCTCGAGAATGGGTATCCCTCCAATCCGCATTCTTCAACCAAGTCGTCGGCAGCGCCATCATGATGATCGCAGTATTCGCACTAGGTGATGATCAGAACAACCCACCCGGCGCTGGCATGCATGCCCTGGTACTCGGCTTTCTGGTAACTACCCTCAAGTTCACCCTCGGCTACAACATCGGGTCTGCGCTGAACCCTGCCTCTGATTTCGGACCGAGAGTTGTTGCGTATGCGGTTGGATATCGCGGGTCAAATGTGTTTCACAGCGGATGGTGGTTTTACGGGCCTTGGGCAGCGACGTTGATAGGGTCTGTGGTTGGATGTGCGCTGTATGATGGGTTTGTGTTTGTTGGAAGTGAGAGCCCGATCAACTTTCGGTTTAGTAAGGAAATTAAGAATAGGGCGAATAAGTTGTTGAAAGATTAGACTAGCTATAGATTTGTTCCATGTTTCATTACCACCAACTGCCATCTCAGTGACTTCCACTAGTCTGCTGGACTGTCCTTTGTGTCCAACATCTATTGGATTTGCTTTGCACACGATGTATCTAGGCGCACGGACTAACAGAAGTACTCAATATCAGGCACTCGCCATGGGACCAGCACTGCTCTTTCGTTGCGTGTCTTCCTCATTCCTGAACTCATACACTCTACCCTCATGCTCACCCTCGACCAGCCAAGCTCTAATCTTATTATCTCGCCTGCAACCTTTCAAGCTCACACCCTTAGTCGCGACCGCAATTGACGAGAAAGTAACCTCCGGCAACTCCTCTACTCCATCTTGCCTCATGGCCTTCATCCCATATGCCACGCCAACAGCTACAATGACAAACGAAACAGCATATACACTGACCAGAACTTTTCTCTGATAAGAGAAGTATCCCACCGTCGTTCTTCTGATGCAGGGATACTCCGTCCCATTTTTCACAGGTCGTGTTCCAGACGGTTCATCTGGGTTTGCCGCCCACGATACAATAAGCAATTGTGTATCCGACAACAACGAAATGATCAAATTCTCATACAACCTCCGTATCTGACTCTCAAAATCAGGGACAGGAAGAAACTCATGCCGCCCAACCAACTTCGACGTCATGATCTCGGTACTCTTCCCTTTATCAGGAAGTGATAAGCCCCCATGCAGTAATTCTCGTAACTTTAGCCCCAGCGAGTGAAACGCTGCAATGCGTTGATAATTTCTCCAATCTTTGGGATACACGTAGTTCTCTTGTGGTTCCGCGACAGTCTTGTCCAACGTTCCGTCGTCAGCTGAGTCGTCCACATATGTCGTATTGATGACCTTGCGCAGATACTCCCGATTGGTAACGTTGTACGACTGGAAGCCCTGCGTGTATGTCAGGCTAACTGTGTAGTTGACCTGCCAGTGCTCGCAAGCCGAAATAATGGGTGTAAAATCTGTGTCCCATCCTTTTTGGCTGCTGTTTTCAGCGTGTTTGACCAGTACATCGTCGACTGTAACATAGCCTAGCCATATGATGGGCTCTGTTCTGAAAGCACCAAGATTCTCGGGGAACGGAAGTGTCTGCAATGGTCGATTGAAGTATTTTTCATGCACAATCTGGCGTTCGGAGTAGTCTCCCTCGTCGGCAACACAATTGTAAGTATTCCAACCCTCAGGAATCATCCTGCTCATGTTGAACGGGGCATCCCTGCCGTTGAACTGCTTGACGGTCGAGTTAGTGCCGTTGGCGAGTTGCTCACACTTATATCCCGGGCCGGTGAAGTGGATAACCGTTGAACAATCCCATCCTTTCCCGCAGATTTCATTGGCGACATCGTCTCTCTGAAGCGCCTGCCCTCCTGTAAGAACTCTGGAAGAGATCTCTTCGAGGTATGCACTCGGACTGATCCAAAAGTCAAAGACATCCGGCCCATCCTCATCTGGTAAGGTATCGTTGTACCATGATATTCTGGCCCCTTGCATTATCTCCTCGCCATCTGCCTTTCTCCCGTGAGTCCACTTCTTCTTCGCCTCGTGGTTGAAGTTGAGGGTCCGGACGTTATGGCATGTCCTATCCTCATGCCTGACGACGCTCAGAGTCGCCGAAGTGAAGATGACCACGAACGGCGATATCCACATATAAAGCGCGAGAAGCATAACAAACCATGACTTCTTCCATGCCTCAGCGTTGAGAAGCTCAATGGCATTATGTGCTGCACCAAAGAGCGAGTCAACAGCATGCACGGAGAAGCTCCGATGAGCGACAGACGTCCAAGCAATTTGTTGGTAAGCTAGTGAGACTGCAATAGCAAAGTTTGCTTTCGAGACAAAGGCGAGAGACTGCCCGAGTCGAAGCCACCAGATTTGATTCTTGGCTTCTTTACCAAAGAGATGATTGTTGAGAGTGTCGTGACCAACAGCAGCTGCGATGCCGAAGACAAGACATGCGACCATTAACCATCTGCTCTTGAGAATATTCGACCAAGTTGAGGAACATTGAGAGTCAATAGCTGTAACGGTTTGGTTGGGTTCCTGGTGGGGATTCAGAAGCCTAGTCTCGCTGGTGGTCGTGCCCTGCCAGGCTGGAGGAGATAAAGAGTGAAGTAATGGAGAATGCTGGATGGAACTACCTTCGGATGGAGACCAAGTTGATGCCGATCTGAGGTCTTTCTTATGGTCAGACTCTGGGGGACGAGAGACATCATTCTCCATTTTTGAACGGGACTCAATCTGATCGAAGAGTTGAAGAGGAAAGATCTACATAGACCATGGACCGCTACAGGCATAATCAAGACTGAGAGGAAAATTTAAATCACATTTTGGTGAATTAGTGGCTATGTATTGCGGCCTTCCATCGAGCCATGCCAGGCTGATACATACGCACTGCATACCAAACTCGACAGATAGTTTAGCTTCGGCCTCTTTTAATCTGACGTGCAGGTGAATACGAGAGTGACGGAAATATGATCATGGCAGTTCATGGAACACAGCAGTGGGCATGCTGTTAATTGGGTATTGACCAAGGAACTATCCTCGGCAAAGGTTACTGCATCTATTCTTAGGGCGCATGAGTTACCCAACGGTCGGAAAGGCCTTTAGCCCCCAACTCACTTTGTTTCCCCCATGAAATACGCCCAGATTCGTATGATATGGAGTTCCACGACCCTTCGTGCGACTTAAGATAAGAGCAGCAGCTCGGTCTCCGTAAGAGAGAACTGCCTGTCGAAAAAAAGCGATACCATAGCCTCAACAGGGTATTCCTGTATTAGTTGGGCAGTATTTACTTTTTCCTGGCGCATCACTTGCGCCTCGATGCCAGCACAGTCTGACTGGGCGGTGCCTTGGAATGGTCAAAGTTCCCAGTCAACTTCTTCAATTTCTCCCCGAGTCTCTTCGAAATCTCTTCATCAACATTTGCCCACATTCCTGTCACACTGTTAGTCCGATTCCACCAAATTCTTGTCAAGGGGTTTGCAACTTACCAACTGTTGCCTCCTGAACCTCTGGAAGTGCCTTGTTGACGTGTCCAGACAGGTTGTTCAAAAAGACTTCATCTTCGCCGTTATCCTTGAAGATCTTCCATAGATTACGCGGCTGTTCCCAATCTTCTTCTTCGACGTCGGAGGAATAAGCTTGGACTCTGCCAACCCATTCGCTGTGTGCGACATCTGCGGGGCCACTTTTGACCTTGCGGAATGAGGAGCGAACTGTACTTATTAGAATTTATTGAAGCTCCTGTTCAACAAGATCACATACCATAATCGGGATCAGAGCCGTAGTTGCCGTCAAGGCGCATCGGTCCATCTCTCTGATACGGTGAGTATGCGTCCAGAGGTCGATTGCATGGAAGTTGCTGATAATTGGGCCCAACGCGATAGCGTGCAGCATCGGGATAACTGAACATTCTCGCATGCAGCATGATATCAGCCGAGGGTGCAATACCAGGGATCAAAGTTGAAGGCGAGAAAGCAGCCTGTTCGATATCATGGAAGTGGTTCTCTGGGTTCTTGTTCAACACAAGCTTTCCAACAGGAATAAGAGGATAGTCCTTGTGAGGCCAGATCTTGGTGATGTCGAAGATGTTCCACTTGTAAGTTTCAGCCTCTTTGGGATCCATGACCTGAAGATACATAGTCCATGAAGGATAGTCGCCTCTCTCAATAGAGTTGTACATATCCTTGACATGATAGTCCGGCTCTTCGCCTGCAAGACGCACGGCATCCTCTTGAGAGAGATTCTTGATGCCGGCATCAGGCTTGAAGTGGATCTTGACATATTTGAAAGATCCATCTTCGGGCTTACCAAACTTGAACGTGTGGTTTCCAAAACCATTCACATTCTTGAGAGACTCCGGCACACCTCGAGGTCCGAACAGTTGCATCAGACAGTGAGCGCCTTCTTGGTTGTTGTTGTGAAAGTCCCAAAACATACTCGCATCAGCGACGGCAGTCTGCGGGTGACGTTTATGAGATCTGTTGAGCGAAGGGAACTTAGCTGGATCACGAATGAAGAAAACGGGCAAGTCGTTCCCGACAAAATCCCAGTTTCCTTCCTCTGTCTTCATCTTAAGGGCGAAACCTCTGATGTCACGGAGGGTATCGGAAGATCCCTTTTCGCCAGCTACGGTGGACAGACGAGCAAGGACTTGGGTTTGCTTGCCGATGCGACGGAAAGGTGCTGCTGAACACCAGTCTGTGATATCATGAGTACACTCGAAGTAGCCCCATGCTCCGGCAGCTTTGGCGTGAACAACACTGATATCATTAGTCACGCTTCTCTGTCGAGAAAGGCCGAGGAGACTTACCGTTCAGGAATGCGCTCTCGAGGAAAGTGGGCAAGCGTCTCGATCAATTGCGTGTCTGCCAACAAAGCGAGACCACCGCCTCGAACCTTTGGTCCATGAAGGACGACGGATGAGGTTGGGTCCTCGACGGGCTTGCCCTCTGCGAGGGTATAAACGGGTGCTTCATTCGACTATCATTGTCAGCGATGTAAGTTAACTATACTTTGAAGGCAATTGAAACTCACACCCGACATTTTTGTTTCACTGACAAATGTTTTGTGTCGATTGGTCGTTGAAATGCCAGGCACTGTCCTTATATCCGAGACGTCAGCTCCACAGCCGAATTGTGACGTGATTATTATCAACTCGCGACACAAGTCAAAGGCGTCATAGAGGGCCCTTTATGACTGCATTGTGAGCAACTAGAAACCCATTTCAGCGCTCCTTACCCTGTTCACCTAAATACCGGACCTTTTGCCGCGGTGCTGGGTTGCATTGCAGCCAGCGAGCGGGTTGAACTCGAGAGGCCACCTGCTAGCTTAACGATTTGACCGATGGGTACAGAGGTATCACAAAGCATTCACTTCTCACTGATAGCGGCACCAAAGCTGCGACCGGTATTGAAATCGCTGGGGTTTAAATTGCTCAGTTTACGAAGGTTGATTGTTGTAAACGGAGGGGGAAAGCACTATCTGCTCCTCGACTAGCATATCATAGCCAAGCTTGGATTTTGAGTGACTTTTCTAGGTCGATCACATAATCTAATCATCAAAATCTCTCGGCTCAACATTCGCAACCTCCTTCTCATACTCCTCCAAACTCATGGGCACAAATTCCGTCGGTCTGGTAATAGGCGTAAACCCCTGCCCATGCTCATCAAACTCCCTCAATCTCTTCCTCGTAGCCTCCCTCTTTGCATTCACACTATAAATCTTGACACGATGACAACTACTCGTCACATGCAAGCTCCAATTCCAGCTATGCCGAACCTCCATTGGTTGCGTGTTCAAACTGTTGTCCCAGCATCGAACGACAAGTTCGGTCCAGCCTTCGTGGTCGCAGGGGACTTTGCCAGTGAAGGTTCGCCAGGCGAATTTGTGCTTGGGGGAGAGGTTCTTGATGGGGACGGCGTACCATACGTAGCCGCCGTCGGAGGAGATTTCTACGCGCTCGGGCCAGCGGCCTCCGCCTGAGTATGCCCAGCCTTGAAGAGTCAGAGACCTCCTTGGAATGGAACACGCAATGGGAGACTTACCTTTGACTTCGATCTCACCGTCGTGGACGACAACCTCCTTGTTCCAAGGTGACATGATGGCGCTGCTGACAGGCATCTCCTGGATCTGAATACCCACTGCAAAACAGTCAGCGTCTAATTCGAGGAGTAAAGAAAATGAGACTTGCTGGTTGGAAGCTGGTTATGCTTTCCGGTCTGCTGCTGAAAGTACAGATACTCTCTACTCTGTACCGGAGCAAGACTCGGTTTCTCAATCGCCTTAATCCGATACAGCCACTTGCAACTCCTGGCCCCAATATACCCAAAGACAACCGCCCTCAATGGGAAACCATGAATCTTCGGCAGCGGCTTGTCATTCATCTCCCAAGCCAATATGACTTCATTAGCCTTGACTTTTGACCACGGCACCGAAACAACATAGTTCATGCACTGGCCTCCTTTGAAATACGTATCCGCACCGTAGAGTTCAAGATGCTTGGCACCATATTTCAGACCGCCGCAGTACTTGATGACTTTCTTCAGACTGACGCCTGTCCACTTCGCTGTACCAATAGCACCTTCAGCCCAGGGGGCGTTGATTATTTCGTCGCCTTCGCCTGGATACTCGACGATTTGCTCGAAGCGACGAGTACCGCTGCACTGAATGGTCACCAGTTTGCTGACTCTTGGAAAGATTGATTCATTTTGTAAGTCTGCCAGGGTGAGCGTCTTGGGGTTATTGACGAGCCCATCGAGACGAATGTCGTAGGCGCTTGCTTCGATGTCGGGGATACCACCGTGATTCCGGACGAAATGAAGTTCGTTTGGCATGATGTAGTCTTTGGTCAGAAGGCTTTTGGGCGCTTCTCCGTTGTAAGGAAATTCGAGAAGATGAAGCATTTCCGGGTGTTTTTCCTGCGGCAGTTAGTCATTGCTCATACTCAATCTCTCAGAGGCTATTCACCTTGAGAACAGTCTCCCAACTGATCTGGGGGACTTGATCCAGAACCCCTCCAATGGCTTTATGCCATAACTTCCATCGCTTGCCCTCAAGTACAGGGTTCGTCGCAGGAAGAGGCTCTAACTGGAACTCAGGAGGAGGGGGAAACGTGAAGCGCGAAAAACGTTGGTGAGCTTTGGCCTTCTTCTCTGGGTAGTCCTCCCACTCAACATAACCTTTCCAGCCAGGTCTTTCGTCTTGAACATCGAGATCCGGATCCTCAGGGATATCGGGACCCTTCAGTTCTTCGTGGTCACTTGGGTTGAGCCGATGAGGCTCTGTGTTGATCTGGATGCAGCTCTGGTTACGAATGCCGAGACGAGCTGGCTCGAGTCCTTGCTCTAGCTTCCACTCATCTGGAGCCTGTTGATGGGTTTGTCGGTAAGGAATATCTGGCTGCATTTTGAAACCCCGGTGGTTTGCACTAATTAAACAAAGAGAAAGAAACAAAAAGTTTTATACGAATTTTCTTGCTCACGCGGCATTGTTATAAACTTGATGCGATCACAATTGTGTAGGTCGCATTCTGTAAATTCTGGGCGGAGACCATAGTGACGCCAAGAATTGATGATAAAATCGTCACCAGTTCAAATCAATATCCACATTGGAACTAGGATGCAAGATTGACTGGCGGAAATACGGCCGTGCATGTTCGTTTATCTAGCGATGTAACGGCTTTTCAACGTTTCAATGCATGAACTCCGGCTGACAAATTTGTGCTTCGGGGATATGCCCCAGTTACAGAGTCATTGACGTCGTTGATATGCCGACATTCCGCAAAACCCGAGTTCGTTCAAGAAACCTGTTGATTGCAGCAGAAGACGTCTATGGCATTGCAAGCGGCCAATAACGACGTTGAGAAAACTCATCGCCTTTGTTGACCACTTAGCTGTGTCTGGCGCTTTTCTGAGGTCGCTACACCAAGCGCCGCGCCCGAGACAGTCTTTGACGGCGTCCCCCGAACCTCACTGAGACGAAACAAACTTGTCAAAAATCTATAAAAAGAACTCAATCACATGCCTCTCACCAATACCCATCTCTCACTACCCAAAACGCCAACCATCCAGACCAATCCTCTCTGTGGCGAAGCCCGAAACCAGTGATGATCCCGCCCGCTTTAAACCCGTTCACATTCCTGTCGAGCACGCTACGCAACCGCCCAGCCACAGCAGAATTCCGATCTTTTTCCAAAACCGGGATTTGAGGAATGCGATTTTCAGGGACGTCCCCTTACATTTTCTGTAACGCGTGGCGCTGGGGGATGCAGGAACAGATTATGGGATGGCTTAACGGTTAACGGCAGAGCATTGGTCTAAAGATTTCTCTTTCCGTAGAGAACTTTTAGACCATTAAAGATATTGATAGCAATTGATGTTTTTGGTAAGGTTCAGTATTGATAGCTGAACGGTGACTTTTCTCCGGGGCTGCATTGAACAAAGGTAATTACTGGCCGTCGTACTGTCTGTTCTGCGATCGCTTCAAATGTTCGAGACCAAAGAGCCATGATCGCGCAGCACATGTGCTACCCTACAATCGATCTCTCATTTGACCGTTAATCTTTTTTTGACGTTCTTAGACACTGCGAGAGGGTCCCGAGGTCGTTCCGTGGTATTCCCAGCCCTGGCGGCCATTGTCGCCGACACATGTCTCACATCCAGCCATCTGGATCAATGTGTTCGCCAGCAAAACACCACTTCACTACGTAACGTCAGAGCCTCATGACAATACCAATCATCCAGTTCCAAGTTTCAGATCATGAAAATTGCACCTCCAGCCATCTTGAAAAACTCGTCGCATCAAAAAGTCTTATCCCTTTAACCCCGTGATGCAAACTCACCCATCGCCATGTCTCAATCACGCAGCATATGACCATTTACCAACCACTCTGAAACTTGTGCTCCTACTCGAAAGGCTCACAGAATAACTCACTACATGACAGTGATGCTCACTGAATTTCTTGCCGCTGGTGTTGAGGCTGGTTTGTCTCCCCTTCACATCCCTTGAAGGGTCAACGTTCTAGCCCGCTGCACTAACACGAACCCGCAATCCTCCCTAATTCTCGACTGACCTCTCAACCTTGGCACGTCAAAACCAATATTCCACTTCCTCGAAAATGTATAAAACTAATCGAAAGCCTCACCGTTTTCCTCACTGATTCATTCTCATCACACATTCTTCTATATACATAACAGCAGCCTCTTGGCTTTCCTTTTGTTCTCTATCCCTTCAAACACCAACTCTCCTTCTCACCATGAAACTCTTCAACGCCTTCGCTACAGCGCTCGGTCTAGCTGGTCTAGCCCAAGCCCACATGGAGATGACATATCCTCCCCCCTTCAAGAGCAAATATAACCCCAACGCCGGACAAGACATCGACTACAGCATGACTTCACCTCTCAACGGCGACGGAAGCAACTTTCCCTGCAAGGGATACAACTCTCTTTTCGGCACCGCAGCCGGTGCACCTACCGCTACGTGGCAGGCTGGAAAGTCGTACAGCATCAGCATCGCTGGCGGTGCAGACCACGGAGGCGGTAGTTGCCAGGCCTCACTCTCTTTTGATCGCGGCAAGACTTGGGTCGTTATCCAGTCGTGGATTGGAAATTGCCCCAAGGCGCCAACTTCAAACTTTCAGTTTACTCTTCCGGTTGATACACCAGCTGGAGAAGCTCTTTTCGCTTGGACTTGGTTTAACAAGATTGGAAATCGCGAGATGTATATGAATTGCGCGGCTATTACAGTCAAGGCTGGAAGTGGAACACCAAAGACGCCACTTAAGAAGCGACCTGCTATGTTTGTCGCCAACGTCGGAAAGGGATGCGGAACTACGGAAATGGTTGATCTCATGTTTCCTAACCCGGGACCTGATGTCTCCCTCACCTCGACTAACACTGGACCGCCGGTCGGTCAGTGCCCTGCTGGACCAGGAGTCCAATATCCCTCTGCCAGTCCTTCTCCGACAAAGACAACTACTACAAAGAAGCCGACTACGACTAAGCCACCAGTGAAGTCTACAGCGTAAGTCGCCTTCTCTCTTTGCTTGATCTTGCTAACATGTTTCACAGTCCTGGCGGTGTTTTCATCACTGTTCCCTCAACTACCAAGAAGACGACCCTCAAGTCTACAACCCGCAAGACAACAAGCACCACTACACCGGTCAAGCCCGCACCGACCAAACCCGCCGCTGGTGTCATCGCTCCCGGTACAGCTTGTAAACCCGAGGGCTACTGGAACTGCATCAAGACAGGAACCGCTTTCCAGCGATGTGCTTCTGGTACTTGGTCAGTCGCGATGGCTGTTGCGCCAGGAACAAGATGCGTTCCTGGGCAGAGCATGGAATTCACAATCGAGTATGCCTGATGATTTTATTATGGATTCTTTCTTTGCATTGTCATGTTTCTTATGTTTGATACCTAGAGTAGAGGATAGATAATGAGGCCTTGAATGAAAAATGCAGTCACTTTCCTTAATCAGCCTGAATGCATTACATGTCCCACTCTGTAAAATCTCCGTTATCTTCAAGGGTCCTGCGCCATTTTCCGCACGATGGATGCGGGGCTTGAAAATCGCCCGAGTCCACCTAAAATTACTACGCTTCCCGCCTCGGAATATTCGGGTAGCAACGCTAAAACTTCAACTCTTTGATCATGGCGGAACCAGTGACTACAACGCAAGAACCGATCGAGCCTATTGCCACGCATGAGCGGGCGGAGGAGGAGGATGAGTTTGAGACGTCGGACTTCGACTCGGCGACTTTGTCGTCTAGTTCGACGAGTTTGAACACGAGTATTTACCAGCATGCTTTTGAGAATGGAAGACGGGTGAGTTGGGCGGCTTGGCGAGGTGAGAAGTGTGCTGATTCGGGATAGTATCATCAATATCGTCATGGAACGTATGAGGCCAGAAAGCGCATTGCGGCTTAAGACTGACAAGAGTAGGTATCCTATTCCCAACGATGATGCGGAGCAGAACCGAGACGATATGAAGCATGCCATGATGCTGGAGCTCACCAAGTAGGATACAGCCATTGGATGCGAAGCGACTGAGACACTGACATTTCAAGTGGTAACCTGTTCTTCTCGCCCATCATCGAAAACCCCCAGAAGATTATTGATCTCGCAACCGGAACTGGTATCTGGGCCATCGACGGTAAGTCAGACCGCTCTTTCGCAAGACCTCAAGACTCACCATCCAAGTCGCCGATAAATTCCCCAGCGCATCTGTGACAGGAGTCGATCTCAGTCCCATTCAACCATCATGGGTCCCTCCAAACCTCAAGTTTCTCGTCGACGACATCGAAGACGAATGGATGCACGGCGGTGACTTTGACTTTGTGCACATGCGCTGCATCAGCCCCTGGTTAAAAGACGAAGTCAAGGTTCTTCGTCAAGCACACGAGTACGCTCACCCATCTTCCCCCCCTGCATCTCATCTCACATGAGACAGGCACATGAAGCCTGGCGCCTGGATCGAAATCCAAGAACTCGATGCCCGCGCCAATTGCGATGACGGCTCCCTAGCCCCAGACGCCCCTCTCGCCAAATTCTTCGACACCGCTGAACAAGCCGTAGCCAGTTTCGGCATGAAGTTTCGTGCAGGTGAGAACTTGCGCGAACCTCTTGAGAAGGCGGGCTTCACCAACGTCTCCTGCAAAGTCCTCAAAGTCCCCATCGGAACATGGGCAAAGGTAAATACCTCGAGCAATCTTGACACGAATGAGCTGACAACCGGTAGGATAAAAAGCTTCGCCTCATTGGATTGTACCTCAAGACCGCGGTCAACGACATGTTCGGCGCCATGGCTGCGAAGCCGCTGCGCAAGATCTTGGGGCCTGAAGAGATTGAGGTATTCTTGGCTGATGCGAGAAAGGATTTGAACAATGTGAATATTCATTCATATGAGAAGTATTACTTCTGGATGGGACAGAAGGCGGCAGAGTAGAGGGGTTGGTAGAATAAGAAGCCTTGGAAAAAGCTCTCGTGCGATCTCAGTTCTCTGTAGCCACGCGTACTTTGGAGCGATCTCGGTAAAGAATATCTGAGTTATCTGTTGCTTTCAATACCAAGTGAGAGCTACCGCAGCCTCTTTTTGCAATCAATATTGTCAGGGTCTTCTTCATGGTGATTGGTTCAAGTTCTTGGCGTCTTTCAGCCTCATGCAATGCCAAAACCCCGCACCAGTCACGCACCTCATGATAGTACATTATGCGAGAACCGCACCAATACCCCAACGACTTGACATATAGAGATGGATCCTATCAGTGTTGTATCCAATGTCGTCTGGCTTATTACGACCGCTATATTGTTTCGCAACTATGTCAAAGGAAGAGAAGGACTCCTTGACAGGCAGAAATGGAAGAACAGTGTTCGCCTTGGTCCCAGCGGAAAGCGATTCCACGGTGCCTGCGATATAGCACTTGCAGGAGAGTCGCGTTGGCAATACCTTTGGGACGATGAAGTGGAACTCGTACCCCAAGGCGAGACAACACATCATCTGCCTCCGCAGGACGATCAGGGTATACGACTAGTGGTGATAGAAGTAGGATCTGATGGTTCTGAGGACACATTTCCAGTTGCTACGGGGTTCATGCAACTTTCTAGGGAATGGCAACAAGCTTCCCTGGACGTGTCGTATCATGTCACAACGTATGAGACTGCATGGCCCGTTAAAGCCACAAGATTCATTAGAGTTTGGGAAGGAAACCAGAAGAGATGCGGTAAGTCTGTGATGAACTGCATGGACTTCTTTTAACACTATCAGCTCTCATCAAATGCGATACGTATGCACGGAAACAACCCAGCGATGGTTTCCCAGACTTCTATTCCGCAAAACAAATCAGCATAGAACTCAAGTTACTAGATGCATCTTACATCGCCGTTCGATCCAAGGACAACTGGAAGCAATTATTTCTGCTGCAGTTCCACCACGCATGCTTGAAGCTCTTTATCGAATTCCTTAATGCCTTGGAAACGGATGAAATCGACAATGCAGATGATGCAGCCACGGATCCCAGCTTAGCAGAGCTTCGACAATGGAACTTGAAAACAATCACCAAGCGGTCGTACGAGTATCGAGACCTTGCAGAGATGGGCCGCAAATTGATATCCACCACGGAATGTCTAATTGATGTAGCAAGATCAATATCTCCAGTCGTCGATTCGCCAGTTCATGCGAATAGGTTCATGGCCATTGACATGGAATTGCGAGGTTTCTGTCGGGAGGCAAACGAGCAACTTCAGAAATTCTCAGACCGACTTGATCACGATCTCAAATACCTTGAACTCGCGCGGAACATCAACCAGACAAGGGGCGTTCAGCAACTGACGCTTCTAGCTACCATTTTTCTACCTTTATCACTCGCCGCTGGTGTTCTGAGCATGCAAACGAGATTCAAAGATCTAGGAACACTGTTGTACGACTTCTTCGGCGTGGTGGTGCTCCTCGCGGCTATCGTTCTCATCATCATGATCATGATGAGTCTTGTGTCTGTCGTGAATGAACTGGATAGTAAGTTCCTTCGCAATCGAGTTTATAGAGAGAAGGTTCGAGGAAAGGTGCTGTTCACGATCATCACCGGGTTCTTTATATTTGGGTGTCTGATATTATCGTCCTTCTTGGTTGGGATGTTCAAAGACGTTTCACTTGGTGCCAAGATCTTGGGATATGGTGTTGCAGCGATATGTGGTGTATGGATAGTCGTGCTTCTGTTAGTTATCGGGGGCATTCTGAGTTTGGATCTGTTAGGCCGGTAAGGGCGTGCTAGTCAAAGCGAGAATAAATTCATGAACACGAGCAGAAGCTGGAGGCTCAAGTTATGAACGTTGTTCTGGAGGGTTAGCCTGAACATGTCAAGTGTAGAATGAACAAAGAGGATCCAGTGAAACATATGTTCAGCATCTCCTCTTTACCTTGATTAATGCATGGGCTGCCCCCATCTTTTGGCATTGCTACAACTCCGGAGGGGCTGATGTAACTGGCAGATATTTAGCCACTAATTATCCGGCTATTTCTGCCCCGCCATATTTAGTGACGTGAAGTTAGTGCTGCATCCCACCTCTCTCGTCTTTTCCCACCTTAACAACTTCGTCTACTCACATGCCACCACTTGAACAGTTTTTCATCTTTCTTTTCTATCGTAACCATTTATATGCCGTTACCTTCATACTAAAAGTCTTAAAGCAACACCGACTATGGATTTTCTCGAGGGTCTTTCCGGCTCCTTCCTCCATCTTATTCTTTGTCGCGACCATAGACCCCAACGTCCTCTCAACATTGAGGACCGACCTGACGTCCACCTCCCTCCCACCTATCTCGAAAACGCAATCGGTGCGCTCAACTCCAGGGGCGACTTCACCCACGAGGCGTGGCAGAAATGTCAGACAAAGCTGGAGGAGCTGAGAGACGAACAAGCTGAGCCGGGTGTATTCCCCGTGCTTGATGCGGTCGAAAACGCCTTCCGAGAGGTGGTAGTCGACTTGAAGGACGTTTCTGAGTTGAAGAATGACGCCGAGCAAGACATCAGCGTTCTCCTTCGCCCGGAGCTCGACGTACGAGGTTAGGCACCCTCCGTCATGGCCCGGGTCGTTGGGGTGAATGATGCTAGTGATTTCCCAGGTGAGTATTGGTGGAAAGACAACGGGAAAGAAGACATTACTAACAAATCAATTTACTCAGTGATCGAGACCTTTCGCACCGAGCTTGTCAAGGCGGACGAGATCCTCCTTGGAGGAGCAACCAATGAGAACGGCGAAGTGATCGAGAGATTCATGGGGATCGACAAGCTCTACACAGAGGTGCTCCCGCAGCTAGAAACTTTCCTTGCGGTTCAGAATAATGCCGGAATAATGATTATGATGATTTTGGAGATCATCAAATTGCAGCAGGTTGTGGAGGAGAGTGGGGAGGGCCAATGGCTCCAGCCACTCAAAGACACTCTCGGAGAGGCTCTATACGAGCAAATCGTACAAGCCGGGGCGGTTTGATTGACAAGAAGAGCCTACGAATTCCTAATGGGACAAGGAACCTCATTCAAAAGGAAACATCCCGACCAAGTCAAGCTCGTAGACAATACATACAGAGCCACAAAAAGTCTCCCGATTCAAATGTAATGACAAGACTTTGTAATGACTTAATCAGTGACCTTATTACATGAGGGTGAATGACTGTTTTGAATGCACGATGACGGATATTGATATGTTGGACTTGGGGCATGGTACTGGTCTGGTCTGATCATGGATGGAGTGGCCTACTGCTGATTGGCTGGCTTAAAGGATAAGCGATAAGATCTAGTAGAGACCATTCCTCCCAAAACTTTACTGCCATATATTGATGGAATGTCATTCCGTCCCGCCACTGTTGACTACGGTGCGAACGATTGAGTTCTCGACCTTCATTTTGCTCCAAAAAGTCAAGGAGGTCCTAGCGAGCTAACCTCCTTTCTCCGCTGACTGCAACACAAACAATACCCGTCGACAATTGGCTCCCCAGAAGCAGACAAGCCCAAACCGCATTCGTTCTAAGCCGCATGCCAGCCCCACCAAAACCAGTTTCTTTATCATATCACCAAACGCGCCTCGCTTCCCAAAAGTTCCCCTCAATCCCCTTTTCCGCTGTTGGTCGACATCAAATTCCACCCTCGCACGTAGAAAGACACAAGCAAAAGCACGACTCAGCCCTTGCAGATACTGTTAGTCACGTACTGCAGAATGTCTGAACAGCCCTCTTCTCCTGTTGCTGCCGCTGCTCCTGCTGCGGCTCGGTCCGATTTAGCGCCGGCCATTGAGTCAGCTCCAGCGCCGCAGCCTGAGTTAGTTCCCGCTGCTGATCCACAGGTGAGTTTAAAGCACTTTCTCGTATGGAGATGCGTATTTCGGCCTTTGCTAATGCTGTAAGGATGGTGATGAGAGTGAGACCGACTCGGCTGTTGGCGATGATGCGTATGGGACCCTTGCTGATACTACCTCACCGTTGCTGACGATTCTGCAGGGCGAGCTCCACTGCTTCCATCACCTCTAGCATCCTTGAGTACCGCACTATTCAGGGTCGAACGTTTCACAGTGATAGACATCCTACCGAGTACTTTACTCCCAACGATGAGCAGCAGTCTGCATCCATTGACATCAAGTACGTGGCACCTTCTCAGGACTGAATTTTGCTGACAATCCATAGCCATCACGCTTTGACGCAGCTTCTCAGTGGAAAGCTCTTCCTTGCCCCTATCAAGGACAACGTGCAGGTGAGTGCATACATTATTGATTTGGGACATGCTCACACCGATTAGAAAGTACTCGATGTAGGAACCGGAACAGGTGAGATTTGCATGCATATCGTACGTTTACTTGGCTAATCAGGTACAGGTATCTGGGCAATGTAAGACATCTGAACCCTCGGTCACGATGACGACTCACCCTTTAGTGACTTTGCAGACGAATATCCCGAGGCTGAAGTCATCGGCTCTGACCTCTCACCCATTCAACCTAGGTACGCCTCCCCTTTCCCTCCCCAGTCAACTCACTCACCATTTCCAGCTGGGTTCCTCCCAATGTCAAGTTCGAGATCGACGACGCCACCCTCCGCTGGACATGGGACAACAACACCTTCGACTTCATTCACATCCGCTATCTCTTCGGCGCCATCAAAGACTGGTCATCTCTCTTTAAGGAAGCGTACCGCTGCTGCGCCCCCGATGGCTGGATCCAATCCGCCGAAGCAGACGTCCACATCCGCAGTGATGATGGAACAACTGATGATCTCGACTGCTTGAAGCTCTGGGCGAAGCTTTTCACTGAGGGTGGTGCTGCGCTTGGAAACCCCTTCTTCGTGCAGGAGGGCGATTTGCAGGAGAAGGGCATTCAGGCTGCTGGGTTCACTGACATCAAGAGCATTGAGTACAAGGTGAATTACACTCTGAAGATTACCAGGCAAGGCTGACGGTTTAGTTCCCTATTGGCGGTTGGCCGCGTGACCCTGAACTCGCTTCGGTCGGTAACTACGTCCGCGCGACTCTCGAGAACGATCTTGAAGGTACATCATCCAACCTTCCATCAACACAAAGTCCCGTCACTAAACATATCTCAGGCTACACCCTTCTTCTCTGGAAGACCATCCTTCAGTGGCCCGAGGACGAGTATCAAGTCTTCCTCATGGAGATGCGCAAGTTCCTCAAAAACCGCAAGGTCCATGCTTACATGACTGTCCGCTACGTCTACGGTCGCAAGGCAGAAGCTACTTGAGGACTTCTTTACGAACTGTTATAGAAAAGATCATTTTTGGGAGGCCATTTGTGTTTGAGCATGAAATGAGAATTGGATAACGTCTATAGCATACGTATGAATAGCTGTTTCCTAGAATTTAAATTTGCATTGCATTCGCCTCGCTACTTTTGTTTAATCTCCCTTTCCTCAGTCAGGATCAAGGATTACATAGCAAAAGAGCGTTTTTCACTCCAACATGAAGAGAAAGGCCCATTATGATGAGCTCGCGAAGTGCAGCATGTAGACCAAGAGTCCAAACCCAATCTCTTCAAGACTGTATAACCACGATACAGTCATAACAAAATCATCCGATTGCTACAGCTTAAACCTTTCCAAAACATAGATGCAATAGTCTCCAATTAGTACGTTCAGTTTCTGTTGTGTTTCCAGCATGTTCAACAAAATCTCAAATTCTCCAAAGCCTCTCCATTCACCATTCACCAAAGTCCAAGTACTTTTATTTATCCACTCGGAGAAAACTAGGCCCCGCGAGATTTCTAAGCAAGCTTTCGGACTCATATTGAGCTATAGGGTATGCAGCAAGATGAGAGATACTGGTGTTTTGGAAGCTCCAATGAGTCACTAAATGACGAAGTCGCTCATAAAATTCAAGAAACAAAATCAACGGTATCCAGAATACTTGCCACGTTCGATTGGAAAAGAGTGTAAATACCTCAATCCCATCGCTGTTGAGAAATCGGCCTGTCCTTCCACATCCAGCCAGCGATTGGCTACCGTGCGACGGAGGAGAGTCCGACGCCCCGCCAGATAAGGCCAAGACGGGGAGGGCGGTCTTGAGCTCCGGTTGGTGCTAACAGAATCAAGCTTTTTGATCCTCCATTTTGATCTCGACGCCCGCAGAGATGTCATCTGAATTTGAGGCCTCCTTTTGACTTGTGTGTTTATGGCATATGTCTTCATTCTGAACAAAGTGCTCATGAGTATGAATATGCGTTGTTCTACGTCTGGCTAAGCTTGCGTTAGTGGTGATCTTGGCTGTAAAGGTGTATCGTATCCCAACAGCCCGGGAATGTCTACCAACGGCTTCTTCTTGCAGTTTAAGCATAATCATAAATGCATATTGTGCTGCCCCACAGCACTTGACTTCTTTGTCTAGTAGTCTGACTGTTTCAGGCATGCCGAGGAGCAGGGAAATAAATTGCTCAGTATAAAATGCCTAGAGCGCTTTTCTTTCCATTCTCACCCTTTCAACCGTAACCTTATTCCGTACAACGACTGTGCCTCTGGTCACTCATCTTGCCCAACATGCTACGCCCCCCGGTCAACTTCCTCACATTACACTGTGATACTACCCACTTCCGCGTGCAGCCTCTACCATCTGATAGCTAATCTTTGATTTGCCGCTAGATGCGTACATCATCTTGATGGGCTTGATAGCCCTGCCTATCCTGTACCCTTACGGAAACATGCCCGCCATCGACGCTTGGTTCTTTGGTGCCAGTGCGTCCACAGAGTCTGGCTTGAACACGTGCGTTGCTTACTCTCCTTTGCTGCACTGTCGCCATGACGATTTCTGATATGTTTGGTAGTATCGACGTCAAGGATCTCAAGACATATCAGCAGCTCTACATTTACTTCATTCCTATCTTGACCAACCTGGGCTTCATAAACATAGTGGTAGTTGTCGTGCGCCTCTTCTGGTTCAAGAGGCATCTGAAGCGTCTTAGTGAGTAATTTGCAAATCCGTTCAATCGTTACCCCATGGCTTATCACAGCAACCCGCAGCCCCTCAAAATCTCGACAACAGCCCAGGTATACCTGATGTCGACATTGAGAGTGCTCGTCATGAGTCAAAAGTCCCCGCTGATACAACTGAAAACTCTGCCGAAGTCACTAATGAGCCAAATGGTAAGGCTAAAGCGACAGATGACCACATCGAAGAGGATGCTACAATTGCAAATGAAGACAGGCGAGTGGCCCGTACCATGACCATCAACTTCGATACATCCACCGAAAAGCACAAGGAAGACGCTGCCCTCTACATCCCTGGTCCGCGAGCTCGCGACCGTGGTAGGTTTACTCTTGCACGCCTCGGATGAGTACTGACAGATCAATCAAGGGTATCCAATCGCTCCTAGAAGCCATGAAGCCGCGCGTCATCCAGACGACAGTGATGATGGTGGGAGATTCTACCGTATAGTATCTGTTCATACTGATCGGTTATAGATGATGCAATCAAACCTGTACCCAACGAAATTCTGAACAACGGAAGCTCATCCATGCGTCGTCGGCGACGCTTCAGCAATGATGATGGCCTAGGAATCACAGTTTCCCGCTCCATGGATCGAGTTGCGGGCGTAGCAGCCTCGTTCCTGGTTCTGGGGTCACAGACAGCGCCTCAGCCGCGCGTCATCTCATCAGACTCCAACCCACAGCCTGCCATCAACGACGTCCCTTTCCTCTCACGCCAAGCTACCCTTGGACGGAACTCGCAGTTCAAGAACCTTACTTCACACGATCGAAAGATCCTCGGCGGTATTGAGTATAGGAGTCTGAAGCTGTTGCTGAAGATCGTCGTGGGTAGGTACCTGCGTTACAAGCCGGCAAGGGGTCCATGATAGCTAAAAACACCTCCAGTTTACTTCTTTGGTCTTCATATCTTTGGTGCGGTTTGTCTCGTCGGCTGGATCCATACTGCTGATAAGCAATACGCGGATATCCTACAGTCAAGCGGACAGGATAAGACCTGGTGGTAAGTACCCAGAGACCTGTGCGTTACAAATTAGCTGACCAGATTGACCCTTCAAACAGGGGCATCTACTCCGCTCAGACAATGGTCGATAACCTAGGCTTTACTCTCACACCGGACTCTATGATCTCATTCCGCACTGCCAAGTGGCCCATGATCCTCATGAGCTTCCTCGCATTTGCTGGAAACACGCTCTATCCTGTCTTTCTGCGTTTGGGCATATGGGTCATGTCAAAGTTAGTACCAAAGACCTCACCTACACAAGAGTCCCTCGCATTCCTGCTCAACTATCCTCGTCGATGCTACACGTTGCTCTTCCCTAGCGGTCCGACGTGGATCCTCTTCGGTATCATCTTCGCTCTCAACTTCATCGACATCCTTCTCATAATAGTTCTCGACCTCTCTAATCCCGAAGTTGCCTCTCTTCCACTTTCTCAGCGCATCCCAGCCGCTATCTTCCAGGCTGCATCAGCGCGCCATACTGGTACCGCTAGCTTCAATCTTGCGAACGTCAGCCCCGCTGTGCAGCTCAGCTTACTGATCATGATGTATATCGCCGTTTTCCCCATCGCGATCAGTATTCGCTCGTCAAATGCTTATGAGGAGAAGTCCCTCGGTCTTTGGGACGAAGAGAAGTCTCTAGATGAGAAGCATAGCAAGACTTATCTCTTGACTCATATGAAGAACCAGCTTGGCTTCGACCTTTGGTATATTTTCTTGGGAACTTTCTGTATATGTATTTCTGAGTCGACGAGGATCGCAGATGTCAACGAGCCTGTAAGTGCGCTTCCAAGTGTCATGGCGATGATATGATTTGACATTGACATTGGTCTTAGGCTTTCTCGGTATTTTCGGTCCTGTTCGAAGTTACCTCTGCATAGTAAGTGTTGCTTTGGCAGGATCGGCATGGGAGACAGGAGCTAACCCTCTGGCCAGCGGAAATGTTGGGCTGAGTCTTGGGTACCCAACAGTGAGCACCTCACTATGCGGCATGTTTGGAACGTTTGGAAAAGCAGTCATCTGTCTGATGATGATTCGAGGGCGTCACCGTGGATTACCATATGCCCTCGATCGTGCCATAATTCTCCCCACTGGACAGATTATTGAGAACTGAATAGTTCTCGATAGGATATCGAGACTCTGGCAGGCAGTCGTTATTGTTCTGGATTTAAAATGCGATATACTTCCAGGGACTTCTCTAATGATCCAACTTGACTTCTTGGTATAAGATTTTCTTGATGCCAGGCAAGTATAATTAGAGAATGGCACAAAAATCTCAGCAAACACAATCGATAATGTCCGCGAAGTATTGATCCAAGACTCCTAAGAAACTTTGAGGTAGGACCATTCCCATGATTACGATCAATGCAAGCCTGGAGAAAATCCTAGATTAGACGAACTGATCATGCAGACGATGGCCTTTTGTCTAATTAACCCGATGCCATTTCAAGACCGGTATTCGAGGGATTAAATAGAAGTTTCGTTCCATTGAACATCCAGCATCTTCATTGGCGCGCTCGGAAAATGAGCTTTGCCATTGGTCCATTTCCGCCGGTACAGTCAGACCTGACCCTCCGGAGCCATGGAATAAAGAGCTTATCAAAAGCGATGATCAGCTCGAGATTCTTTTCGGTCAAAAGCTCATCTCAGTGGATATTTCGGATTCTCAGATTTCTAACTGGTTCAGCGTCGATCGGTGAAACCCCTTCGCCTCAAAGTCCAGTTTAATAAGCAACCAACTCGTCGAAGGCGTACATTTTCCCTTCGTGTGCCGCGAGATAAACATGGAACGAGTTACATTTGGAGCCAAATCGGCATCTAGTGCTGACATTAAAAAACATATCGGCATGAATCACTCAGTACTGAGTTGTAACCCCGTTATCTTGATCGAGATCAATCGCAAACAAAATTAGATCCTCCGATCAACTAATAAAGGGCCAAAGTTCATCTTGCCCGGCATGCTCATCACAGTCCGGATATAATATCACTGTGAATCTCACATCAAAGGAGTACCGACGTCCCCAATACCTTGTATCTTCACTAAGATGGCGAATAACACGATCTTCATGTCTCCTGAAGAGTCGGAGCGTATCCAACGCACAATCCAAGAAGTTGCGAGACTGCGTGAAGAACAGAAAGGCCAGTCAAGGGAACCTACAGATCCCAAATCCTTGATCGAGCAGGCTATCTCCACGTCTCTTATGCAAGAGATGTCTTCTGCAGCCTTTGGGCTTGGTACGCCCAGAAAGACTCGAGAGACTATGGTAGCTTATGGTATAGGGAAGCAATATCCCCCCAGTACATCTAAACTTGCAGATCTACAACCAATGGCCATCAAGGACCTGAGAATGGAAACGCACCATCGGGGCTTCTTTCTTTCCTTGCGCCGTGTATCGCCCGTATCTATACTTCAGGCATCCTCCTGGACTGTCGTCAAAGGCCAGTCGTCTGACGAGGTGGAGCGGCTGGAGGTTTTTCTTCATACATCGCAGTACGGCGACAATACCCTGGAGATTTCCTCTGATCTGGTGATCAAAGAACCATACTACACTCTCAATGCCCAAGGAGAATGCACAATTCGGATAGATAATCCATCTGATCTGATCGTTATCGCGATCTCCGAGAACCCAGAGTCGTGGCGGCACAAGGAGCATTACTCTGGAGGACCAGACCTTGTGTCTCCAGACGACTTCAAGAAGAAGGGCAACTCTGCACTTCTCAAGAAAAAGAACTATGCCGAAGCTTATTCCTGGTATACAGAGGGCTTGAAGCTGGCAGAGAGTGACGAAAGAGACAAGACATTACGCAATGATCTGCAACGAAACCGAGCTCATGTCAACCTCCAACTTCAGAGATTCGATGAAGCAATATCGGATGCCTTGGACTCTATAACCAGTAACGAGACGAACGAGCTAAAAGGTCTTGATGCCAAGGCATATAATCGTGCAGGGCTTGCGGCATATTCTCAAGGCGAGTTCCTCAAGGCTCGGTGTTACTTCAAACAGCAAGAGAGACTCCAACCTGATGACCAGCAACCCAAGCTACATCTACGAAGAGTCAATGCAAGGCTACAAGAGGAAGCTAACGGGACTTACAATATGAGCAAAATCGTGAGCAATCTGTCCAAGACAGGAGGCAGGCCCGATGCAGCCTCGTACGGCGGTCCAACAGAGATCAAAGACAGCCCAGGATCTGGTCGCGGTCTTTTTGCAACACAAAACATCGAACCAAACGAGATAATCCTGTGCGAAAAGGCGTTCTGTGCGGCCTGGAGTCACGAGGCTGACACGTTCACAGCGCTGGCGTGTGATCTTCGAGAAGACGCTGCCATCAAAGTCTTTCCCGCGGGTTTGCATAAAGCCGTTGTGAGAAAACTTCTCAACAATCCATCGCAGGTCGAGAAGGTACTTCGTCTACATGGAGACTACCATGGACTTGGGGGGAAATTGCAGGAAGTCGACGGTTCACCTGTAATCGACACGTTTCAGGTACACGATATCATCCAACGCAACGCCTTTGGCTTGGGTCAACAAACCGAGGATGAAGATGTCAGCAACGCTAGTACTGGTCTTTGGATACGGGCATCTTACATCAACCACTCTTGTATTCCCAATGCAAAGAAGGATTTCGTTGGTGATCTCATCATCTTTCGCGCTACAAGAAGAATTGTAACTGGTGAAGAGATCACCCACAGCTATGATGAGTCGAGTGACTATGAGGCAAGAAAGACAAACATTCGGAGGACATGGAACTTTGAATGTCGCTGTCAGCTTTGTCTTGTTGAGGGAGCAGAGAGCGAAAATATCCGGAAAGGAAGGCGGCAGGCTGAAGAGAAGGCAAACTACTTTGCAAAAGCAAACAGCCCTTATGATGCGAGTAGGATCATGGTGAGAAGGTCGAAGATGTTACGTCAGACACTCAACGAGACGTATGATGAGAAGAGCTATAAGGGACTACCGCGTCGGGCACTTGCGGTGATAGATGAGTGGCTCCGGATAGCCAGTACCAGGTAGTTGTTACATGTCGGAAAATACAAGAGATATCCAGAGTCTAAGCTAAGATACCTCATTGTTAACTCATACGATGTAGCTCTGTCCGTGGCGTTTCCTCTGTCTCGCAGTGCGTTATTGCTCCACCGCCTGCCAAAGTTATTCAATAAGTAAACATTACCAAGGTATTCAATAAGTAAACATTACCAAGGTATTCAATAAGTAAACATTACCTAGGTATTCAATGTGACTGTTTGCACAAAACCATTGTCTACGATGCGTGACATTCTTACAGTAAAGTACACGTTCCGTGTTCTTGCAGAGATCAAGGCCATTTGTTTACATAACCAATAGATAGGATTATTCTATATGTTCCAAGGGGTATATGCTCGTGGAAACGTTCACAGGGAATGTATAATGAATACTACATATGTACAACCATTGTAGATCAGACCTTCTGAAACATGATGAGGAGGGAGATCATCATATCATACCATGTCAAATCGTTGCATGAAGCAACCTGCCTCTCAATGTATGTAAGCGCCAAGCCAACCAGGCATTGGGCATGTCGTACGCGCAAGCCGAGTATCCCGGTCCACTCACATGTCAGCGCCGAGACTCTCAAACTACCAGTGATTCTGAAGGAGGCCGCGGATCTGAAATATGCAGGCAACGTGGCGCAATAAGGGACATCGTCTCGTAACCCAAGCCTCTTGTTTATTTCGCCCAGCCTGAGACGTGCATAACCGCTGGGAGGAAAGATGCCGTTTCCGTTCTTGGCCAGGGTTTACCCCATAATATGCGGGAGGCCAAGGCGGTAAAATGCGGGCGGGAGTGATCAGATAGCCGACTCCTCCGCATTGTGGTGAGGTTCAGGCTTGTGAGGCCTCTCGTGAAGATAACTTCATCATCCGACTTTGTATCTTGGCACATATGCATGTCTCGCACTGGAACACAGCCTCAGAGATGGAAAGAGGAGGAGAGTGCGGGGTTGGATGAGGGATGAGTTGTATATAAAGACGCTGTTCTCTGTTCTACAATTGTTCAAAACAGTTCACATCATCACAGTTCCTCCTTTCTCCTTCAACGAAACTTATCTCTCTACTCTCAACAACCTTCAAAATGGGCAGACTCGACAACGACAACTGGCTGTACCCAGGCGACAGCCTCACCAGCGATAGCGGCAGCAACGAATTCAGGATGCAAGAAGACGGCAAGATCGCTATCTACTGGGAAGGTGAATTTGTGTGGCAGAACACAGAAGACCAGCGCGACGACATCAAGGGAGTTCATCTTCAAGATGACGGAAACTTTGTCTTGTAGTAAGTATTTTTCCCCTAAAAAAGGGCATTGCAGGAGCTGATGGTCATTCTAGTACCCATGACGACGAAGCTGTTTGGGCTTCTGACACTTGTGGCCACGGCGATGAGGTCTATCTCGCTGTGCAGGATGATGGAAATGTTGTCTTGTACAAGGGCGAGGATGATGAGGCAGAGGCCATCTGGGCGACTAGCACCAACCAGATTTAAGCATCTCAGGCTAGTTATTCATCTGTAGAGAAGACGAGGAATAAAAAAAACGATATCACCATGGTACTCATAAGTGCCTCATGATTCAGGTTGGGATGTTTCCTGAAACTGATCTAATCTGTGAATGTCACGTTTCATTGATTGCCGACTTGATCTTGCTCATTCTGGGCATTGATCAAATATCATCAAGAGCCACGCCCGGTTAGCTCAATCGGTAGAGCGTGAGACTCTTACGAGTACGCGATCTCAAGGTTGCGGGTTCGACCCCCGCATCGGGCTGTTCCTATATTCGATTGCGAGCGTTAGCGAGGCTTTCATTTTTGCATTTTTGACTATCACTACCTCCATTTTTTTCTTATGTCCATCCCCACGTGCATTGTTGAATGGATGGAAGAATAAAGCTGGTGACGCGTAAGGCTTCAATCACTTTGAGTTTGTCTTTCTACTTGGAACAGATTTTGAGTTTATGATCCGCGGACCCCGCCCCTGTTGTGAGGCTGTGATGTCGCCATTTCCGGAGCGCCATTGTCATTTCATCTTCATGCAGATCAACACACTGTAATCTTCAAGAACAACCATGCGCATAGAAAAGTTTCCCTTATCTCCGCCTGGCTTGGAAGAGCTGGTAGCTAAACTTCAAGCACCCTTGGCAGCCAATTATGAGCACTCCACAGTGAGTGTTGTGTCCTGCCCGGATCTTCGGCAAGCGCCCTACCATCTAGCTACCGAGGGGTTATCAGGAGATGAGAAGATAGCAGATGTAGGAGGTCAACCGAATTTGTTCCCGCGCCCAAAGATGGATTGCGTTTGGTCCATGACTGAGCTTGCAGAGGCTATGGACATGGATCCTGCGAAGGGGGGATTACTTGGTGCTGGAGCTGGCCCGCATCCCGTTATCGGGCAGAACTGTGAACTTGCGCCAAATATTGGCTGGCAAGGTAGCTTTGAGAATGTCAAGAATGAGAGTCGCTATGCAAAGATCGACAAGGAGACAAGCGCTGTGCATGTCGACAAGAGTCCTTCTTTGGACTGCGCCTTGATGATCAACTTGTTCGGCTCCTCAGGCAATCCGGGACCTGTGATCAAGATCACAGCTCGAAAGAGGACCGGCTCTGAAAGAAGTTTTGCAGAGTGTATCCGAAAAGGTCTCCGTCAAGCCTACGGTGATGAGCAGACTGTCAGTCTCGGTGGACTCTTCTTGGTCAAAAAAGGCAAGGCAAAATACCATATCATGCCTGACTTCCCCGCCGAGAAAGATTTGCCATTCAATAATCGCAAAGATGTTGATAGTTGGTTGACCTTTCACGACTATGATGCACCAATGCTTTGTTTGTCAGTCCTGCATTCGGCCGATCGTGAAGGAAGGATGGGTTTGCGGATTGAGCATACACATTGTTACGCTACAGACGGAAAAAATGCTGGAGGCCATTATCATTATGATTTGGACGATACGGAGGATGCTATTGAGTATGAGGCGTATTTCAATACTGCCAAAATGATATATCGACTAGACAGGCCAAATTGATTCTGGTGAGCTTACCCTGAACCTGCCAGAAGTTTTGGAATCTGTTTTTTCCTGTTCCCCCACAGCACCTCATAAGGGTCAGCGAACCGTGACAAAGTTTGTATGAGAGACATCAGATTGAGTTCTGTTCGTTGCTCCTGCCAATGAAAGTCAATAATAAGACCGTTGTGAATAACGGCGTTCAACGGCCAAACGGTCTACATGTTATGAAATTGTCGCGTCACTCTCAACCAATCATAAGTCGTTGCGGGCGAATGGTTTAGTGGTATAATACTCCCTTAGCATGTTCTCTTCCAAGAGATGTCCTTCTGGGAGTGGTCCAGGGTTCGATTCCCTGTTCGTCCAAGATAGGTGGTTTAAACCCACCATTATCCGCTTCTTTTTTCTCGATTCATCCTTTTTGCCCTTCATCCTCACTATCAATGTGATGATCTGGTCATGGATCAGTACAATTCAGCTAATCCTTTTGCCCGGGTATCGCATGCGAGTCCTTCCCCAGATTGGGTACCTTGTCATTGAATCGCACGTTTTCAACTCGTGATGATCGTATACGAACTGCTGACAATCAGTCAGAACACCACGGAACAACCCATGATTTCTCGTATCCTGCCTTACGAGACTGCAGGTCATAAATTCTAAGTCAAATAAAAATAAAAATAAAAATAAAGCTGACCCTTGATCCCAGTCTCGTTTTTTTGCCAAGACCCTAAGCAAAACCTTCAAAAGGCTTGCAGCCGCAACGGGATAGCCGATGCGGCTTGAAAGATACTAGCGCTGACTTTATCGTGTTCAAAATGTCCGGTTGCGACGTTGACAGGTGCTGCATGAGGAGATCCCCGGTCTGTAAGATCTGGAGAACAACGTTGCAGAATGTTGGATGTTGAAGCTGCATCATTGAAGGCTGAGCATGACTCTGGAGAGATAGGGGTCTTGAGGCGGCTGTCATTCTGTATTGGGCATTGGCCGAAGCCATCGTCAATAGTCAACGGTGGCTAGCGTTCAAGTGGCATGATCAAGTCCGTATCCAAAAGTGACGGAACCAACGCCATCACCAACGTTGCAGCTTTTCTAGGCTATCAATTCGTGAGATTAGAGGCGCCTGCCAAGTCAATACCTGAAGAAAGAATCGAAGCATTGGATGCACGTTATTGAGCCAGCAGATTGTATTGCATGACATGTTACGGCGTGTTATTTCCACATGATGTACATCTCCAATACAGTGCAAGCCAGCAAAATACAGGCGCAAATGTCTTGTCCAACCCACCGTCATGTCCATGTCACAAATCGTGTGTCGCCAAGAAAAATAGGCGCACTGCATCGCTTCCATATCACATTACTCACAGAAACTCCGCCCCATCCAATCTATTACTTCTGCCAGGTTTCAAGGATACGTCTCACCAGCCGTATTGTGCGACATTTTGTTCCACGCAATCAGGGAGTTATTTACTCCTTACAGTTGCAGTAGATATTACAAGAATTCTGATATTCCTACGGCAAGTCGGCAGTTTTTAATTTGTTGCATGGGGGATCCCCGCGGATCGCCGTGCCGAAAGAAGTGATGTCAAAAAAGAGCTTGCGTGGCGGCTTGACTCGCAGTGTGGATCTGGAACTCAATAGAGGCTTCTGTTCAGCTGGGTACCAAACCTTTTTTGTGGCGTCTCGTCATGTTTCTGGCACGTTGCAATGGCGTTATTCCACTGGGCGCGCTACTATTTTGAGCAGAAGCTGGGCTTGCATTCCAGCGGCTACCGGTTTACCAACCGCCACTGATTATCACAAGGATAATGCAAAATGCTGTCGCAGTTGTTTTACGGTATGAATCATGTTTCAGATAAAACAGAGGGCGAGATAGGGAGGGGTTTCACGTTTTACGGCAGATCCAGTAGCAGGGTCGAGAACTGCGGAGACCCGGTTAGATCGGATGGTACAAGGGATCCAGGGAGAGAGAAGAACTGACATGCTTGGCGAAAGCTTGACCACGCGGCGTCTAAACAACCTTGACCTTGACCTTGGTTTTGTGGGTGTTATGACGAAACGGAATACGATACGATGTGGGTTCGTATGACTAGCACCAACTGTCTCTCCCGTATATCATTCAAGCTATGGCCGCTTGAGTTTATTCGCCCCGTCAACTCTACCTCTCTTTCATGTTCACAGCGGCTTGATGATACCACCATGCGGTCTCACAACCACTTGCTGCGCGGCGTGCTAACGTTCGTGGCCATCTTGACTTTCTGCATTATTCTTACAACAATATTTCATATCAAAATATCAGACGGTCTTTCAATCACACCAATTCAAGAACGGCCTTTCTTTTATGAGGAGCAACCCCCACCCAAAGACCCAAATCGCTCCGAACCGCCAAAGAAGACATCGCCAAAGGAGCCTTTCCATCGACGACCTCAACACAAAGACGATAATGATAAGAAAAAGGATCAATCGAATACTCAAGATGACTACTACGATCTCCGCCTCGACCGTGGTGACGATGCTGAGGATAAACCATACTACGACTACCATCTCTTGACCAGCCTACGGAATAACATGGGCTTTTATAACAAGATTGATGCGAGAAAGACTGGTCATAAGCTTTTTAATCCGACAATACTTGAGCTTCCTCGCGATGCTAATATCACTCATGACTTTCTCGTTATCGCTCGCACAACGCATGTCGCAAAGGAAATCAACGGCAAGAAGTACAAAGTCGCTCGTCAAGTCGCTACCTTTGCGAACCTAACCACCAACTACCTTGACCGACCTGTCATCAGGACCGGTGAATGGTCTACACTGCTGCTGGAGGACTTCGGTGGACCTGAACATCACTGCAAGAGACAACCCGACATGGATAAGTACGTCGGCCCAGAAGACATGAAACTATTCTGGACACGCGCCGGCGAACCTCTTCTCATTTTCACTCATCAAGTCGACGATGAGACAATGTGTCAAGGCCAATTCCTCATTGACGTGCGCGCCGCCCTCCCGGAGCTCGAACAAGCCCTCGGCCCCGACTTTTCATCCCGTCTTCCCCCAATCCGCTTCGCCGAACCAACAGGTCTCGCTCGCGAACCAGCACCAGGCCAAGAAAACCACCCTCGATACCAGCGCGAGAAGAACTGGGCGCTAGCTCAGTCCCCCTTTAGTCCAGACTCCGAGCTTCTAATGATGGTGGAGCCGGGACAATTATTCCGTTGGAAATCCGCCGACGAGCCCGTCGAACCCATCGTCGCGGTTGACGACCAGCAATCAGCTGTTGAAGAACCGTACCCACCGACGGCCAAGCCGGGAAAGACTTGGCACGGCAAGAAGAGGAAGACATGCATCCACGACGTCATGATCGACGATAGCCACGTCCACCAGAGCTCACCCATGCTAAGTGTCACAATGTGCAACCGCGGAAAATGCGAACCCGATGAGCAAAACACCGTGTTGATGGGCATCGTGCAGCGCCGACAAGACTTCCCGGGCGCTTCGTTTACATGGTATGACCGTCGGATAGCAGTGTACGAATCAGTAGCGCCGTACCGCATGATCAGCGTCGGCAAGAAGCTCACGTACCACGGAGAATCGGACCTCAGCTATTCATGGACGGGCTCCATGTCGTACTACACCAACCAGACCGAGTTCCCACCGTCGAACCACGGATATCTCGACGATGAGGTCTGGCTGGGCTTTGGCGTCAAGGATGCAGCCGCTGGGTGGCTGGATGTTCGGGCCAAGGATCTCATTGCAGATCATTACATGTGTCAGGGGGCATCGGTGGAATACAGGTATTATAGACAAGGTATTTCGGCATAGCGCGGTGTGTTTTTTTGGGTTGGCGTTAGAGGGACTAGACTATGGATACTGCTTCTCTTTGTTCTGTTGACTAGAGATAATTCGATACCAAATTTTATTATTTTGATAATCATGAATATCCTGTGTTGGTTGTTTGATGTTTGTCAGACTATTGATGGACAGATTTTGTTAGTGTCGGTCAACTGCCGAAACAGGTTTAGACCCAAGGGGTAAACGAAACGGTAGTTGGTGCAATACGAGAATTTCAAATGGAGATAACCCAAGAATGATATGACATGTTTTCCGCCTAGTAAAAATAGCAGTCAATAGTCACGATTAAACGAGTCAGGCGTTAACCGTCAATTCAATGATAAGGGGTTGGTTTAGATCTGTCGCATTGCAACAACTGACCGCAGAACTACGGTGCAGTCACGTCACAGACGATCATCCATTTAGTAAACCCAAAAACCTGGCATAAACTGGAGCAAGATTATACTTCTGCAATTTGATTGAATGCGTTAGTGAGTTCTGACGCTGATCCGGCATCTCGGCCAATTATGGAGAAAAAGACTCAAGATCGACCCACGGATACACGGCAAAATGCTGTCGCGTCTTCATAAAAAATATCGGCTAAAACGGCTCAGACTAACCAACGGAGAGATGTTTCAGAACACGAGAATCGCATAAATTTCGTCTCGCGTATATAATACAAGGGAGAACGAAATGATAGGAACTCGTTACGATTCTGGTTACGAATGAACGATGCAGGGGTTGGAGGATGAACATTTTATTACACCAACAGAGTTTATATCACAATCCAGTCCTGGAACCCTATTCTTCGCGTAATGCTGAGAGATGTGATTAGGATTTGTTGGGGGCTTGGATGTCTTCCACGTCTTCGTCGTCGATTCGTTTTGCGCGGCGTGCTGCGATGCCGACATCTTCGACGTTGGAAAAGTCCGCGACGCCAAAGACTTCATCCATGCGTTCCAGTGAGATCTGTGAATCATTCGAGTCAGATTCTGGGTGAGTGCATGCATGGGGATGACTTACGCCCTTGGTTTCTGGGATCCAGTATGCAGCAATCGCCATGAACAGGTTAAACGATCCAAAGATGAAGTACGCTCTCCATGGATCGTGCAAAAGCATGACTGGCGTTGACTTTGATACTGCAAGGTTATGTACCCAGTGAGTAAAGGATGCGAGGGCAACGTTGTATGCACGAAGTCGATTCGTTGGAATTTCAGAGACATAGATCCATGCTATGGAGATCAGTACGATAACCAGACCGCCAAAGTCTGAAAACTTACAGACAGGACCCCAACTCATGTTGAATGCCGCAGCAAAGATGTATATCATGGCCAAAGCAGCAATCCCCGCCGGAGGAGGATGGTCGCCCTCTCCAGGCTCAGGACCGAAGCGGAGATACTAGCAACGTCAGTGGGAGTGAAAAGGGGGAGCGGATTACATACAAAACCGACGAAGAACATGCAGAATGCTTGGATTGCACCGCCGAACATGAATGACTTGCGACGACCGAGGGAATCGGCGAGGAAGAAGATGAAGATCAAACATGTAACGACTTTGACGACGCCGTAGATCTGAAAAGTGTCAGTGAGTGATGGGGGGAGAAGCTGTAAAGGTTCTTACTCCTTGTGCGAACAGTGCAGTTGTTGTACTGCTGAGACCTAAACCGCTGAAGATCTATCAAACATTAACGTGAGCACCTGACGAGCATAAGAAAAGACTTACAGTTGGTGCGTAGTAGTTAATAGCACCAGTCTGCACTTCGTTAGCAACCATTTGTCCAAACTGTCCAGCTGTAGAAGTAACTCACCCCCGTCCATTGCCCAAGCGTAACAATAGCCACCGTCAAAAGCGCTCTCTTCCTATTCCACGGTAAAGTCCAACACTCTTTCTGAATAGCCCAGAACCCCGTATCCTGCATGACCTCCCTCTCCTGATCAATCTGCGTCTTCAACTCCAACAGCTCCTGCTGAATATACGCATGATCCACCGGCAACTTTCTCACATCTGAAAGAACAGCTCCAGCCTTCTCCCACTGATCTCGAGACGCTAGCCAGCGTGGCGATTCTGGACAAAAGAGCATGCTGAAGAAGAGTAATGCTGGACAGATGGATTGGCACGCTAGGGGGACCATCCATGTTGCTTTACCGGGGAGATGCAGAAGGGAGCCGTAGTTGATGAAATAGGCTGTCATGCCGCCGAGGACGAGGAGGAGTTGGAAGAAGCCGACGAGAAACCCGCGGATTGCGCGGGGGGAGTTTTCGGAGACGTATGTTGGAGCGAGCATTGTTCCTGCGCCGAGACCGAGACCTTCGACGAATCTGCAGCCATCAACATCTAGTCATGAAGCGCTGCTTGATGTCATGGAACTTACCGTCCGATATAGAAGACTGAGAGGTGACCGTAAGAAAACGCTTGCATGATACCACCGATGAAACCCGTCACCGCAACAAGAAGCAGCGCTGGCTTTCGACCCTTGCGATCGGCAAATGGACTGGACAGGAGAGCTCCAGCGATAGCACCGGCTTGCATTGTCGTGACGAGGTTTCCTGCTAGATCAGCTGCGTCTTCTTTTGGCCGAGTGTCAAGACCAAACTCCCTGTTAAACCTGTGTCAGCGGGGGTCCCATCGCAAGGCAGCTTTGAAACAAACCGTTTGAAGTCTGGCATAGCCAGCACGCCACCAATAATACCTGCATCGACTCCAAACAGCGCTCCAGCAAAACACGCCTATAAATGTTAGTTCACTATCCCTAAATCATTGCAGCGAATATCCTACTGAAGCCGTCAAAGCGATGACGCGCCAGTTGTAAATCTCCGGCGGATCAACACGGATAGCATCATTGCGCACAATGCGCCGAAACATGCCATGTATCGTCATCTTCACTCACTTCTCTCGGATAAAAGATTAAAGAAGGATTGACGATAGGAATTAAGCTTACGAGAGCACCATGGTTTTAAGTAGTGGAGACAATGAAGGTCAACACCCTCTTTTACGGGAAGGCAAACAAGCATAATGCGGGGTGTAGATCATGTCCTGGGGTAGAACATACCGGCGGGGAGTCTCGGGCGCGTGATTCGATGATGGGCTTGGCGGACGACGCGGGGAGTCTCGGGTAGAGGCGTAGGCTATCGGTTTGGAGGGGTTTTGATGTATAGGTCAGCAAGTATTGCAGAATACAGAAGCATTGTGCGCTGTTCGCTTGGTTTATTGAGGTCGCTGGTTGGGGTATGCATAATCTCGGAGCTCTTACGTTGGGGGCTGAGCGGGAGGGCTGCCTCTTGCGCCCGTAATACAACAAATCACCGTGCATGATGTAACCTGTCTCGTATATTCGTTCAATTCAGTATCTGGGCGACAAAATCCCACTGCAAGATACAGTTGATTGTGTATTGAGGGTATCACAAATCACATTCAACACCGCCCCAATCGTACAAACTCTCGCTGTCATGTCTCCCGACAAAGCAGCGTCACCGATGCTGACCATCCCAAAGTGCATCTGGGTTCTCCCAAATCTGTCCCAGTTCTGATCTTAATGAAGGTGTAGGCCAACCACATCTCTCTTGACATGTATCCAGCATTTCTACTACACATTCTCGCTCTCTGGGATTCTGCATGAACATCCCGGCTGTATAAGCTGTCAGATTATAAATCCAAAGATTGCATTGGGGACCTACCAATGAAGAGACATTGTGAGGACAGCATGCTCGATGCATCCTCTGTAAGCGTCATGCCAATTCCGCATACCATCTTTATACTCTCTTGAATCTCCTTCTGGCGCTTGAGTAGGCCTTGGATGCCGTCTAAATGGGGTTCATGTGCGGTGATGAGGATCTTGGAGCAATGGTGAAGCTGCACAGCGAGTCCTGTCTCAATCAGTATCAGGCCCAGCTTCACAGTTGGTGATTGCTTACCAAAGCATTGAGGATGTATCAAATTTGGCTGAAACACTTCACTCTCACGATTCCCCATGGTCGGCAACGCTGAGAACTCAACTGTAAGATGAGACCGCCACTCATCCAACATCTTCCTCAAAGCCTTCGCCCAACCAATCCTCCCCGTCAACCCTTCCACTTCAGCAGACGAATCAACAGCGCAAAAGTTAATAACTTGCGCCATTATCCATACAGCACGCGAAGCTAACTCATGACTATCTAGATCCGCGTATCCCTTCTTGGGCATCCATGTACTATATGTTCTCCTCTTCTCACGGAAAGCAACCCAAATATCCTGTCGTAACCAAGCCCACCACGTCGTACTTTCAAGGCTCGATGTTTCAACTTCAATCTGGCGAGATCTCAAGATCCAGAAGACACCTTGGAGATGTTGTTGCCAATCTTTGCGTGACCCTCGTAGCATCTCATACGTTGAGACCATAAGCGTTGTCGCCATGAGTTCCTGACTATTCTGATACGTCGAATAACGCATAGCTTTCTGAACGTAGTGTAATGTTTGGTAATAATACTGCAGAGCTGTGTTTTGAGACGGACGTTGATTGGAAGGGATGCTTTCGTCGAGAGATTGGTGATAGCATGATAATGCGAGAATGGCGTTGAGAAGACCTGCATTTCGGACTGCTAGATGGGGAACTCGTGTAGAAAATGTCCGAGCTGGGTCAAACAAGTCAAGCTGATCGAAGGTCAGTATGCATGCACCTACAGAACGTGACCAACATACCCATGAACATATGCGGTGCAAGAAGTTCTGAAACAAGGTCTGTTCTCGATCGAGGAGTGATATACTCCGCGGGGCCTGCCATAAGCTTTCTTCGGAAACATTCGCTGCATGATCATTGACTGCATCCCGGGTCGGTGGTTGAGCATCGATGATCCTTGTTGCTTTCTGCAATGGCGTGATGTCGCTATCTGCTTGACCGTCGGGTGATGTATCAAGCAATTCACCGTCGAGACCCAAGGGTGCATCAGCGTCTGGGAAGGCTTCGTTCGATGCATCGTTGGCGAGGATGCCGAACCATCGAACTGCAGCGACGCTGGCTGATGCTGCTGGTGTTGTTGAGTTTGAGTCGGATTGTCCTCCAGAACAGTCATAGTAGGGTAGCTGCTGTGCCTGAACATTCGCATCCCAGTTCAAACCCTCAGCGACATGTACATTCTGAGCAGCACCCAAACCGGCGTGCGACTGCGACGCAGCAATCGATCGCACAGTCTGCGTCAACTCATCCTGCGAACTAATAATCTGCCCCAACTGTCTCAGGATCTCCAGACTCGCAGGATCAAAGCTGCCATAAACGTCAGCATTTGTCTTCCAAGCAGGGATGAACTCACGTAGAATGATCCTTCTCAGTATTATCATACGAACAAGAAATATTCAACGACGCACAGAATCCACACGTCGGCTGCACATTATCACACTTTGTCTTACGCGCTCTGCATACATGACACGCCTTGAGACTCCTCTTCCTGGGATATCGCGGATCGGACGCGGGTTGACGCGGTCGCTTGCGTGCATTGTCCTCCGACATTGTGAGGATGTAAGGATCGGGGAGATGTGTGATTACTTCCCGACGAGTTGAGGGGGGAAATGTCTTGGCGGTGTTGGTCATGAGAATAGGATATGCACGTGCTTTGTGACCCCTCACGGGGAGTCTCGGGTATGGGGAAGTGAAACGCAGATCTGGGGAGATCGGCGGGAGAAGGATTCTGTGAGACGAATTAAAACAAGACGATTCCCATGTTTGCTCGATATTTACTTTTGCAGTCTCGGGTTATCATTTATTGAGTTGATTGTTGGTCAACTTACCAGCCACCAAAGATGGGCGAACTCTCTGAGCCTCCCAATGGCCATGTCAAAAACAGCGTCTCGTGGCAAACAGCTCATTCAAAAACCCGACCAAAACACTTCTCAACAGACATTCTCATCGCAGGCGGTGGATTGGGCGGTGTCGCAGCTGCGCTCGGAGCTCTCCGTCGAGGCCGGCATGTTTTTCTCACTGAAGAATATGACTGGCTAGGCGGCCAATTGACCAGCCAAGCTGTACCTCCTGATGAACATACCTGGGTTGAGCAATTCGGTGTCACACGGTCTTATCGAGCACTTCGTGATGGCATACGGCAGTATTATCGCGATAATTACCCGTTGACAGAGGAGGCGAGACGAAGGGCGCAGTTGAATCCCGGGGCGGGACATGTCAGCAAACTTTGTCATGAGCCGAGAGTTGCTGTGGCTGTTATCGAAGCCATGCTCATGCCGTTCATCGGTAGTGGACTTCTCACTGTTAAGAAACGCGTCAAGGCTGTTTCTTGTGAGATGGTTGGGCAAGTTGTGAGGTCTGTGGAGTTTCGAAAACTGGATGATGGAGGGACTTTCACTGTTGACGCAAAGTACGTCATTGATGCTACAGAGCTAGGAGATTTGCTACCCATCACCAAGACGCCATATGTGACGGGATTTGAGTCTCGAAAGGATACAGGAGAGCCGAGTGCGCCGGAGGAAGCGCAGCCTCAGAACTCTCAAGCTGTATCGATTTGTTTCGCCGTGGATCACATTGAGGGCGAAGACCATACAATTCCCAAGCCTGAGAGATACGATCACTGGAGAAGCTGTCATCCTGACTTTTGGGGTGCGCCATTGCTTGGCCTCAAAGCACCGCATCCTCGAACTCTTGAGATTGTTGAGCGAGAGTTTACGCCAAATCCGAACGATGATCCAGCTTCAGTGATTTCAGACCAGAGAAAGTCAGGAGGCGATATGAATCTCTGGACATTTCGACGAATTGCAGCCAAAGACAACTTTATCCCTGGGGTGTATCGTTCAGATATCTGCCTTGTAAACTGGCCCATGATCGACTACTTCGAAAAGCCTATCATCGATGTCTCAGAGGCTGAACTTCAAGAACGTCTCGCTGAAGCTGCGTCTTTGTCGTACAGTATGCTGTACTACCTCCAAACAGACTGCCCACGCGCCGATGGAAAGGGTACAGGCTACCCTGGTCTTCGCTTGAGAGGTGATATCACAGGTACAGAACACGGTCTCGCCATGGCCCCCTACGTCCGTGAATCTCGACGCATTAAAGCTATCACCACAGTTGTGGAGCAAGATCTCTCCCTTGACGTCCGCGGTTCCAAAGGCGCAGTGCACTATCCTGATAGTGTCGGCGTAGGCATGTATCGCATCGACCTTCATCCATCGACTGGCGGTGACAACTATATCGATGTAGCCTGCTGCCCATTCGAGATTCCACTTGGTGCTTTGATACCAGTTGAGAGACCTAACTTACTCGCAGCTTCAAAGAATATCGGGACTACGCATATTACGAATGGATGTTACAGGTTACATCCTGTTGAGTGGAATATTGGTGAGGCAGCGGGGTTGTTGGCAGCGCATTGTTTGGATAAGGAATTATCGCCGCATGAAGTACGGGGGAAGAAGCAGTTGTTTCAAGAGTTTCAGGATATGATCATCAGAGAGGGTATTGAGACGGAGTGGCCTGATGTATCTGGATACTAATCAGGGTTCGTAGAGTTGCGATGGTAGGTAATGATGAGTAGAATTAGCTTAAGAGTTTTGTATCAAGACATAGATGATGGAATGAAAGATTAGTGAAATTCAACCACAGACTACTTGCAAGAGACTGCATGAAAACCCAATATATAGCGGTAGGCACTCAAATCTCACTCATATGGCTTTTGAAGCTGATTCCCCTCAACCTGCTCCGCAAACTTTGGAATGTGAGTAGTATGGCACCACGGCTTCAAGCTCTCTTCCTTCCGAATCGTGGCCGCAAAGCATCCCAGCCATCCCTCACGAGGAAAAGCGTTGTTTACTTCCTCGCGCGTCTTCTCATGAATGATCTTCCCGAAGTCTTTGACATTTGGATGTCCACCAACATTATCGTAGATCGTAGCCAGTTGGATGAGTTGCCCGAGAAAGGTGATTCTTCCCTCAGTGCCGAGATCTTGATGACGAATTATAGTCTCGCAAACGGCTTCGGCTTGGTCTTTGGTAGAGCCGTTGTCTTGAAGGAGGTTGAGAGCTTGGAAGCCGCCTTGAAACTCAAAAGAAAGGCGGGTTGAGGACATGTTTTCATCGGTGGTGCCGATGTCATGGAGGAGGCATGTTAGTGCCAGGGTCGAAGGGGAGAGAGTGCCAGCATGCTCTGGGAACTGCTGTCGGAGAATGACAGTCGCTGGTGGAAAGGTCTGTTAGGATGTGGAGTTCTTCGGAGGTCAGCTTGACTTACACCAGTAGTAAACTCTCATGGAATGGTTATAAGTCTGCTTCAGGAGTTTATCTTTGGCATGTTGCTGTGTCTTCTCGACAATTGGGTCGTCGTTTGGGAACTGGATGCTCTCAACATCAACGTACTCAGGTTCATTGATGTAAGGTCCATTCTTGAAGATCTTCCCGGCGTCAACCGGGACTGCAGTCCATCCATTGATGGCGACGTCGTCGGAGCTCATGTTGAGAATAACGTAGGAATTGGCAAGACACAGAGAAAGCAAATTGATAGAGATTGAAAATACAAAGACGAAATGAGGGAGAAATGCGACAAATAAATAGTGAAAACTCGGCGCTGTATTTCTAATCAAGACTATCAACCTGAGGACGTCGTTTGAGGGGTAACGTGCGACTACCAACCTAAGGCCGTCGGTTTTGGAGTTTTTGGCCTCGATGATGATGAGCTGTGTTATGTCATCATGCCCGCTGACATCTTTGCGTCATTATCATGAGACATACACTTCACGTCCATTGAGTTGGAACTTCTTAGTATAAATGTTAAACAGAATCCTATTTCATCAGTGAAATCACAAGCGCCTCGGAAATTTAGACCTTTCCAGCGACAAGCTCATATGAAGGCGGTGGAGCCTCAGACGCAGGCAACTCGGCCTCATGTCGAACAGCCGGAGTTGAGGGACCTGCCTCAACTTCCCTTGGTCGAAGAAGTTCCTGCAAATCCTTTCTCCCAACAGCCTTGATGAACTTGACAGCTTCTTGATTCTCTTTAGCTGTAGGATCAGCACCGTAATCCATCAACTTCGACGTCAAGTTGTAATCAAGTTTCATCAGCGCCAGCATCAGAGGCGTTCTGTTCAGTCCATCGACCTCATTGACATCAACACCTTGTGCTAGCAGCGCCTCAACAGTGTTCTGGCGGTTGACGTCGATGGAGTATGTGAGGAGCGTTTGGCCCGAGATCATGCGAACCTTGGTGTTGACGGCTCGGCTCAGAAGCGCTTGCACTACCGGGGTACTGGGCATTTCGACAGCGTGACAAATAGCTGGCAGACCGAAGGTTATATCAACCGTTTCAGGACTCGCACCATTAGCCATCAACATCTTCATAACCTCAACCTTCTCGTCGTTGTTCAAAAATGGATTTCTGATAACCTTAATGAGAATAGGTTGCTGAAGCGCATCTGTCCCATCAACATCGGCACCCCCTTCGATGAGTTTCTTCACGATCTGGAATCTCTTCATTCCTATTGAAGCCTCTAGAATACTCGTGCCAAGAACATTCAACAGTTTCGCACTTGCGCCTTTGTCAAGGAGTAGTCCAACCATATCGGCGTTGCCGCTTTGGACAGCTGTGTAGAGAATGGAATGTTTGATCGCACTTTCGGCATTGGGATCGGCGCCGTGATCGAGGAGGATATTGGCGAGTTCGACGTTGCCCTTTTTGACAGCGTATACGATGATCTCCTCGCCTATTGCATCCTTGGCATTTGCGTTGGCGCCGTGGGCAAGAAGAAGATGGGTGATCTCGATGTTGTCCGTCTTGACGACCTGTACAATGACTTCCTCTCGCCTCTCATTTTTCGCATTAACTGGAGCGCCATTCTCAAGGAGGAACTTGATACCGTCCAGGTTGCCTTTAGCAACAACATCAACAAAGTAGGGCTTTCCAGTCTTTGATTTGCCGTGTACACTCTCCCCAGAATCGATAAGCATCCTGGCGATCTTGAGACTTCCAACAGAAGCAGCCTTGAATAAGGGCGGTAGCTTGTTGCTTTGTGCCCCAGCTTGTAGAAGAAGACACGCGGTTCCAACTTGATCGTATCTTATGGCGCACTTTAGTGGTGTATCCCCGTCTTCGTTTCGACCGTTGACGTTTGCGGCTTGGGAGATTAGGCCGGAGACTTGTTGCTCGTCTCCACGAGTGGCGGCTTGGCAGAGCGTTGAGACCAATGGATCGTGTTTGCGGAAGCCTGATGTGAGAGCTCTAAAGAATGAGGAACCTTTGGGACGGCGACAGTTGTCTACCGGGCTCTGAACGAGTGGTGGTGAATACATTGATGACGATGCTATGGGCGGCGATGTCGTCGTTGATGCGGGCACTGAATACGAAGGTGGTGCTACTTCTTTCTCCGCGACAGGGGTTTTCTCGCTGTTGGACATGGTATCCTTTTGGGCAGTAGTATCCGGTTTGACAAGCCTCTTGTTCAGAGCCGACTTTACTGCTTCTTGAGCTTGATGGGTAAAATAACCCGAGCCAGATGGGCCTAAAGAGTCATCCTTCCTGGCTGGATATTAGAAAGTGAGTCAATATTTGGAACTGGCAACGCACCTAACGAGGCGAGTGTAAACCTCAAGCATGTCATTGTAAACACTAAGGCAGTCTTCATGTGCCTTCAAGAATTCATTGTTCGATCCTGTTATATTCTCTGGTTGCCAATTGTCGAGTTGCATACGTAGAACCTCGAGTGCTGTTTCGTAAGTCTTCAAGAGCGGAATGAGAGTGTTGCGAGTATGGCGAAGCTTTCGGCTGTCGGGTTTAACATGGAGGAGCTCTTCCAATTCGCCCATTCTGCGCTTCAGCTCATCAAGACCAGACGATATGATCTTCAGCTCAAGAACGTGCTGTTCATCTCGTTCGGCTACCTTGTCTGCGGCGGCTGCACAAGAGGCTGCGCGCTTCGAGATGGAGCTGCACAGGTTGATGAGATCGATGGAGGTTGCCGCAGTCATGATCGTGGGTTCTGGACGTTGTGTTGGTGATGGTTGATTAGATTGGGGTCAGTCTGGTAATATATAATGGGGGGAGGTAGCCAATGCTTGGCTGTCAGGTGTTATACCTGATGTGTGATATTTCGGCCGAGCTGGTCGTGAGTTGATGACGATGATTGACAGGGGCATTGACATGGATGTGTGGCGCGGCGTAGCGTCGAGACTAACAGCCCTACAACATGATTCTCTCTTGTGTACCTTTCTCGGAGCATCTTTTTCTCATCCGGCCATTTATACGAGTCAAACCTCCATCTAATCATGTTTCTACTGAGATTTCAAAGGTAGGTAGCACTTCCACATCCACCAATATCTCTGCCAATGGCCAAGTCTGCTGAAAAGCCCTACCGAATGCCTCATGCACCTCAGCGGCTTGGCACAACCCAATGTGGCATAGCCACCACACAGTTGATCCTTCGTCCAGGACGTTTTGGGAAATCCTTTCGATGCTGCGGGAAATGCTTATGGATTGGCAACCTTCTCGAATGCGCCGCTACCAAGGTTCTGTTGTGAACGCGTCATGAAAGTAGGACGTTAAAAACTCGTGATCAACGCTCTAAGTTAAGTGACCTGTGAAAAGTCTCTTTGGGATGGAGGTTTGTGGTTTGTAAACTTGCGGTGCGAGTATGGTGCTTGGCGAAAGCTCTACTGTGAGGTGAGCCGGTTGGGTGTCATCCGAGGCACCAAGTGGGCAAGGGCCTTATCAGGGACTTGGGACGAAACAATATCAACAATATAATAACCGGCCATGTGATTTATCGCAAAGTGCAGTGTAGGTTCATTAGACTAGCGAACAGAACACCTGGCTAGACAGGTTGGCTCACAGTATGCTATAGTACATCGCCAGTCCCTCTTTGATACATCAACCATTGTCCCCAAAAGCAACAACAAAACCAAACGTCCACGATTCTCCAACTTGACCACGACGGTAGAGATTCATCGTCTACTTCTTGACATTTCCGGAGAGGCGGGTGAGCTTGGGGTCCTTGACAAGGACAATGCCGTCAGAGACTGAAGCCTTCTTCTTCTTCTTCTTCTTGATAGAGTCCAACTCAGTGTTCTTGGTGATGACGACATAGTCCTGGTTGATAGCCTTGTTGGCATTCATCACGACAGCCCGAGGTGTCTTGGGCACTGCGTGATCAATGATCTCGATCCAATCCTCAAAGGACTGGTCCTGCTCGATCTCGAAGTCTTCAAGCGCGCGAACAGACTTTTCGGCATCCTTTCCAGGGATCTCGGAAGCCTGGACCTTGCGGTCGAGGGGCTTCTTTGCGACCAGGATTTGAAGCATGGTATGACTTGCGTTCTGAAGTCTGAAGTTCGGTTGTCAGCACTGAAGTCATGTTCGGAGTGGTGAAGTCTCGGTTACCTTGGTTTGAAATATGTATTTCTCTTAAGAGTACGAAGGTAGCCGATGGCAGAGAGATAGGTTGTTGCAATTGTGAGGAATGTTTTGTTGTTGATGATTTGGTATTGTTGTTTGTTTAGGAGGAGAAGAATCAGAATTCTATGTTGGGATTCTGATAGAAAGGCACACCTCGGTGGAAAAGGGAAGGTGAATGAAGGCTCTGCTGCCACTGCTCCGAGGAAAGCGTCTGTCATTGGTTTTGAAAGAGAAGCCGTTTGAACAGGCCCATTGTTTGCTTTCAACCGGATGAAACTAGCCCCTATGACACTAGTCTCTCAAACAGCAGAACGTTCAGTCGAAGCTGCCAACTGTTGGCAGTGCAGGATGCTGGTCTTTGCATATACGTGTTAATGGTTCAAAAGTAAGTTATCTATTGGAGGGAGGAAATACCCCAGCGGAGCGGTTTTAAACGCTGACCATTTTGTTCATGGACACCCCGGTACTGTTCACTCAGATGGAATGCAAAATACTTGAAATGGCTTGGCTAACTGTGGATGTCCTGCGTGTTCAGTGTCTCAGTTGGGGACGTTGTTCTTGTCCTTTGAGATTAATCCAAAGACTTGTGGCTGAGAGCTTATATCAGCACGGAGAACTTAGAGATTGATCCAAGATTGGTTTAATGGATTAATAGCACGAGAATGAATTGCTTGAGGTTTTGCTTCTCATTCTTGGACAAAAGGATTGTTTTGGTGGTTTTGCCATGCTCCTATTGCGATGCCTCGGTTCAGCCAATCGATCGGAAGCTCTTGTGAGCTGTCTCCGAAGATGGAAGGCCACTGGCTAGGTAATAGCAAGCTAAGTTAAGAACAACAACCCGAAAGACTGACATGCATACACTACTGTCTCTTGAGAGCAAGGCTGTTCTCAGGGATAAGATGACGAGAAGATTTGCGCCAACAGATGTTGAAAACGCCAAAACTTACTTTCGGCGACGTATCTTGCTTCCTCTACCCTTATCCGTCCCAACACTCCGCCAAAGAGAAACCACCCTGGGTTGTTCGACCATACGCTGGGCCGCTTCGACTGGCACAACGTATCCAAGGTGAAGTCGGTCTGGAGATGGAAAGGGTCCGTCGAATGAGCACAGCATTGGGATTTTAGATCACGAGAGTCGCGGACAGTATGATGAACAGATAATATTTATTGACTAGACTAGATCACCAATCGAAAGAAGCTCAATATTGATATGGCTGTTCATGTTTCAGATATGAACCAGACAAAAAGGCAACAATGAAGGGTACAGAAAAGGACCACTCTTGTAATCCTATTCAAAAGAGAATCACAACACAAATAGCGAGGTATCAGATTCAAAGAAGTACGAAGGTTCGAAAACGTGAACAACCTATATCAGGCGAGCTTCATAGATCTATGACACCAGAACCGAAAGACCAGCCCAGCCCAACGCTACATATGATAGTCATGATTATGAAGCCGAGCTTATTTGTCATTATCACCCCAGTAATCATAGTAGTCATGTGGAGGGTTTTGACCATAGTCATAATAGTGGTCGCTATTATGATATGGTTCCTGGGAATATGGAATTCGTTCATCTCCAAGCGGGGGCGCGCCAACAGGAGGCGGAGGAGGCGCGCCAACGGGAGGAGGAGGGGGCACGCCAACAGGAGGAGGAGGGGGCATGCCAACAGGAGGAGGGGGGGGCATGCCAACAGGAGGAGGAGGGGGCACGCCAACAGGAGGCGGAGGTGGTGGGGCTTGAGGAACAAGGGGATAGTTGTAGCTGTCCATGGGGTAGCCATGCGTCTTTGGGTAATCGGGCGGGGGAGGGACATAGTATTTATCTGGGTTTTCCGGGGGGGTTGGATCAGGGTATAGAGCCTGAAGGTCTTCATCCTTATCATAATAGTGTTCGACCCTGAAGCGTGTATCTTCTTCTGAAATTTCTTTCACATAATGCGCAACATAGCCGACTTCCATACCAGCCCCGAGGCCGTCTATGGTATCACGTTGTGGCGGTTGCGGCTACAAAGTGTTAGCCTAAGTCTTTCATGCAGAGAATTTCATCTTACCCAGTCACCGCCAACAGCGACATTGAAAATCATGAACATCTTGTTGCGGGCAATAGACTTCCAAACGTCCGGATTGCCAATTCTCTTGCCCGTGACCTGTTGAATGAGTTGGTCATCGACCCAGAACTCTATAGTCTCGTCCTCCCAGCGCCTCGGGGTGCGATCGATGACAACTTTGTAAGTGTGCCAGTCCGTACCCGCATCTGGTTGATGGACCGACGCGGAGATACCCTCCTTCTCTTTGCAGATACCGCCAGGAGCCTTGTCACAATGAATAGCGGCATAGGTCGATAGATAGCCGTTCACGTGCTCCATGATGTCGAGCTCACCACACTCAGGCCAGTAAGGACCACCAGTGCGGTGGCTGTCACCAAGCAGCCAAAAGGCAGGCCAGATGCCCTGCTTCTTATCAAGGTTGCCATCACCAAGACGGATGGAACTTTGGATAATGGTCTTGGTAGCAGGTGTCGGGGTGAAGGTGTACGTGCTCTCGATACGACCGGATGTCCAACCCCTTTCAGCAGAGAGGTCGCGCCTCGGGATGATACGAAGGAAACCATCGCCAGTGACATGGACGTTGTTAGGGGAAGCCTTGTACTCCTGGTAATCGCTGTTCAGCTCCTTATACCATTGTTGAATGTTCCATTTGGAAGTATCTGGCAGAGAGCCAGCACTTCCGTCGAAGCTGTCCGACCATATAGTCTGGTAGCCCAGAATCTCGGGGACTCTATGGGCTATGCCAGTAACGGCGAGGAAGCAGAGTATGATAGAAAAGAACATTTTCGTTGTAGTGACTCTGAGATTGGAGTCAGAATGTGGTGTTTTGTTGATGAGAGAAGGAAAGAAATAAAAGGGGGAGACCTGGATTTTATACCCAGCTGGGACGGACTTTTAAGTTTGATATTTCGCGATGAAAGTATCCCTGTGTTTGGTGGAAGTCTATCTTAAGCCTATTGCAAGCACAAAGAAGGTCCGAGTGTTGTTAGTCACCTCAAAGTTTAGTGATGTACAATTTGCAAAGGTCTCATGGCAAGTTCGTGGTTAATAGTTGGATCGATAGCTTAGACTTTCGTCGATTCACATACAATACCATGACAACAGGCTTTGAGCAAGGGCACCTGGAAAGTAGTTTCCAAATTCCGATATGGAGCTGCGTGTTTAAACTGAGGGATTTTTCTCTGTTGAGTCTATGTACATATTGCCTTCTAAAAGATTTAGTTAATTGGAATTTGTTTTTACATTGGCTTAATATATCTCGTTGAGATATTTTAAGCTTTCACATCAATCAAATACTCCTTTACAAAGCGGTTTGGGGGAAATTCTGTGGCGCGCCGTTATAAGCGGCAATGGCTTGAGGTAATAGGAGCACATATTTTGGCTTTGGTGAGGGCTTTTATCGCTGTTCACCTTGCCCTTTGAATGAAGATGTTTACGTAGGGCTACCATGTAGATCACCTTTTACGTGACTTACATGATAAGTAGTGCAGTTGAGCTGAGCATGAGAGCAGAAATAGGTCTCACTGATTGGTATCTGGAGATGTTTACTTGGACTTGATGGCTAAAGAAAGTTGCAGCCCGGGCATCGATCGGTCTTGTTCTGTTGAATCCCAGCTACCTACCTAAGTTCTGCATGATGGTAGTAAGCTCTCAGTGACACCTCTCAACTGCAAATAACACATCTGATGGTTCAAGCTACCATAATAAGCTTTCATGAAGAGAGAACAGGATTCGCCTCTCGCCTCAGGGCTTCAAGGTCGATAAGCTGAACTCTAAGCACAACTTATATCTGATAACCCGCGCAGCCCACCAATTTTGAAAGTCTCCTACTTTACATGAAAACTTATCGCCCAACCGGCGAAAGTTTTATCAATCACATCCTTTCCACAATTCCCGCAACCTCATCTAATGAATCCACTGTGAAATTTGGCTTCAATCTCTCGCATGCGCTCTTTTCCCCATATCCATATCTGCACCAAATAGACTTGGCTCCAATATTTGCGGCAAATTTCACATCTGCCTCTGTGTCCCCAACGACTAAGGTTTTCAAAACGTCAACATGTGAGAGTCCACGAGCTTTCAGGGCCGGGAGCAAAACATTCTCGAAGCTTCCAGTGTCCGGCTTTCGCGTTGCGCCAGGGGTGTTGTCTCCGACGATTAAGTCTTGCGGGATGGTGTCAATGCCGTTGTTCTTTAGTGCTGTCTCAACCGCGGCTACACCTTTGTTGCTGACAATGGCGACATAAATCTCTCTTTCATGCAACTTTTTCACAAGTTCTTTAGCCCCAGGAAATGCCGAGACAAGTTCTTGTCCCTGGCCATTGTAGAAGCGACGGTACGTTGACGTCCATTCACCCTCGTCGAAAGAGTCCGGAGAAGGATGTAGTTCCTTGAGGACTTCCTTGAGACCCAAGCCAGAACCGATCAACTTCTGCACCTCAGACTCTGCTGGAGCTGAGGCTGGAAGGAGTGTGTCGAAGGTGAACTTGATACTGTGAGAGATGGCTTGATGGGTATCGAAAAGAGTCCCGTCAAAGTCGAAGATGACTAATTGAGCAGGCATATTGATGACTTGTTGAGATTTTTGAGAGAGGTATTCACAGATTGAGTAGATGTTGAGTGTCGCACGAGAATTGATCGAGTGAAGCTCAGAGATGCATGAGAAATTTTATTTAGGCTACACCAAACCCCGCTAACCATCACGCTGCGTCATCTGTCAGCAATAAGCGCAACACCACTCGCCTTCTTAAACATGGGACAAAAATGACAATCGCATTGGTTTCAGAGCCCTTCTGGCATTTCATAATGGGAGAAATCTTCCGGCATATGAACCAGTGATTCCCACATATCCTAGAAAGACAAACACGTCAGCTTGGAACACTGTCTCGTTACAGAGGAACATACCCAGTCTACGCCATCTGAGCTATTTAGCATGGCCTCAATGCCCTGAAAGTCGGTCGAGAAAGGAGTTTCGCTCGTATTGTATTGCCCGTTCATGTGCCCTGTCATTGTCAGTCTACAAATCACATGGTTTCGAGCATCAGTCTTACCGTTGCCGTTGCCGTTGCCATTGTGAGCTGGGGCTTTCTCTTGGTTTACAACTAGAGGCATCGACTCATCCTTCGAACCAGTCGTGACAGCTTTCAACATCACTGTGAGCATATCATATGCCTGCTTTGCCTCAGCAGAGACGGCCTTAATAGCTGCCCAAAATGCCTGCGAGGTTTTAAGTGCGTCGATCATACTCTCCCGAGTATATCCCACGAGTTCTGAGTTCTGTTGCTCTGGCGGCATACCAAGCTCCACGCAGACCACCATAGATGCCAGCGAGAAGTCATGTCTCTCCAGAGAGGTGAGAAACCATCTGTCATTGTATAATAGCCCACCAACTTGAACCTCCTTCAGGATACTAGCCTGGTGCCCAAGGACTGTCATCGCTGAGTCAACGCAAGCCGTTCTCGAGTAGTTGTACTTGGGATCATGGTATGCCTTTGTCATGTGATGGCGGTGTAGTGTACATCTTGCCTTCTGGAAGAGAAGTTCAAGATTGTATCGCCTAATGAGTAGATACGGCGGGACCATGAAGCAATCTTCCAGCTTGGCTATTTTGTAACAAGTGGGCATGGACTGATGCATTTGATGAAGCTTCTGATCAAGAGTCATGATCTCGTTGTAGTCTTCTGTCTTGCCAAGTGAGACCTGGTTGAAAATAGTTCGGAAGATGGTCATCATCTTGACTTTGACGCGGGTGTACAAAACGCCAGTACCTTGCGTCTCAGGTCTTGGTGGAGGAAGCTGCGTGGACTCAGGGCCAAAATCTTCATCATTTATGTTGCGCGGCAGACGGGTATCGCACTGGGACTCCTGGATAAGCGATGGCAGGCCCAGCTGGCAAGAAGTCAGGATGTCAAGCTGCTGGAGAACACCCCATACACGACGCCTCATCTCGCCGTGGAACGGTGAAATCCGAGGGTAGTTATCTGGATCACGATGGTATCCCATCCGCATAGCCAAACGAATAGCAATACCGGTAAGGATCCACACGCCGAGATGAGCGTCTCGACGGCGCACGAATTCACCGTGGATATTGAACAGAAGAGTCTCCAGAGTATACTTACCAGGCGCTGTAGAGTACTTGGAAAGAATAAGACAGTCGGTGCATCTTTGCTGGAAGGACTCTGCGACCTCAAGAGGCGAGCCCATTCCTCCAGGTAGCTCATCCTGTGATCGGATGTACAGGAATGTTCCAGTGGCCAGAATGCCGAAGAGCATCCCAACCCATTGAACAGATACCGAGTTGGGGTCATTCCAGAAGCGTTTGTACTAGAAGAAAATGAGTGAGGAGAAGATTAGGTAGAAACGTAACTTACCTCGCCTTCAAACTCTCCTGAATGGGTGATCACTTCGAAACGTCAGTGACAGTGCTGTAGATCAATAGTTAGACGTACAGATTGACGGCTGAGTCGAGGTGAAATAACGAGACACAAGTCTATCCGTGATGTGTTTCGGAGGAACATCCGCAAGAATGTCTTCAAGGCTCGGAGCCAGTCTTCCAGGTCCCAGAAGCAGCGGTACTTGACTTTGGGCTTGATCAACAATACCCAAATCACTCGCTTCGTGGCTTTCGTCCAGATGCTCACGAATATGCTCAACCTGGGGTATCCTTGTATCAGAAGTGCTCTCTACGTTGGATAGGTACTCACCTCGTGACAGATAGCAGACCAGTGACTGCTAGAAACATAAATTGTCTCATTCGGATTCGCCATCATCCTTCCAGGCTTGACCTCAGAGCCTTCCTGAGAGGACCGATGAGACCCTTGGTGGGATCCTGTGGCCAGAGAGTTTGTTACATAAGTACTCGCCGGGCTCTTAATACTGGGTGAACCGTTGGATGTCCCCTGCTGAGTCGGAAGCTGTTGGACGATAGAGCCCAGGAGTTGCTCAAGGTGGCGCACGCGATCACTTAGATCATGTTGTCTGCTATCCCTTCTCTGAGCAGCAACACGACCTCGAGGCCATGGCGCGTATTGACACGAGACATTTCTCGCAACACAATTGCTACATGGCTCATCGCGATCACATTTGAGTCTGAGTATCTCGTCAGCATCGTCATCAGTGCCAAGAAAAGGCGGCGTACTTTCGTTGTCGACAGGAACTGCACGACAACGTTGCTCGGACAGGCTGTTGCTGCATCTTGGCTAAGTCTTTCTTCTTTATATTTAGGGAATAAAATTGAGGAAACAATCTATGTAAATCAGGATGAGAATCACCTCCACTGATAGGTAATTTAAGCTTAGATTGCTTAGCGCATGCACTGCCGCAGAGTCAGAGACACGCGGATGCTTACGTCACGTGAATGCCTCACGAACTGGCTACTCTTTTGGACGATGATTATTATGTACAAGAGCTTGTGATTCTTTATCCTGCAGTCTTGGCTATTGATCTGCGTACAGTACTGGTCTGTAGTGCGCCCTACTCGCAGGCCCGCTGTTCCATTCGGTGAGACCGGGTGAGATTTGCCAGGGTTTCAGCATAGGGTTGACACTTGCTTTTAGGGCTGAGAATGCCTTGCTTAGACGATTGGTGCGTAAAATCTCATCCTGTTCTCGGAATCCCACTTCTTTTTGAGGGTCTTGAGCTTTTCGATCCTCCAGGGCTCGTGGCCGTACATTTCTTCCAGAGACTCGAAGCCGTGAGCATAGTTAACGTATGCGCGTAAATGCTCCGGGTCTCCACTAGCCTCTAGCAAATGCCTCCTCAATTTCTCACCATGCTCTTGCGCAAGTCCGTCGAGCGTCGCGTTGGGTTTGTACAGAATGTAAGGTGTAACAAGAATCTCATCATCGCGGTGAGGGAACGCAGATTTCTTTGCATCAATTGCCTTGACGCCGTGTGTGGAGTACCCTTCGAGAAGAAAGAATGAACCAGCGAACTTGGGAACGCGCTTCGACATGTCGGCGATTTCGTTGAAGACCTTTCGAACGGCAAGGAGATCGTAGGTTTTGAGGCCAATTGGGTATCGGAGACCAGTGAAGCCCTTTGCGCACCCGACGGTATCATCGCCCATAAGGGTGATGGCGGCTAACTCAGGCATTGAAGCTTCGCCGGCATCGACGTTGATAGGGCCGAGGTCGTGTAGTGGTTTTGCGTAGTCTCGCGCTTCTTGGGCAGGGCCGTCTGATATGACAGCGTACCAAATAATTGGCTGCACGGTGTTAGCTAGACCTCTCAGCTCGAAATGAAGATACTCACCTTATTGGGATCAATCTCAGGAATGTTGACGATATAAATCCAGTGAGTCAAATGCGGCGGTTGGGTCTTCATCATCTTATTCGTCAACTCCAAAACATCCTCCAGTTCATCTCCAAAGAATATGAAAATCTCATAAGACCACTTCAGATTGTTGATGTCGTAGATTCGGTATTGCCATTCCGTCACAATGCCAAAGTTATGTCCTGCTCCACGAAGAGCCCAGAACAAATCAGAGTTCGAGTCCTCGGAAGCCGTCACTGCGTCTCCGTTGGGGAGTACAACTCGTGCAGAAATGACTTGGTCTGATGCGAGGCCGTATTGGCCTTGCAACCAGCCGTGGCCGCCACCAAGGACGGGTGCTGAGACACCGACGCACTCGCAGATACCGGTGACTGAAGGTCGTATTAGCACTCTGGCCTCATATTGTAGGAGTTGACCTGCCTGTTTGCTTTCCAGCTGTCCAAAGCTCATTTACGACTTTCTTTACACTCGCGCCTCCACCTATCCTCGCAGACTTTCCATCTCCGGCAATCTCGACAATCTTTTGATCTCGCAGGTCCACGACAATAACATCCTTGGCCAGCTGTAGTGCTTCAGTTGCTCCATGGCCACCAGATCTGGCGAGAAAAGGAATGCCATGCTCATTCGCGTATCTTATCTGCATCATGTCAGCAGGATTCTCCTCTCAGAACCATCATCCTTACAGTTTCTTGCACGTCGCTCTCGGAGAAGGTTCTCACGACTGCTCCAGGCTGCGGTCCATGCCAATCCCGCCATCTACTAACAAGACCACCAAACGAGGGGTCATTAGGCAACACGATTGATGCTTCAGGTGAGAGCTTCGACGATAATTCAGGCCATGAATTCTGTGCGACCAGCGATGCGAGACCAAGACGTCCGAGAATTTTCTGCGGCGAAGGTGCCTTGCCCAGCGCCCAAGATGCGCCCGCAGCAATAAACTCCATGACTTCGTATCAATTCAAACAAGATTTTTACGAAGATGAATGGCTGGGAGACGTCGGTCAGCATTTAAATGTCATCTTCAGCCCCCATCTTCGCCGGATCCACCTCATCCATTAGAGCTTACTTGGCGATAGCCTTATTACCAATGAGATCAATGTTTCTTAAGTCCGATGATGCATTCTCCGGATTTCAGCCAATACTATTTGATCTCGGATAATGAGAGTCTGTCCGAGGCGGTGTTCTGCGGCGTTAATAGTTGTTTTGCCTCGCTTAGCAAGCTTGTTCAGAGCGAGTATACGACATGGAGCCAGTCGCTTGAAGCGAGGATTATTGGTCAACCATGTCTACATATATTCTCTCAAATACTGTGAGTGAACAACCCTATCCATCAGGGAAAGATGAGGTCTCATTCCCGGTTCTTCCACGACTGATCGTCTTTGTAAGGCGAAATGCTCGTAAGAATACCTTGCAGGAATGTCCCATCAAACATTCAATTTCGCTTCTATCACCAAGCTACCAATGCTACAAGGCTTTGGAGTAGCGTGCAGCTTTATTAAGAGACATTGCACCTGATTCATCTTTCAATTTGTCGTATATGGTTGGCTTCTCACGCACTCTCCTTTACATAAGATGCCAAACGACCCCATGCTCAACACCTGGGTATCACCAGCTCATCCTCACTTGTTGAGTCCCAACACCTCCAAAATATCATCAGTATCCGTATGATCCCTCGAATTCCTCATCCGATGACACCACGTCACTTTCTTATCCTCTCCCTCCCCAACAAACAAGAACTCTCCGCCCTGTTGATTCGTGGTTCCCCAGTTCCACACGGGATATCCCTCGAGTAACTTCCAAAACGCATTCTTCATGGACAACCACGCATTCCAAAAAGACGACACCGGAATATACTTACTCGGAGGCCCCTCTTCCCAAGTCTGAATCATGCCCAGCGTCTTGTAAAGCTCTTCAGAAGGATCAGTGTAGATGGGAAATTCGCAGCCCGTGTCTATGCGATACATGTCAACTGTTCTAGGATCTCCGTGACCTATTATCACAATCTCGGTGTTGATCTCGTTTAGCTTTTCTGGAGTTGCTTTTTTGGCAAGAAAGCTGGTGTAGCTCACGCATGACTGATGGTGTTAGCTGGGTTTATTCCATGCGTAGGGAACTTACGCAGCAGAAGAAATGGCGAACAAAGACAACAAGAACTCGACGGGGTAATTCAGGTCCGCTGTAGATGCTCTTGAAGGTATGCTTCTCTCCCTTGCCATCAAGGACCTCAATTCCATCGGCGACCTTTAGTGCCTCAACAGTCGGCAGGTCATCGTTGACTTGGCCGCTGGAAATCTCCTTCCCTTGAGGGATCTCACACGAGTTGTCCATCTTGAACCTTCTGAGTAACCTGCAAAGCCAAGTTTGTCTCCTGCTGCATGTAAAGATGCGGGGCTGTTATGTGCCTCGCTCTCTGAGGCTATGATCATCGTCAAAACACCAAATGTTTCTGACGTAAGCACTAGAGACGTTTATGTCAACACTCCGGTCAATGCCAAGTCTTTTTGCCTTGAATTAAGGAGATCAGCATCAAGAGCGAGGCGATTTGTCTACTTCAATTTTCGGAACGGTTCACCGAACGAATGTATCAGAAAAACGAGGTCTTTACATACAACAAATAGGGGCCAGTCACTCGGGGAAGCGCTGGAATGGAACCCAACAGTCCAGGCCATTTACTGCTAAAAGCGCTAAGAAAGAAGCATAACACCACTAACCCAACACGACAGGCTCCGCTATTCCATCACAAATCTGACACTCTGCTTCCAGTCATCCCTTGGCATCTTAAGCGAATTAATATGCTGTGACTTATTCTCAAACCCAATCCCAACCGTGCAAAGAATATCCAAGTTCTCATCAATACCCAGTTCCCTCTTGATAATGTCCGGGTATCCAGTTGGCGCAGCAGAAACTTGCGTGCCCAATCCCTTCTCCGTCAACAGTAAAAGAAGTGTCTGCAGATAAATACCCACTGACAGAACATCGCCTTTTTTAAGGTCTTTATCAATAGAAATAACAGCGACGACTGGCGCGTTGTAGAAGTTAAAGTTGTCGATGAGAGTTTTTGTCATTGCCTCTGTATCTCCGCGAGCAATGTTGTATCCATTTGGTCCATAGACGTGATGTCCCAGTTCCGAGCGATAGTGGTTATACGACTCAGGTATAGCATCAATCTTGAGCTCCTCTTTATTCTCAAATGCAGCAATAAGCGCAGCAGACAAGCGCTTCAGCGGCTCACCAGATGCGACAGTCACTCTCCACGGCTGGATATTCGTTGAAGAAGGCGCATGCTGAGCAATACTGAAACAATCCTCAACAACAGACATGGGAACAGCTTGACCAGTACAAAATGCACGAGTACTATGTCTGTCGAGAATAGTTCCAGCTACAGCATTGCGAGCTGATTGGATCTCATGACGCTGGAAGGTTTGTTCTGAAGACATGGCGGGCTTGTTGTCGTCTTGGATGTGATCTCTGCAGCCGAAAGCTTGGGGCATGATGTTCTTGAGTATAAGAGACATGGTGACTTATGGATTTTCAACGAGGATCATCTGCCTGAGGTGTCAAAGCCTTTACGTGATCGTTAGTCGCTTATATGGACAAATTCTGGGGCGGCTTTATCCATAATCGGACTTAAGCATCTCTTCGGTCGGAGCTTGTAGAGGCTTAGAATGGAGGTGTTATAATGCAGGCGTCCAATAGTGCATATGAATTTTCGGTTAAATGGTGAATCGTAGTCATTCCCTGGCTCGGGCTGGCTTGTCGTAGCAGGAATTTCCGGCTCGACGAGGGGTACCAATTCGTCCGAAAGGCATTACTCATCGTCCATAAGCAGGACTGTGGCGACGCCAGCTGACAAATATTTCATGCAAGAAGCCCATTAAGAGAAGCCTTGGATCAAAGGGTGTCCAGGACCATCCCAGGTAATGTCCAGGAATGATTACAGACCAGAGCACATTATCGGCGATACGAAATACATCTTCGCGAATCGGGGTTAACAAATCAACTTATACAACGAGCCCAAAAACATCAGTCAGGATTTATGGGATAATTATCACAAAGACACTCGGCATGCTTTTCTAGTGTATTGGCCCGAGTGACTTCTATGCTCGATTCACTTGAACTCAGTTCACCATTATACCCCTTATCTAGCCCATATTTCATTTCGAACTGCCTGATTCCCTAAATTCCATGTATTGAATATTGCCTCACAGCCACAGATTCCTTCTGCGAACGATACATCACATCGACGCAACGAGGCCCATCTCCAGTCGAGTTCTTAACCTGAGCCTCCCAAGCATCGCGCGGCGTTGCGAGCTTTTTCGTCTCCAGGCCAAGGTCTGTGCCGAGAAGTTATCATCTGTCGCTGTCCGATGTCAGGTGGGGTGCACTCGTCATCTCCGATCGCTTGAGAAGGTCGCCAGTCGTTGTGAGTTCCGAGCGTTTTCGAGGTGACGCTGGCACTTGTTTGAGTAGCGTCGATGCCGGCATCTAGTTTGTTAGCTCCTGTCCAGCTATCTATGTAGATTACTGGTTCATTGGGACAACGGTACATATTCGCGAAGATAAAAAGAATTTTCCACTACACAAAGTGTTTCGGATACTTGAGATTGAGCTTTGTACTTACTTTCCATCTGTTCATATGTTGCTGCGCAGCATGTCACATACACGAAGGCAGAGTTCACTCGCATCAAGGCTTAAGGACAAGAAACATGAAAGTGAAAAGCAAAAGCAAGTATTGAATTGGAAAATTGAATAGACGCGATGCACAGTTATAAAGTTTAACAAATGTCAAAAAAGCAGGTCTCGGAGGGAGTCGAACCCTCGCTGGCGGAATCAGAATCCGCAGTCATAACCGTTAGACCACGAAACCGTGTTATGCTCTTATCTGCTTTTTTGCTTACTAGCACAAATATTTGCTAGCTATGCAGCAGTGCGAAAAGTCTAAGAAACATAAGATGATCTGCGCATGCTGGGATTGAAGGCAGGAGAGACAGTGATTGTTTTCACTACATCTGTGACTACAATGTTAATATTCCCCAGCAAGATTTAATGCTGAACTTGTAGGAGACTTAGCGGAGCGGACAAAGAAGCGAAATGCGAGAAGCACCAACATGTCAAATAATTTTCGCTTCCATACACATGTTTCTATATCAGTCCATAAACATTCAGCGCTACCATTGTTATAGTCCTAGCAATACTTCAACCACCAAATCATGCATAATAACGAGGCAAGTCCTCGAAAACAAACCCGTGCTCCTTCAATTGTTTGCTCGCCAAGTCCCAAAGCCTACCAACAGCCTGAGGATCATCCAACCACTTATTGGCCTTGTCATCCAGCTTCTGAACCGGAACGTAATATCTTCCAGCGTGCTCGTAGGCTTGCGAATTTGTGGCGCAGAAGAGCGAGTTCATTGATCCTTCGAGTGGTGTGGATGTTGGGCCGACTTTCATGGCGACACGTGTCATGGCTCCAAAGATGTTATTCGAGTGAGATTGCAGACCGGACTTGATGAGACCTGGGTGAAGAGAGTAAGCTGTTACACCGAGAGGTTGGTAGCGTTCTGTAATCGCTTTGGCGGCAATGATGCTGGCCTGCTTGCAGTGGCCATATCTTCTCCTGATGCAGGTTAGCAAGCTGGATTGAAGATTGACCTGAGTTGGATTGCTTACCATGGTGCTAGTTGTCCAGTGACATCGGTGAGATTGGGATCCTGATAATTGATGGCTTCCGGTCCCATTCTGAAAGCCATGTCGCTAGCAACATTAACGACTCTCACACGGTCCATGCGTCCACTGGTTTGAGCGGCGGCGACGAGGAGAGGCATCAATGACATAGTGAGAGCATGATGGGAGAGGAAGCATGTCTGCCATTGGACTTCAAAGCCGTCCTTTGTCAATTGCCAGGGACTGGCCATGATCTGATACTGCGTTAGTTATATTCCTCAAGGCTTCGGTTGGGACTTACACCAGCGTTGTTGATCAACAGATCAAGGCGATTTTCGCGACTCATGAAATCGGCAGCGGTATTTTTGATGCTCTGAAGGTCTTGGAGGTCTAGCATGAGGAAGTGAAGGTCTAAGTCGGGACTGTTTTGTCGCATCTCAGAGATAGCCTTGTTGACGCGTTCGCTTGAGCGGCTGGCGATGTAGACTCTAGCGCCCTTGAGGGCGAGTTGAAGTGTTGTTTCATAGCCAATACCGGAGTTGCCTAGATAGTCAGTGGCGAGTTCTGTAAGTGTTAAGTTGATGACTTACCGCCTGTAACGATGGCGATGTAGCCCCGAAGACTGGGGATATCGCGGATTTGGAACTCGGGTTCTTTGTGACAGTTCTTCATGATGTCGGTGTAAACGTGCAAAAGTTTTTGATGATGTATCAAAAGGCGAGTAACTAGTGTATTCGATGAAGGCGTTTGCCGGGTTGTTGAAGCTGGTCTGATAGTCTCGACTTCTGTTGTCGCCCTTCTCTCATCTTATACCAAGAATCTCAGAGGCAGTGTAGCCAATCGGAGGTGGTACTGTCCGATTCTACGGGGTTGTCCGCGGACATGTCCATGGTGGGGCTGCGCTGAAGGGTTGAAGGCTTAGCTTACGGCGCAGAGGCCAATGTAATTACCGGAGTCAGCTTTTACAGTATTGATTGAGTGGACAAGAGGGATTTTTGTTTAATCGAAGATGGGTCTTTCTTGATAGGCACTCAAATATACCATGTTGGGTGATAAGCACGGCCTGGTTCATTGGAGATTGGTTGATGAGGGTCCCAGGACCGTGGAGTCTGACCGGCGATCCAGTCGCATGAAGTGCCCCTCTTGGCTCATTTCTGAATCAACGCACGTTCATTTCGATACTCCATGGGCACCATTTGGTTCTGAAACTATCATGCAGCCCTACAAGGCACACGCATCGTCAGCCGGGATGCAGGTGCGGCAAGCAAAACCACGAACAGTCACTGGCTGACACAAATCCAGCCATTGCGTCCAAGCCAATTTGAGAAAAAATTTACTTGGTGGCCTACTTGCTTCCAAGAACCGCTCTTGATCTATCTAAGTCGCCTTGGTATTTCTTTTCGGCTGCTTTTGGCATTGAGCAAGCCTCGCATATCCACTCATGGTAGATTCCATTTACGGTAACTCCATTGCACTTCTTCTCACTTTTTGCTTTCTCGGATTGCACTGTTTCTCCCAAGTCTAGATTACGCTCCTTTGGGCAGAAATGGCATTTACTTATGTTCTGAGTGACTGTGCACATTGTGAATGGGGAAGTTCTTGGATCTTGAGGTTTGAGCTGACTGGTACCAGGAGGAATGTTTGCTTCTGCACGAGAGGGCACGGAATCTTGAACTATATTTATACTACAGCCCCACGGGAAATCATTTAACTCTGTCAGTCACGTTAGCTCATGTAAGGCACCCGATGAGCTTCAGCCCTCAGTCAGAATCCATCTCCGGCTAGCCATTAGTGAACCATGCAAGCAGATTCCGTGGCGCTGTAGGCAGCATGGATTTACTCACAGATCATTATGTATCTAGGGCAGATTCTTGTCGAGCATAAGCATAGAAGTTTTCTGCGTGCCTCACTTCGATGTATCATGCAAGGTAATCTGTCGTTTATATTCCAAGGTTGATACGACAGCATGAAAGTGTTAGCCAAAATAACTCGTCAGCTGAATCTTTCCCTATCGTGTCTATCTGACTATCATTACATGTTGTAGTACCACTCCTTCTCTTTCGTCGGGAGATGCTTGTGGTCTTTGCATGCCTTGGGCCCAGACATTTCTTGCTCGTTTCTCCTGGGGCACTTCTTTCCAGCCTTAGCATCATTGCATTTAAGGAGGTCGTCAGTATCAGGGCCTTCTTTTATCCCACAATGGGGGCACGTCCATGTTATCTTGGGGATGGTGCACATGGTTCTTGTTGGTGATTTAGTTGAGTGTATGTCGAGGGAATCTCGTTGTAGGTTTTTGTGAATGGTAGATAAAGCGAATGGGTTTCAAATGTTTACAAGAAAGTAAAAGCACAATCGATTCAGCGAAGATCTCATTTTATAGAGTGTTTCTGGTGATCAGCTTTGTTGTCAGTGAATCGGGAGTCTTCTTGTTTGTAATGTGAACAGAGTCAACTCTTTGTTCGCCTTTCACACTACGAAGAGGTCACTGAAGGGCCAGCCTCCAATTTTCATCAAAGCATGTCGGGAACACTGTATCATCTGCTCAAAGACAGGTTTCTGACAGGCGGGGCTTAAGCCAGATAGTGGCTTGTTTACTTTATTTTAAGTCGCTCTTCACAAAGGGTTTGCCCGAACAATAATAGTCATGTAGAAAGCAACCTCCTGGATTTTATTTTAGGAACAGTTGAAAGAGTCAGTAAATGATCTCTTAACGACTTGATCCAGTCCAGGGTGGCCCGCAAGAAGTGTCATTGCGACAACGCTGACAAAGAGTATTTGTCTCCTCGGAATCCTTCTTTGCGCAAAACTCTCCCTTCTTCTTGGCAGGTTCGCACATCTTTGTCCATGTTTTTCCGTACACCTTCACCATCTCTTGCTCATCGTAGTCAAGGTCGCAGTTGCCGCAATGGGGCAGCCTAATATGTTCAGTGCACATGATATGCGTTCCAATATTTTTGTGTGGGTCTTTGGTTCGTGTTGGTCCAAGTAAAAGCTTTGCGTGAGAGATGGGAGAGAGAAAGAGTAGGAGTTGCCGCGGGCTTATGTACACCAGTCAAGATCTGTGATCTGTATGAACCACGGAATAAGCAGTCGACGGTGAAACAGGCACGGAGGGAAGGTGAATAAATCAAAAAGAAAACGATACAGACTTATCACTCACCTCAAATTATCGGCGAACCAGAAAGCATCTAGTCACAAATGAGGTTCTTGGCAGGACTATTCGAGGGAGCCCAGGACAGACAGTGCCCTTCAGCCTTCTCAAGATATTCTTATCCACTCTCCACCAAGGATTTACCTGAACAATCAGTAATTATGCTTCAATTTTCACTTCAGAAGATACTAAACTAAAGCCATCCGTTTACTAACGCTCCTACCAATATGTCCCAACATCATACAGTCCATACAATGTGCTCTGCCCGCATACCTGACAGGAGCCGTCCCTCTCTTGATCATTTCTTTGTTCTTTTGGACATTTCCTCCTCTCTTTCTTAGCAGTTTCGCATTCCTCAGTCCTGGTGTCCTCGGATTTCTTTCTCTCTTGCTCGGTGGGTTCTTTCTCGCAGACGCCGCAAAGCGTCCGGCGATACTCGTCTGTGCACATGGCTTATACTGTTATCCAGCGTCGCTGCAGAGTTTTTGGTTGAATGAAAGGCTTCAGTGTGAGCTGAGACACTCAGGGAATGGGAGCGCTTGCAGGGCTATATATAATAGTTCTGGGCATTTGGAGGCGATGACAACGAACGCCGGAGCAGTGTTCGTGTCAGAAAGTCAACATTGTTTCACTGGACGGACCAACAGTCCCGATAGCCTCGCTTCACTTGTTCACTCTTACGCTCCAAGTAAGTAACTGAGCGACATGCTTTCCTTAGCCTACTAATTACAACAAAAATTATAATGTGATTCACGGCCGCACGGCATGACAATGCACAGCTCATAGAGGCTCGATATTCACTGCATAAGAATTCATTTGTTTGCTAATCTTCGAAATTCGTTTCAGATACTATCTATGAACAGGTGTATTGGATCCCACCCATTCCTCACCCAGCTGTTAAGGTGTACACTAGAAACTCACTCAGGGTTTTTGTGTTAGTTAGCGGCTCGACCTCATGCTCACTGCTGACACGGAAGCATGTTGCCCTACTTCTTGCCGATCATCTTCTTGACTTTATCCGCGAAGGAACCCGTCTCTTTCTTGGAGACCTGTTGTCGGATCTTCGGCTGATAGTCGTATGGTTCCATGTAGGACGGGCCACGAGCTGTATTAACCTTGCATGCTGGGCACAGCCATGCATTGTTGATCACGATCTCACTCCTTCCCAGACAGGCCTTGCCTTCCTTGACAGCGTCACATGTCTCAGTGTTGGTGAGCGCGATATCCTCAGCTTCGCAGTTGCCGCAGGTTTTGGGGGTAGAGTAGATGATACACATGGTGAATGGTGTTATTGTGGAGGTTCTTGGTGATGTTACTTGGTGATCAGAAGCATCGAGAGCAGAAGTTGCTGCAGTTATAAAATACCATCCTCTTTATTGTTCTCATACATGATGGGACATCGCTCAAATAACACAGTTTCTGAACAAGGAACCAAGAAACAAAGGCACATCATGAGTCAATGTTACTGCCTAGCGGAGAGTGAAAGGGAAGTCAATTCTCCGCCAATAAAGAGCTCCTGGTGTTTCGGAACAAGACATGGCCAGTGAACAACGCCAGGCAGTGACATGGCGAAAACACCGTGCCTCCAAGCAGTGAATATGCCAAAGGACAGACTCGTCCATACGCCAATTGTTTACGTGATCCAAGACTTGACACGAAGTCATCATCAATTCATAAGACAAGACATATTATGGTCTACGAATAGCACTTCCAGGAGTACCTTACGGGATGTGGCCATGATGATGGACCGCTATATCCACAGGAGCTTTACAGCTAGTATATCGCGGTGAGTATTGGGCTACATTTAATCTTCCTTGAACAAAAATAGAAATAAGCCACGGAGTAAGATGGCAGATCTCAGAGTGAGACAAGGGTAACAAACTTTCACTTTCACATCACGATGCTGAAACTGCGATACCAATCATCGCGTCCCAAACCATCTTCCTCACTCCCGAAGACAAGCCCCAGAAAGCAATGAAAAGAATAAGAAAACACGCCTGTCAGACGTCCATCAACACCCACCCCAGCCACGCGCCCGAAGGCAAGACCACAGCTGGGGTCGAGATCATCAAGCAAACCATCTCTATACAGCAGCTGCACGAGGCAACCACCGCCATCCTTGCGGACAGAGCGAGAGGACCAAAAGGGTATTCACTCTAGGGTGTCGAGGATATACATTCATCAACCAGGGTGGGATCTGTGGCTCTTTTAGGGAACCAAGAGAAGGTCGAATACTATAGAAATGATTCTCCTGGAGGCGTTGTTAGTATGCGTTTGGTGGGAGAGTGATGGTAGGTAGGGGGGGACATACTGAAGTATTGTCGACATGAAGAAGAAAAGAAAAAAGTCCCAAAGGTCTGAAGAGGATTGGTTTTTTATAGAGAGTTACAGTGGGTCTGGGGGACTTGCGCCTGAGGCACAGTGAAAACTCTGATTCTGGCCCAGCCACTTTTTTTTGTCAGCCTCATTTCGCTACTGGAGACATGCGACCGGGTTCAGTGGGTATCGCGGAGCATCAAGACGACTTCAGCAAATGACGTCGCGATTGAATGAGGATTTTGCAAATAAATGAGGCTGCCAAGTAGTGGGCGATTCTATTGCTACAGAAACACTGTAAAGGGCCGATGAGAACAGAGATTTCACTCAGCGGTGAATGTCTGCAAGAAATGGTCTCTGAAAACTCGCCAGAGGAGCCGGGGCGTGAGTGCCTGTTGAGCCAGCGGTCGTGGACAATATCGCTGAGCATCTCGTTCAGCGCCAGTTCTGTAGGGTAGCCCTTTGTTTGTTGGAGGATGCTATGTTGCGTGGTTAAAGTAGTTGACAAGCAAAGAATATAAGCAGAAATAGGCCAATCTGGACCTCCTCGTACTATTACACTATTTGAAATACAAGTCCGTGATTTGACGTATGTTTCTGATCCGATTTTGTCGCCACGATACGGCTGGATGTTGCAAGTTCGATCAGAGGCTAATGCTTGGATTGCCATTTCGCACCAAGAAAAGTGCAGAAACAGCAAACAATGAACCGAGCTCAACATTGATCAGAGGAAGTTCCGATAAAAGGCCATGGAACTTAATATAATAATAAAGATGACTAATTTTCCCTGTTTTAATACTTCTACAAGACTCCTCGCGAGAGTTCTGGTAAGTCATTAAGATTCCAATAATAGATGTCTGGTAATCGACGGATCCATCAAAAGGCACTGAAGAGCGCTGTAGGCTTTTGCGGTTATAGGACGTAAACTCACCGTTCCCTAGCACATACGACCAAAGGTAGTGGAAAATACGGGATCCCGTCCGCTCTCCCATAGTCAAGCCACTAACCGGCGGATTAGTAGTTGGGTCGGTGACGACCAGCGAATCCCCGCTGTTGTATGTATCTTTTGGCATTTTTGCCCTCTGGAATTACTTGCTCTGTTGTATATGTTCTCTTTTTTTTTGGTGGTTGCGAAGTTGTCTGTGTTGTTGGTTGCTTACCATGACTCCTGTCGACCGATGTGCGCTCACTGTAGACCAGTTATGTCGCAGGGTTCAGCTTGCCGGAATATCATTGAACGTCTACAGCGCCAGTATATTTGTCACAGGTAGCAGCTGCACTTCAAAGTACACAAACGCTGAATCCTACTAAGCAAATACCCAAGTGACACAGCGCCCTTTTACATACTGACCAGCAGATATCAACCAAGCACGATCCCTATCAATCCCACGAGATCAAACACCCGAACAGAACACATCGACCATTTCCCCATTCATTCCAAACCGAACGACAGAAGCCTCGTTAAGCTGCACCAATGACCTAAGTAGTCCTATCACCACGATCTCTCGGAATGTCCCCAGGATGAATAAACATCATTTCGAACGTCTGAAAGTTGCTTTGACTGGATACCTTTGCACGTGGGTGCGTTGAACTGTGCGTAAATATCTCTGCAGAATTGCGCTTGGGTCACGCTGGTTACTTTCATGTGTGCGTTCATTTTGCGGTGCATCTCATTGTAGCCATCGTGGATGGGAACCTCACCTGTTTCCTCACCTTCAAGGTGGATCTCACTGATATCAGGGAGGGCTTTTGTAGCTGCCGCGTCGGAGGGAGTTCCGTCGACATTGTCCTTCTTACTCTCCTCGAGTTGGCGTTTCTTGGCATCTGGCATTTTGAGACCCATAACTTTACGCTGTTGAAACCATACATATGCATTACGCCAAACAGCACTATTAGATCCGCCAAAGGGGTCTTTCTACTTGAGGAATTTGTTAAGGGACTTTGAGTTAGTACCGGTGGCTCTGCAGAACTCAGCCTTGTTCATGACACCCGAGTCAAAGAGCTTGTTCAACTTGGTGCGGATGACATTGCAGCTGGGAAGTCTATCGTTCTCAAAGGAGGCGTGCTCGATGGCATCGTTCAAGTCTGCCTTGTTTGCAGCAATGTCTTCATCGAGGGACAATTCAGCCTTGCGCTTCTTGCCAGAAGCCGGAGTCGTCTTTTTCGCAGAAGGAGACTTTGGAGTGGCATTATCTTTGAGTGCAGCGACTTCGGCTTCCTTGTCTTTGACGATACTCTCTGTAAACTGGGGATGGGCAGTGAGGAGGTGAGTCAGGGCGTCATTGCGGATTTGACTGCTTTCATAGCATTCAAGACCTCAGGTTGGAGAGGCACGAGAGGTTCTGGCATTGCGTAGGTTCTTGCTTGGAAGTGTATCTCAACTGAAGGTAGTTGCCATCCGTCTCGCAAATTTGGTTGGCTGGTTGTCCAGTTGATGGAGAGGAACGACGGTTCAGTGGGCCCACGTCACTTCGTGTTCAGCTCGTGCCTCTGAAGCGCGCGTTTATAGATAAGGGCTAGCTGGTGGAGCTCGTCGCAGATAGCGTCTACTTACTTTGGCAGCCAAATTACATGTAGAAGCCGAGTATATACCATCAGTCACAAACTTGACAGGTGGAGAAATTTTGAAGCAATGTTTCAACCCCGCACCCACAATTCTTGGAACCATTCCCATTTTACCTCCGCTAGCATCAAACGAGCCCAAGTCCGCCGTTCCGTTTTAAACTGAGCCTAGGTACTATCGAACAACCACAGACTTAAGCGAAGCAATGTCTATGATCTGGGTTGACGGTAACGAGGATGGAGACGAAGTGATGCAGAGCGTGGGCTTCTATGAACACACAGAAGCGCCACTTGTATTTCCATCCTTCAATTTCTTGCACGCGGATCAAGATGTAGAAATTCCCTGCATGATTTGCGGCGTCAGCTTCCACATCAGTCGTCACCGAACAGCTGGGGAACCCCCCTCTGCAGCATGGTGCAGTCCTGCAAGTGATGGCGTAGGAGTATATCCCGGAAGCCAAAACTGCGTCCAACCAGGCTGCAATTCCGTCCCGAGAGACGGCCCAGGACCAGGGACGAGTTTCATCTCCATCAGAAATCTCGATTCTAGCCGTTCTGAACACATCTCCGGACCTAACTGCAGATCAATAAGTGCGTACCACGGAAGCCGCATCTCAGTCGAGGCAATGAGAGAGTGCAACACATACCAATGCCTCTTACCCCGCGACGAGTCATGGGAGCCACAGGAGAGCGAACTTGAAGATTTTGAGAAACAGAGCCGTTATGTACTCAGCGGTTTAAGCGGTGCCATGGAATTTAATGGCAGGGGATATGCACAAGTCTTCCCAGCACGCAATGACGTCCATTACCCAGCGACAGACTATAATCACATTGATGGTGGGCTTACGGGAATGCCATTTCATCCGACGTGCTTTGAGGCGTTCAAGCGAGCGTCGATATATCGATATGGCTTTGTGAATATCAAGGCTCTAGTGAGTTGGGGACAGATAATAACGGCGCCAACATTGCGGCTACCAGAACATGCTGCTGTGAAGAGGGCCAGGCAAATGCACTGGATGCATCACGCTGGGGACGAGTTTCTGGCCGCGAATCCGTGCTTGATCCCGGGGTTGCAGGATATTCTCGATTCAGTACAGAATGTTTGCAATCCTGATGACATTTGCTCAGATGCGGCTTCGCCATCGTCGAACTCTACGGACCTGTTCTCCAAGTTTCCGCAAGAGATCAAGCTCGAGATTCTACTGCAGCTAGATTCATGGGACATCGCCAACCTGCGACTATCATCACGAACATTCCGCCATCTCCCGCAATCGCTCTTCTACCACCTAACCCTGCGCGAACTCCCCTGGCTCTACGAAGCATGGACGTCCCTCCCGCTCTCATTCTTCGTCACAACAACAGCAGCCGAGCAGCAAAGAGTCGGCCAGGGGCTGGCCGAAATCAACGAGGAAATCTTGGCTCGTCGTGAAGACGACAATGGATCTGAAGAGGATGCAGCAGAGATTAAAAGGTTGGTCAGTTTAGCAGCTAAGCTTGAAGAGAGGCAGAAGCAGGGATACACTGCTACGCCTGTGAGGATGTTGGACCGCAAAAATACCAATTGGACGCAATTGCGGGGGGAGTTGACCCGACGGTGGGGAGAACTGCCGGGGCTGAGGAACAGAAGGAGAATTTGGAATAATTGCCAGGAAATCATGGGCCGTGCAGAAATAATTCCCTACTGACGATACGGATGGAGATAAACGTGGCCTTGATGAGTGATGGATCGATTGATTGCCGATTGAACTCACCAGCTTATCGCGTTAATTACCAAAGCGTCACTCAATAAACAAGTTTGCTCACTCAAGCCTCAGCACGGTCCATACCGCATTCCTTTATTCTTTTTATCAGTCCAAGCAAACAATTTGTATTAAAATGAGTCATCTGCAATGCATGGGCTCACAGCCTGCCTCACGAGGCTGTTGGGTTTGTTCACACCACTTCGCCGTCGATCCTGTCTTTTCAAAATTGAGATAAGCACCCAGATGTGAATAAAGAAAGCCTCATTTTAACGGGCGGCAGATTTCAACGGCTAACGCTGGCACCAAGGCCAAGTGGGACTTGACTCGCTCAAACCTGGGGTAGAATATCCACTACTTTACCGACCCCGGTCGAGGCCAAGCCCTTATGACGTGTACCAAAAACCCAATCCCTCCCAAATTCCAATCCTCTGTCCTCAAAACTCCTTAAAAACCATGGAAAAGGAAGAAAAGAAGGCTTGTAGAACAAATCTCACCGACATAAGACTAACCTCCATCAAGAAGGTGCCCAAATCCTAAAAAAGCCTATCTCTACGTACCACCCTTGGCAGGCTCGAGAGATAACGACCGCATTTTCAGCTTGGGCCAATGAACCCTTATCTTGGGGTCACTTGATCAGCGTCGCAGTGTCTCGTGAGCTTGGCCCTTTGATTCGCCCAACAAGCATTCTTGGTGTGTGTGGGCATGATGATGACTGCGCGACTTTCCCCCCATTTAGCCAATGCTTGAGTGAAGCAGACCAGGGTTGAAAATAAGGCAGCCATTTTATGAAGCTGACGGGGCGTATTTCTTTAACTTACAGTGGTGCCCTGCTCTGCAAATGCAAGTCTCTTTTCAGCTTTCGTACTGGGGGAGGGTTGCACAGAAGTCGCTTGGCCTGTCAATGTTGTGGCAATGCTAATTGCTTGGCCCCAACAGCACCCTATCACCCAGTACCTTAGCAGCGCAGTCTAATCTAAGGCAATCCTACCGCTCGTATCTTTCTCCTTCGGCATAAAGGCTCACCCAGTCGCCCCTCTTTTTTTTTCCCAATCTCTCTCTTCCTCCCAAAAGCTCTCTCATCTTCATTTTCGCCCCACGCAATTCAATGACTCCCAGCAGCGTCACTTCGCTGCTCCCACCTCAATTATGACGGGCCGGGTTCCCAATGTCTGGGCCGCCATAATCATCCCCGTGCCCGCGAGCGCGCTCGCGTTGATTCTGAGGATCAAGGCGAGGCGCATGACTAAGATGGGCGTTGGTTATGACGATGCCTTGTCAATCGCAGCTTGGGTACGCCCTCATTACTTCCAGCCAAAATAAATGCTTATGATTCGTGTAGTTTGTGGCCCTGGGTTATGCAATTCTTCTCATCGTGTGTGAGTGACGCCCTTCTGTTTGATCTCATCGATTTAATTAACAAATGCAAGGGACTGTATGTTTCTACATGGGTCGCAAAATCGGTCACTTCCCCGAAGAAAAGATCGATCACATTCTTGAGAAATCACATGAGATTCTCTTCGCCAGCGAGATCCTGTACTCGTGGTCAATCTTTCTCAGCAAGATGGCCGTGCTTACCTTTTACCGTCGCATCTTTCAGTTCTCGTCTATACGCGTGCCCATCATTATCTTGATGGTATGCTGTGGATGCTGGATCACCATCAGGACGTTCATGACCATCTTTCATTGCATGCCTGTGCAAGCATATTGGGATAAGTCGATTGATGGGAAGTGCATGAATAATATTGGGAAGTATTATCTTGGGACTGATTTGACGCATTGTTTGATGGATTTCATTATTCTTGCTTTGCCGTTGTTTGAGGTCGTGAGGATGAAGTTGATATTTGGGCAAAAGATTGCTGTCATCGGTATTTTCAGTCTTGGTTCACTGTAAGTTTACTTCATTGTGAGACTATCAATCGCTTACACTCTCAGGGTCGGTATTGCATCCATCTTTCAGATCGTCGAAGCGCAGAAATACACCTCCAACTCACGAGAATTCCCCTACGACTTCTCCCTCGCAATGGTCTGGGCTAACGTCGAAGTCCACCTCGCCGTCTTCACCAGTAAGCCTCCCCCCGGTTCTCCCTTTCCCCTCTGACCATCCCACTAACAATCTCAGGCTGCCTCGCTCTTCTCCGCCCCATATTCCGCAAATTCATCCCAGGCCTATCCTCCGGCAACACTACCTATCCCACCAACGGCCTCAGCCACGCCAGCAACACCTACACCAACTCCATCGCCCTCCGCCGCTCCCGCAGCCCTAGGGACGTCGAGGAAGTCATTGAGGGACAGCGTGCGTACGCCTATCTGGACTACGACGCAATCAGCTTACCAGGCGCCAAAGAGGTCAACTCCATCTCGCGACTGCAGCAGCGTGAACATCATACACCTAGCATGACTGAGTCTGGCGGTAGAGGTTCCATGTCGTCGCAGAATAGTGTCCGATGATGAAATTTTCCTTGTGAACTGTGATATTGATACCTTGAGCCTTTTCGTTTTATGTATACCTCTGTGTGTGTTTTGACTCATCTTGAGGTGAGTTTTGTAATCATTGAGAAGAGATGAATTGCGTGTCTAACTATTATACAGCTTTGTTGATTGATACCCCCAATTTCATTTATCAGCGTTCAGTACTGGATATTCTGGAAGTTGCCAGTTGGCGATCTTGGAATCAAGGCCCATTCCTTGATCTAGCTTGAACCACGATGCCATTCTTGCCAACGTGTGAAGTATCTGCACTCCAAATTGCGTCTTTGGCGCAAATACTGCTCTAGCGAATGCACTCTGGTCGCCCTGCAGAGACGTCGCTATTGGTCGAAAGACTTCCTCATATCTCTTGACACCCTGTACGACTGCTTTGCTGGGGTCTTGATTGTACAGAGTCGCTACTTCGCCAGCGAGTATGTACGATCCGACGATACCCCATGTTGTTCCAAAGCCGTTTGCAGTCTGGGCATGCGCTGCGTCGCCGAGGGTTACGACACGTCCTTTGGACCATGATCCCGGAGGTAGTCGAACTTCTTGGCAGGGCGTGGAGTAGAGATCATTTGCATCTGGAGAATTCTTCAACGCATCCATGAACCGACCACTTTCCCATTTTCCGTCTGCGAAAACATCCGCCCAAGCAGCCTTGAGATCATCCAGCTTTCCCGACTTGTGCGCCGCTGCAAGGCCCTCATTCTGACTCTGTATGTTCATGTACACGCGTGTCATCTCCGGGTTATCCTTTCTTGTACCGAGCCAGCGTGAGCCAGGCAAATGGCAGAATGTGAAGCGGTTCGTATCGTGCGGTTTCGACAAAGCGCTGAAGAAGCCGATATAACCACCAAGGAAATGTCGTGGATCTGGAGCATCAGGTCCAAGCATGAGTTGTCGTGTCCTCGAACCCGTCCCATCAGCCGCGACGACGAGATCAAAGTCGTCTTTCTGGCCATCATCAAACCCAACATGGACCTTTCCATTCGGATCACTCTCATCATCCTGCGTCAAGCTCGCAACACTTGTTCCAAAGCGATGCTTCACATTCTTCTTCCCCTCTGTGAGCCCCAACAGAATATTGACAAGATCACCACGCATAATCTCATACTCCGTCGTGACACTCTGATTCCCAGTGCCACTCTCAATCGTCGGGAAAAACGCCTTTGTTTGACCATTTGTGTCAATGAGCTGTGTTCCGACTTCATGAACATGGTTAGCGCGTATCGCAGGCTCAATACCCATTTTCTTCATGACCGCCACGCCTTGGTGGCGAAGATCAAGCTGTTGACCTGTTGTTCTGGCTTTGGGGGAGCGCTCAATGAGGGTGATTTCTGCGCCGGTGCGGGAGAGCCAGTGGGCTACTGAGGGACCGGCGATGCCTCCGCCTACAACGAGGACTTTGAGGGTGGACATTTTATGGAAATAGTGGGATATGAATGACGAAGAATTGATCTGATAACTTTATTTGCGATACGAGTCTAAATACACAGTGATATCGGTGATTTGATCCGGCATTTTTGAGGTGAATGGCCCGTCTTACGCCAAAACACCGAGATAATCGTGCAGCCAACACGCAATGTTTCGCAAAATGCCACTCAATTCAGCCACAGACTATAAGGTCGGGGCTTTTGACCCGTCAATTGCGTTGTCGGATCTAAGGCTTAATTTCCCCGGGCAGATCAGATCATTTTCTCGTTGCGCAGGTATCGCGGGCCGTCGTGTAATTTTCGCATTCCCAATTGAGGATGTTGAGGCGAGCTACATCGCGCACGTAGACTCACCTGCAGCCAACAGTCTACTCAGTCGCCCTCACTTCAAGCGCCAGACCTTATACGTAATTGTCATTGTCAAATCCCAATGACCTGATTTCTTATCGCTGACGTGTTGGTCCTCCTCCAAAAAAGGGCCCCCAATCCATGACGGTCCAGAACAGCTTGTTGGTTGTACGTGACAGGCATCCACCACGACATCACAGCCCCAAACTAGAACATGCAAGGCATAGCCCAAGGCCTTCTAGAAGGAAGAAAAGAACCCTTCCATTTTCGCATTCAATCAGATGCCCTGCTTGGCGTTGATCTCACGCCCAGCCTTGCAGCGATTGCATAAAAATCGCCGCCCGAGTAGATCTCCAAGGCTTAGCTCTAAGAATTCTGCTGCCTGCTTCTCAGGTGTAGCCGGGCGGTGGCTGTAACCTTCGTTATTAGCCTAACAGCAATTACTCCAATAACGTGCATGACCCCGCGTCGACCCCGCAGATTTGTTAGTGCACCAGCAAATCGCCTACAGGATCAATCGGATCATCGGCATGATTTTACCCTTGTGATCATTCCGCTGGCTTGCTTATCGAGCCAGTCACACACACGCTGCACTGCCTCGCTTGTCCACAAATGATGTAAACGCGGAGGACATGGCAAGATCGAGGGGTCTCGCATCGCGGCACAGTTCCGTGATATAAACTGCCAAGTTTCCATCTCAACCTTTACAGTCAAACAACAATAAGACAATTGCCAAAACAACCAACCTCATTGACCCGAACAAGAATACTATTACTCGCATATTATTTACACATTTCGTTACCATGGCTGCTCCTCCGGCTTATCAGGCCGTGGATGATACACCTGCACCCGGCCCAGATGACCTCACAGCACCTTTCACAGATCTTCAAATCGACTCCCTCCCCCACGAACCAGACTCCAGCACCTGCCTCGCCCATCTCCGTCTTCTTTTCGCATTTGAAGCGCTAAAAGAAGACATTGGCTACACAGATGGTCTTTGGGGATTATGGGATACTCGCGCCGATGGAAACATTGTAGTCCATGAGAATGGCGATGTCGATGAGCATCCCGCTGCAGGGGAGTTTAACCATGAACTGGAGGATAAGAAGAAGTCGTTGAGTAAAGTGCGCGAGAAGCGATGGGCGCTGTTTGTCGCGAGGGCTGTTGATCGGTATGAGGCGTGGTGGAATTCACTGCCCAGGGAATTGATGCCTTTGACGGAGGGTGATATGAGTGATAAGAATTCTCCGTCTTTTGTGCAGTTTCCTATCGGAGAGTCGCCTCGTTGGTGGGAGAAGAAGGCCCTTCCCCCTCTTGGTGAGTCAATCCAACTACAGAAGAAGGCAAGCACTGACGATTCCAGATGTCCTGATGGTATATCACTCACACATGTTGAACCCCTACAACTTCCTCGAAGACTGCATCCGCCAGGGCCACCGTCAATTCTGGCAGTCCGGCATGCCATGGAGTCTCGTCAACGCCGCAATCGACGGCTCCTTCAGCTACAACGTCTCTGACGACGACAAGGCACGCTGGGTCGCCCAAACAGGCCGTCAATGGGACAACGTCGACGATCCCCTCGTCAAGACGATCGCCTGCCCTAACAAGAATTGTGCTCAACCATTTGACGTCCCATGGACTACCTGCGGTCTCGAAGAAACACCCAAGTCGCCAGACCGACCAGGCTTAATGGGCGCAGGCTACGGCGACATCAGATTTGAGGCTCGATGTCCAAAGTGTAACACCCGTATCACCAAAGAGGCTCTCAGTGTCGCCAAGTTCTGCAAAGATGCAGATAATGTCATTGTCAAGAGTCAGCCTATGCCTGGAACGATGCTCTGGCCCAATAGCGGAACACCCGTTCCCATCACCGTGCGTAAAGGATCTCTATTTGATCAGCGCATGTTCCCCAATCGCATGATTCAGCATGTTTTGCGCCTTCAGATCCAGAATCTTCTTGATTCACCGGATCCTGAAGACCCGCCTACTATGGAGACTGTGCGCAAGTTGATTGAGTCTGAGGCGCTTCTCAAACCAAGTGCTCTCGCTACTATCCACGGCAACGTCGCAAGCGGACGAATGGGCCTCGTACCAGCGTTCTCGAAAGTCTGTATCCGAAAGATGATGTCCCGCTACTGGGAGAACTTCAGCCCTTTTGCTCTTGATCTCTGCGGCGCTGTGATGCGACAGGGAATTTTTGCTGAAAAGATGTGCAAGCTTGATTGGCTACACTCTCCCACCGCGCGAGAGACCATGGACAGATGCTGCTTGAAGTATAATCGCTTCATGAGAATCATCGCCAAGAACCCCAAGAAGACTGCTGTTCCTACCCTCGATGTTGATCTTGGCTGGCATACCCACCAACTCATGCCGTTGTCGTACTTTATGTACACCACGAAGCGAGTGTTTAAATACGTGAGACACGACGACAAGATCGAGGATGAGAAGTTGAACGATGGGTTTGAGTGGACGAGCAAGATCTACCAAGAGATGTTTGACGAGGTTTACTCAGAGTGTACATGCTGGTACTGCGAAAGCGTGAGAGCCGCGCACGTCACATCAATCGGACGAGTTCTCAAGCTCTCTCACAGCGAGAAGAGTAAGCCACCCCACTTTCGAAGAAGAAGCATGACTAACAAATCTAGTTGCCGACAAGTTTTACGAGTCTGGCGCCGCAGATATGTGTCCTCCCGACAACTCGGCCCATATCTCCTCTCACAACGCCGTCCGAACGTCAAACGAGGGCCTCGTCGCAGCAAGCCACGTTGAAAAAGTGCAAAACAGACTGCGTGAGGTTCAAAACAAGCGTCTCGAAGAGAACTACCAAAAAGCGTGCAAACGCGCCGAGAAGAAGGGTCGCAAGCTTCCTTCCAAGGACCAGTACTACGATCACTGGGGTTATTCCTACTGGAGTAAGTTTAACTCCCCCTTTCCTAAATATCGAATGTTGACTGACATGTGTAGTGTACGGACCTTTTATGGCACCCGTTGTGTTTGTTCCGGTGGCGTACGCCTATGGAGCTGCGCCTGGATGTGCGGCGGGAAGTTGTGGAGGTAATGCAGCGGGCGGAGGATGTGCGAGTGGTGGAGATGGTGGTGGTGGATGTGCTGGGGCGGCTTGTTCTGGAGCAGGAGGCTGTGGAGGAGGAGGATGCGGCGGTGGCGGTGGATGTGGAGGAGGAGGAGGTGGAGGTTGTGGTGGTGGAGGAGGTTCTTGAGCAGTTCGCCGGTATATCAGTGGATGAATAAGTTGGTTGGGAGAAGAATGTCTTGAGTGATGCCCCTATAGATAGCTAATTTGACCTATGTTACTCACCAGAGACTGAACAATCCTCTCAATAATTACGTCTCCCTTCTGCGTCTATCTGGATCTATCCCTCAAGCAAACGGCCCTTCAAACAACCACTTCCCAATCACCTTCTGAGCCTCTACCAACTTCAACTCAGCGTCCTTCGACAGCTCTTTATCCCCATGAAGCTTCACTAGATTCTCATACTTATCATACGCATGAATCTGATCCGGAATCAACAGCCATCTATAACTTCCTTCTTTCGTCTTCGTCTCAAACGAATACCTCTCATCATCCAGTATCAACTCCCCTTTAGGCCCAATAGTCTCTCTTCCCACAGTTTCATCTCCAATCTCACGACCCGTCAGTCCACAGATCATTCTCCATGATTCTCCTGCCAGCATGTCAAGCTCGCACGCGAGGAAGAACAAATTAGGCGGGAGTTGATCTTTATCGGCGTAAATAGGATTCAACAATGGATCGTGATGATCTTGACCAGGTACAGAGTACGCAGCTTCAAAAACAGGCGAAAGCGGAAACAGCATATCCGTCGTCTTTGCTCGAAACCCTCCAAACGAAGGTTTCCACTGCCGAGTCTGTATCTTGTACTCTCGCCTCACAGACATATCGACCACTGCATACATAGGCACAGCAGTCTTGATACGGCGCACGCCATCGCCACTGCCGCACATGCTCGGGAGTAGGGATACAGAGAGTGCTAGGTTTCCGCCAGCGGAGGAACCCATGATTGCAACGCGGTCATGGTCAATTGGTAGCGATGAGTCGGCGAGAACTGCCAAGACAAGCGCTTCGAGGTCGTAAGTTGGGGTTGGGAAGTGTACATGCGGTGATTTGGAGTAGTTCAGCGCGACGACGAGAACAGAGTGCATGTTGGCGAATGTGTAGTTGAAGTGGTCGTCATCACGAGGATCGCCCATGACGAAACCGCCGCCGTGGATGGTAAAGACCGTAGGAAGCTTTTCTTCAGTGGTTTTGTCAAAGGTTTTGGGAAAGAATATTCTATGACATTTAGATTCTGTCAGAGCTGTGAGTTGAAGACATACCTTATGGATAACTTCGGTCGGCACGCATATGTTTTGGTAAGAGTCGGCGCGTTGGCAGGTGTGACGATCTTTTCTTTCAGTGAAAGGCCATAATTCGCAACGACGATAAATGCTCGTAGCGCATAGGCTATGACTGAACATTTGATGGCGGTTAGCTTGGGAAGCGGCTCTTTGAAGCGCCGATGGGCTGCCTCCAGGGTGATTTTGTCATCTGGCATGGTGGAGAAGCGTGTTCAGTGCGTCAACAAGATCAATTGAATGGAACACCTGAGGACGAACAGAGAACGGTCTATTCTGCGCCAGAGCAAGAAGATGTGCAGATTGGGATAGTAAGTAGTGTCTCGTGCCCCGCTAGGTCGTTCGTATCCGAGCGTGCCTCGGGATGCGAGAAAGTCTATCTCGATTCGTTAGAGGTACTAGCGCCGTCGAGGCTGAGAAGCAGTACGCAATTGATCATCGTGCATCGCCCTGCATGTGATTCGATGGGAAAGATCCCTGCGTTACGTCCAAGGCAACGCTCGCGATGGGCATTGAGATTTGCCAATGACATACACATAAATCATTCCAAAAGCTGTTCTTGAACATCTTGCTACTCATTTTCATACTCTGTGCAGAGTACTACGTCCCCAGCTGGAAGAAACGAACTAACCCTCGGACTTCTCAAACCCCGACGCTAAACCCCTCCCAGCCCCGACATCCCCGAGTCCTCCGCGCCCCCGAAGTCACCGAAACCACTGACGCTCTCGCTTCTACACCCCTAACTCCCCATCATCATCAATATCATGGCCGAACTACGAAAATACGCATGTTCAATGTGTGCCCGACGAAAAGTCAAGTGTGATCGACAACATCCCTGCTCAAATTGTCAGAAAGGTAGAGCAGAATGTACCTACGAAGCGCCTCCTCCGCCAAAGCCTCGAAAAAGAGCTGCTGATGAGGATCTACTGGCGAGGTTGGCGCAGTATGAAAAGTTGATGCAGAAAAACGGTGTGGATTATAGTCAGCATGCTAATGTTTGGGTCTCGTCGGGTTTGGAGGCGAAGAGGGAGGATGATTCGTCTACAACGTTGTCGGATGCTGCGACGGAGTTGTAAGTCATCCTGTCCATCAATAGCATGTATACTGATACCCATGTATGCAGGTGTCTTTGGTCAAAGCTGAGTCATGAGGTAAGTCATAACGATAATGATACGTCGCTGCGACTGACATCGTTGCAGCTCAAGTATCCTCCCACGCTTGCACTGCGTAACAAAGATGACCCTTTCCTCCATTCCTCGCCAGCATTCCACTCCATGATTTTCGACCATGAATCAAAAGCCTATGAGAATCATCCAGAACCAAAGCAAATCTTCTTCTTTTGGCAGACCTTTGTCGAATGCATCAATCCCCTCATTAAGGTTGTTCACGTCCCAAGTCTACAGAAACGCATTCTAGAAGCAAGCTGGGATCTAGCAAACATACCAAAGCCTCTCTCAGCGCTGATGTTCTCAATTTATCTTCTTTCAGTTACCTCCTTGTCGTCAGAAGCTTGCCAGACGTCCTTGGGCGAAGACCGAGGAGCATTGCTCACGCGCTATCGCACGGCCACGATACGGGCACTTACAGCAGCCGACTTCATGACGACAAAGGATCTTGAGACTCTTCAGGCCGTGGTCCTGTTTACCTTCTCAAATCCAGAAACTGACTTGGCCAGTACCATGACGGCCGTTGCAATAAGGGCTGGACAGATGATGGGTCTACACAAATCAGACACCGACACAAAACTATCCTTCTTCGACAAAGAAATGCGCATTAGACTATGGTGGCAGATAAAAGGCCTCGACTCTCGAGTGCGCGCTAGTTCAACACCGGGAATCAAACTGGCAAGATCAGAGTTCGGCGATGTTCGCCTCCCCTTCAACATCAACGACGCAGACCTCCATCCAGATATGCTCGAACCTCCAGTCCAACACACCGGCCCCACAGAAATGGTCTGCGTGCTTATGAAGTTCGAAGTAACGCAGTGGCTTCGCTCATCTCCCAAAGCAGCCAAGGTGTTCGACTGCATAGCTCCCGGCTTTGGAAGACCTGGAGGATCGACCAAAGCCGAAGACGAAGCTATCAACGAGCTTGAAGCTATTTACACGGAGAAATATCTTGCCAAGCTTGACAGAGCGGTTCCCTTTCATGACCTGACGTATGCAATGGCCAAACTGGCTATTGCAAGAATGCGCTTTAGGTTACATCACCCTAGAGCTAGAGCAGCACCTGGTGATGCGGATGTTTACATGACGAAAGAAGATAGCGACATTCTCTTCAACGCAGCACTGTCATTCTTGGAACTCGTCAACGTCGGCTTTGAGAGTAAATTCTCATCTCAGATGTTTACTCATTTAACATCACTCTACCAAATCGACGCTTGGATCTATGTCATCAGTGAACTCCGCAGACGACCTGCAGGCCCGAGAATAAATCTGTCGTGGAAGCTTGTCGACAGTTTATATTCTGATCATCCCGAACTTGTGGATAGTGTTGAAAATTCGTTATTTACTGCGTTGGGGAACTTGACTTTGGAGGCTTGGGAGGCGAGGCGCAAGGCGCTGAGTGATGCTGATGCTGTACCGGCTTGTGTCGAGTTGCTTTGGAGTAAGAGACGTGTTGGACAGGGTGATGCTGAGATGGCTGGTAGTGCACTTGATGCGTGGGATCTCAATGTCGGTGATGACCTGCTGGATTGGAATTATTGGAGCGACTTCGTGCGCTTTTAGGCTTTGATGGTAGCTGTAGTACAAACGAAGTGAAAATCGGTAATGGCGTATGAGTTGTACACAGTCGTATTGTCGTACATTTACAACCATCTCCAACGTTTCATGGCGTACATGCAGTTGGTGCAATGTCAAGCCCCTCCAATCGCATCACGACAACACGAGTGGCTACCAGGTGAACACGTTACAACGGCCCTCCCAGCCTCAAAAGGTTAAAGATTTTCCATGACCAATAACCAAGCATGCCACAGTTGAAAAGCCTGTCGTGAAGACGCCCGGAACAAGGGTCTTGTTAAGCCGTGGTCGCATTAGCGTAGTTCTCCCCGCAAGCTAATAATGAGAGAAGAGATGATAGCTTCTTCATCAAACAATTCTTCATGGTCTTTTGAGATATGGTAATGGCTCTAGAGGTTCCAGAATAAAGTTACAGGTGTTACAAATGCAGGTAGTACTCGCCAATTCACGATTACTTGCATAATACCCCTTGCGACAAACATAACAGAGACAAACACTCCCGTGAACCCCCATCTGCAATGCAACTAGCCCCACCTGTCACTTTCCCATCACTGGATAGCGTCCTCCGTTCATGCATTTCAGCGCCTGCAGCACAGAAGCAATTTGATATGTCATGTAACCCCCCAAGCCTAGTCAATAAAGCCATAAAGATACCACCGACCCCGCATGCGTGAGTTTATTTTATCTCTTTGTGCTGAGGAATAAAACAAAACGAAAAGATGACGGCTCAAATTGAAGCTGTATGTTACTTACTGTGATGTGATCGACGAGTGCTAATCTTGGTAGGAACCTGCGTTGGATGTGGGGAACGACACTGAGAGTAACTTTAGTGCTGATAGGTATGTTGATGGAGATATGTGTTGGGATTAAGCTGACGGTGTAGTGAAACGGAGTCAACGGCCTCGATTACGTCGAGTATTTTCGAGAATAAGTACTTTCAGGGAAGAACTTATGCCAATCCCAAATATGGAAAGCATTGGTAAGACATTTCGCGATGAGAGTAAGCACCGCTAATGAAACAGGGCTCCCAACGACGAAAAACAACTCGAAGCACTTGATCTCATGTAAGTCCATCGCCAGGAACCTTGAGTAGAGATGTTGGCTAACCATCTCAGCCATCATTGGTTGACATTGATGCTCGACGACAAACTCTTTCTTCCTCCCATTGGCGACAACCCTCAGGTACGTCTCTTCATCACCATAGACTCCCATCCTCACGCGGTCTAGAAAATCCTCGACATCGGTACGGGAACTGGTATCTGGGCCATAAACGTAGCAGATGAATACCCATCAGCCAACGTTATTGCTACAGATATCACTCCAACCCAACCAAGCTTTGTCCCCCCAAACGTTGAGTTTCAGATCGATGATGCTCAACTCGAGTGGACCTTTGATCCTGAATCCTTTGACTTTATCCACATTCGATATCTCCAGGGTACTATTGGTGACTGGGATAGGTTGTATGGTCAGATGTACAAGGCTCTCAAGCCAGGTGGTTGGTTCCAGCATATCGAGCCTGATCTTCAGATGCTTTCTCAAAACCCAGAGATCAAGGTCGACGACGAGCAGTACGTATCCATCCCCTTCCTCTTTGTCACCACTTCTAAGAAATCTTAGCATCTTCACGCGCTGGGCAAAAGTCTTCACCCAAGTCGGTGAAACCATTGGCTGCACGTTCGACTTCTCCAACGGCAAACTGTCAACCCTTGCTAAAGACGCAGGGTTCGTATCCGTAACTCCCCAAACGCACAAGATCCCCATTGGACGCTGGCCAAAAGACAAGAAGAAGAAAGAGCTGGGAACTTTCGTGGGACTGTCGTTTAGCCAGGCTCTCGATGGTTTCGTCAAGTTACCGCTTTGCGAGATTCTCAAGTGGTCTCCCGAGGAGATGCAGCTCTTCGCGGCAGAGATGAGAAAGATTCTTATGAATCCTAAGACGCAGGCTTTTGGTCATGTGTAAGTTCTTTGTTTTATTCTGGGCGACCCAGGCAGCTAATGAGGTGTAGGTTCAGTGTCTATGGGCAGAAGCCTGAGAGGCCGAAGGAGAGTAGTCCAGCAGCGGAGTAGTGTCTCGCTTTGTTGCACGGAGATTGCGAGATAGAGATACTTGAATGACTTATGAAGTTTATGTTAGTTCACTGCAAGGCTGATACTACGTCGATATACCCCTCGGTATTGTGACAAGTGACGTATTGCAAGCTCCTCCTCTGAACCTATCTAAGAATAAATTCCTTACGTCTAGTCCTTCGCGTGATAGGAATAACTCTTTCGACCTTTTCCTGGGAAATGTAGCGAGATTCGGATAGCAAAGTAATTTTATTGCTACCATGCATCTCAACATGCGACCTTCAGAGATCAGCTGAGTTCGACTCATACATAGCTCGGAACTAAGACGCATCAAATGCTGAAGTGGTATATCTTCCCGAATTCAAGTTCCACTCGAAGACCTTTGAAACGTCGAGCCTGCTCATCGGCAAGGCACAACCTGAAGGTGACGGGCGATGAATGGAGGGACGACCAGTCTTCAGATAACATTATATCCTGACTCTATTGTATTGTTTTCTCCAAGTCCAATGCAACCAATCCAAATGCAAATGTTTTACAAGATCTAAAGTACTTCTCCAAACCAGGGCCTATCCAGTACCTTCTAAGCAGTGTTGTAGTACATCTCAATCTTCTTAATCTTAAACACAGCATTCTGCTTGGGAGGTCCAGCGCTCCAGCCCTTATCACCATTGGACCAGTTATTCCAGATCCAAGGTCCAGGCACGTTGGGAACATCCTTCTTGGTAGACCACTGCTTAACGCCATCAACATAAAACTGAACAAGACCCTTGGTCCAGTCAATTCGGTATTCGTGCTCGGTAGTAGTAGGGTTTGAAGGAGGAAGGACAGGCTTGTGAGAAGGCTCGCCGTCGCTGTCGTTGTCTTGGTTCGTGAACCATAGTCTACGAATGCCGTCGTAGTTGGACTCGGACTTTGGGTCGGAGAGCCACTCGATGTCGGTCTCTTGGCTGTCGGATTGGTAGAAGAACATTCCTGAGACTGTCAGTGTATCGCCAATTGAGACGAATCGGAGAATGTACCGTTGCAAACACCTGCAGGCTCGCTAAGAATAGCTGTCGTTCGGACAGAAGCGTACTTGATGTTCTCAATCTCAGTTGCAACCTCAGCAGCCTTGTAGGGCTTGGACTTCTGGCCGCCAGGGACCGTCAACTCAAGATATCCATTGCGGACTTTGACGCCAGATGGTGTGAAAACGTGGGTCTTTCCAACGGGATAGTCGCTCGAGTAAAGACCCTCAGGAAGACTCTTGCCATTGAAGGTCCAAACCTTCTTGTTGGCGAACTTTGTCGCGCGGTCGACGATGTAATGACCGTCCTCCAACTTTGGCTCTGGGGATCGCTTCGTAGTGCATCCCTTAGGCGAGGCAGCCGCCAGGCCAAGCACTGTGAACGCGACGGAGACGTAGGACGCGATATGCATGGTGAAGTCTAAGGAATATCTTGGCCTGAGTCCATCGCGACTTGGCACACTTATTATATACCAAACTCATGAATTCGAAGGATCGTAGGATTTCCGTCTAGACCATACTGAGAGGAATGTTTAATGTCGGACCTGGTTTAGTGGTGGATATCAAGGCTGAGCATTCCAGGGGTCCCCTGTAGACTTAACTTTCTCAACATACCAGACAGCATTGCTGGTGTCTGAGCTTAGGACCTGTTCATTTCTAGCGGGACGAACCTCTGTGGCTGAGCTATTTGTATTTTCTGTCCTAGGATTTTGGTCTGTTTGAGACTTTTGCGAAGGAATAAAGGTCGTTATGCTTCATTTCTCGGATCCATTGTATATAAGCACTAACGGTCTCGAAACAGAACGGGCGTGGCGGAGGCAAATAGCGGGCCCTTAATTTTCGGGTCAGCACTGGATTTGGCAGGTTCTTCCTGGTGATTTTAAGAGTGATGTAGTGGATTCCCGGAATTCCGTGCTTGGGGGCGATTGTTGGACCTGAAATGTTGCTTCTCGGCCGGTTATAGTGAGACTTGGCCGCAAATGGCTTGATCTAAGATCGTAGATCTGTTCCAGGCTTTCAACATGCTTCTCAAGAGCTGAGCTTTTAATAAAGTGTAGCTTGTCTAATAAGTCAATGGGTTGAGGGGAGCAGACGCATAGCAACATGATCCCAGCTATTGCCCTTCGAGGGTCTTCTTTTCTCTTGTTCTAACTAGCATCCCCAACACGATGCCCTTCAGACAGGATATTGCCACATCTAATATCGGCAGGTAGTATAGCACCAGAATCAACATTCTGACTGACGTGCATTGATTCCGTGCCATGATGTTTAGGCTATGTGCAAATTGCCTTCCAAAAGCTGAAGTTAAGTAGGATTTTTCAGTGTGTTGGCTAGATATGTCTCGTTGAGATGCCATACGCTTTAACCATCAATCAATCAGTGCCATGATGTCTACCAACCATGTGGAACTTTCAAGTCCATTTACTACTTTGATATACTGAATCTTTCTATCACTTGTCGTGTAACCAATATAGTGAATGACGTTATAATAGTATTGTGGCATTGTCGGCTTGCTCTCTTTGTCATCGGCCGCTTTCTTCGTTCACTATTCTCTTTGTCCCCAAAAGCTCTCCACTAGCATCATGTTTCTGCCAGCCTCTCTCAATCTGGCTCAGGCCCAGTCAATCCAACACTCCATCAGGTAGCTTTTCACAGAGAAGGGTCAAGGCGTTTAGTAGACCACTGACTTTCACCGGTGATATTTTATTTCGCCACCAGTCGATTCAGTGCCCTCTGGCTGCACGGGTCAAGATCAGTGCTTGTTTCAACACAGGTGCTGCGATTTCGTCCTTCGAAGTAAGTCTCCCCCAGGTCGAGCGTAGATCTTTTGCAGTCTGATCATGAGCCCAGCACGAGTACATAAAGTATAAGAAGTCCGATGATCTATTGCCTGTAAGAAAGAGTTTCTAATATTTCAGGCATGGGAGTGATATATTGTCGTCGTCGGTCAGGACTTTAAAATCAGCGGGTGGTGTCATGGGGTAATTTCCCGGCCAGCGTAAGAAATGGTCCTGAATGCATGATGAGATCTCAACGTAAATGGATTTTATCTGTCGGCTACCAGCGGCAACCCTACTTTGTAGAGCTTGATGGAGCTTTTGCAACTCTCCTTTAGTGGGTCGTGGTATAGCAATATAATCGACATCGGTTATCAGGGAAGAAAAGATCTCCAGTAAGGGTGCATCAAATGTTGTCAGAAGAACAGTGCTGAAATGTCGATTAATGAGAGCCCCATCGCCATCTGCCGCGGTCTGGTGCGCGATGATACGAGAAAGGACTTGCCGACTCTCAGAGCAGACTTGAGAGAGAATCACTCCCCAAGAGATTGAGAAAGACCCAATCTTGGTTGGTTTCCCAAAGCGGTCTTCTATTCTCAGGTGTCGTTCCACGGAGATCATGCACTCCCATATCATCTCACGGATCTCGAGAGGAAGCCTTGAAAAGTAAGAGAATGTTTGCAAGACTCCGTTTGCGGAGGCTACTTTGGAAGGATCCATGATGAGAATAGGACGTTCGCTTAAGTACGTGCTGCCTACTTCGGAGGATTATTAATGAAGGAGTGAAAAGTGTAGCATAGAGCGAGGTAGGCATGGTTTGTTTTATGTCCTTCAAGAAAGGCTAAATCTTTTATCACAAGGCATGGCATAGAAAAGATAGCTTCACCTATGACACTTGCAATCTTGCCGTTGGCCTATGTGGTGGTACACATGAACCCAAATCCTAACCTTCAATCCACATTAGCTACCCACTCCATCTATATGGCTGAGGGATGAAGTAAGCTCCAAGCCTGAGCGCAAAAACAGACATCTCAGCACCACCTTATTTGTTATTGGCCCGTAGAGCCAGAGAGCGAGCTTGCTTCGTAAAAGCTTCTGATTTCGATAAAGCTTCCATACTGTCCATGACCCGAAGATTTGTATGATAATTCGACTCTAAAAGCCCAGAAGCAGAAAACTTTCTAGCACTGTCAGTTCGAGGTTCTGCCTCGAGATATCACGCACAATTCGCCTCATGTATTGACGTGATGTTCGCAAATATATCGTTTCGTACCGCTGTGTATGGAAAACCCTTATCCTTTGTAACATGGGAGACAAGGTATTACACGATATTGGTGAATCACCAACAAGTCTCATCCTCTAAAGTCTCAAGCTCGTTTCCGGGTCTTTAGAGTTTAAGGTTAACCTTCAACCTTAAACTCACCCACCCAGGTCTAGAAACATTATAGAAGGGCGCGTATCACTCAATGCTACATATAATTATAGGGCAACTCGTGTCTCTCCTAGCCGTATCGATTAAGCGTCGTAAGTCTGCCTTGCCTGTAAGGCTCAAGATCCTGGTAAACAGCCATATTAGCCGAAAGGGATACTCTGCAGACATCTTAGCAGCAACTTCTCACTCTCGATTAATTGATAGGACTGTACTATTGCAACAGACTATACGAGAATTACCATGCTTTGTTGTTAGTCTGTTGCAATTCCCCCTTTCGTATTGGCTCCCCACTCCATTGTAGAAGCCTGCACTCATGACGGCCGCCAGCAGGTAGACAATGTAAAGACCGCGCGTCGTGAGCAGATTCAGAATAGTCTGTTCTTCGCCGCATAAGACAACTGGCTTTATTAAGCCCGAATATTACGATTGCAATCCTACAACAGTGTCTCTTTTGCCTGATTCTCAGCCTAGAACAGAAAGTCCACGTAATCCCGCGATCCTCCTATGGCCTTATGCGTTCAACCAGCCAATAAGAATGGTGTCAGCCTGTCCGAATCTCCAAGTCCTCTGGAGGAAGAATTTTATTTCCTATTCTATCGTTGTTGAAGTAACGCTAACATGGTTCGGCCTCGTGTTTCGACCTCGTGAGGGGTACTGCCAAGAATCCGACCAGGATAGGCGAATGCGGCGCAGTGTAGGAAGGATTGCAAAGGATTTGAAGGGTCCAATTGCAAGCTGTCAATACGAAAATCTTATACATATAAAATGGCATGATATGGTACGCTTGGAACCTTTTGATTTCACGTCTTCGCTCCACTTCCTTTCCTCAATAGCTCAGTATGCATCTTCAATCTACTCTTGCCCTCGGCCTGTTGGCCAACTCTGTGGCAGCCGCTGGTTTTGACTGCGGCACCTCGGGCTCCAGCAGTAGCCTGAAAGCTCTATCAAAGGATCTTGCGAATAAGCATCTCGAGATTCGAGGACATCCTAAGAACGTAGAGGTCAAGACCTACGTCCACATCATTGCAGCAAGCAAGAAGGAAGAAGATGGCTATCTTAGTGCAAGTCTTACCAAAGCATTTGCTGCATGTTTACTGACTCTTCCCAGCAATACACTGTCAAAGAACAGATGGATCTCCTAAACAAAAGCTACAAGCCATGGAACTTCTCATTCAAGTTGATGAAGACCACCAGAACCATCAACGAATCCTGGGCATCACCCGTCGGCAGCCCAGGTAGCCCCGACACCGAAGGTGATCTCCGAGCCGCTCTTCGTGAGGGAAGTTACAAGGATCTCAATCTTTACTACATCGTGGACATGCCTCCTGGTGGAAAGTGTGAGCTCCCTGTTACCAATCCTACCAAACAGCAAGTTATCTACGATGGCTGCCTCATGAGGCCTACAACGCCTGGCGAGACACCTCCCAAGTTTCACTTTGTAACAGTTCACGAGGTCGGCCACTGGCTTGGTCTGGAACATACCTTTGAGAATGGCTGTGAGGAGCCTGGTGACTATGTCGATGATACTCCTTATGAGGACTATCCTACCGACCCTGATACTTGCCCTGAACCGGGCCGCAACACTTGTCCTGACAAGCCTGGACTAGACCCTATTGACAATTTTATGAACTATGTTCCTCCGTAAGTGCAATCACTGCGATGCTAAATTTGGATAGAATACTCACGATCTCTAGTGACTGTGGTCCTAAGCGTTTTACGCCCGGTCAGGCTGAGCGTATGCACAAGCTTTGGAAGATGCTGCGAGCGAACTGAGGCTGCTGCGTTGGGAAGTGTAGCTAACGAAATCTTGACGCAGAGTGGCAATGTGGTTGAGACGGAGGAGTTGGGGATGAGACAACATTGGAGCCAAGGGCGAGTATAGAACGAATTTACAAATATTAGTGCCATTGATCCTACTGGTGCAAGACACTATCAGACTCAGTTATACAGACTTTAATAGCTAGTAACGTTATACGGTTAAGTTAATTAAACATGCCTTGCAAAACTGCCAAAGAAACAAATACATATTTAAGGAACTATTAAATAAATAGTATTATTTAGAGAACGACATTTGAACTTTCGTACATAAAGAGAATCCAAGCTTCACAAAATGCACAAAGTGGGAAAGGACCTGTTGCAAGCAAAAAAAGAATTTGCGGTTTATGTGGATCGAACACATGACCTTCAGATATCAATTGATTGAAGTTTGACTTCAGTCTGACGCTCTCCCAACTGAGCTAAACCCGCTGACAGATAGGAATTTAGTTCAGTAAGACGCTCATCAGCCGAGGCCGCGCTGGTGCAAGGAACACTACTACCCTGGACTTCAACATTGGAGATATATGAACATCGCGTTACTATTATGACTTCCGCCTTCGGTTTATACTATCTTCCATACGTCATAACTGGTTTCAAGCGTACCGCAAGCCACGCGAGTTCCTGGGTAACCCTCCTATCTGCGAGATCAACTTGAAAAATACTTTGAGCGGACAATCTAGGGCATGACTACAACCAAGCGGTGGGAAAGGAACAAACTCAGGGTCATCCCATTGCTTTGGAAGTGGGCGCGCAAACAATCCCGGCCCATACATGTCGCCAAAAACTTCTGAACGTGGGAGTTCAATTGGATTTGACAAGTGTGGGGGTGCTTACGATTCAGAAGCTGGAGGCTGAAGATGTCCCGGTGATGGATCTGGAGCCAGAAAAGAGTTGGAGCTGTTCCATCTTGGTGGAGGCAGCGGTGGAGGCAGCGGTGGAGGCACTTCGTATGGTATGTCTATATAGAGCCTGTCAATGGCAGTGGCATGTGTAGATGGAGCTTCTTCGTTAGAAAGCCCAGCCTCAATCGTGGGCAGATTTGATGCGTGCGCCGATGGTCCTGAGATCAAAGAAGGTAGAAGATAATTTGGTTGTGTAGGTCGAAAAGTATCGCGGTTAGTATTTGGTATTGGTGAAAGTGAAGGCGGAAGCGGCATGGCATCTCTTATAATAACGTGAACCTGGGCAGGCGCAGTTTGGAAGCTAGGAAATAATGTTTGAGAGGAGAGGCCATCGCGGCTAGTATCCCATTGTGGTTGAAGTGGTGGCGGAGGCGGGATGCTTTCTCTTCTAATGACGTGGGCCTGCGTAGACCACCCTTGATACTTAGGAAATGCAGTTCCTGGTTCAGTCGTCCTAGGCTCTAGCAGGGCCAAATTTGATCGAGACGAATAACTCTCGTCTGCCCAAGGGCTATCTTTTCTCTCTTCAGAAAATTCTGCATTGAGTGACGCGACCATAGGCGGGGCTGTGTATAGCTCCCGATTCAAGTCGGAATTGTCCATGGTGGTAGTGAATCTGGAGTTGACAGAGAGTCGACTAGTGAAGTCGTTATATGCTTGCCGCTAATTGGAAACACGAGGCTATGCGAAAATAGACGGAGTAAGGACGATGAGGTACATAATAACACTACGGTGCGGGGTATCTCAACTAGGCTAACGAAAAGGCAGCTAAAACAAGGCGAACCATGCATGCACTCCTTTTATATAGGCCCAGTCCAGCCTCATCTGGCTCAAATGCTTGCATGTACATCGGCCCGCCATAAAATCCAGTCAGCAAGGTATATCAGTGGTGTAGTGAGCTGTGCCCTCGAGCCCAACCCGGAAGCTGATTCTCACACTCATTTCATTCTCATCCTAGAAAGAAGAACAATGGCGGAACTTGCTACCATAGCGCTGGTGGGCAACATACTTCAGTTCCTGGAGGTTGGTATCAAATTGGCGGCGACAGCGCGAAGAGCTTACAAGTCTATCGACGGCTGCATAAAGGAAGACAAAGACTTACTTACCGATACGGGACGCTTACATAGCCTGATCAGCTCTATTCAAACGAACCGATCTCTCACGCAAGGAAATGGCCAGGCGGCGGTTGACGATAGCCTCGTTCAAGCCGCCAAAGCATGTGATGAATACGCTTCCGAACTCACAACCCTACTCGAAACCATGAGCATGCGGCCCGGAGTGACTCGGACTTTAGAGTCTCTCAGAGTCAGTGCCCGTCGAATATTGAAAAATGGGGATATTCACGACCTGGAAGCAAAAATGGTTAGTGCGCGGGAAACTCTGATTCTTGGCTTGACAGCAGAATTTTCACAAGTTTCGCTGGCGACGCCTCTCTATTTGCCATTCCACTGGGGCCTACTATTAGTTCTAATCAATCATCCGTCACCACTGCCATTAATAAATTAAGAGCCCAAAGCGTCGCGCTGGAAGCCAACACCACTACCAAGCTTGAGTCTCTCAAGTCTCTGATCCTCAAAGTCAAACCGAATGATAAAGACTCAACTGTCCAAATGATAGGACATCTTGAGAATCTTCTCCCTGAAGCCCAAAGGGTCAAAAGACAACACAGTTTACTCAAGAGTCTTCTATTTCACACGATCAAACAGAGGCATAACGCTATTCCCGAGCGTCACCAAGACACGTTCAAGTGGGTATTCGAGCGGGACACCCATCAATTTTGTGAATGGTTGGAATCAGAAAGTGGCTTCTTTTGGGTCAAGGGCAAAGCCGGGAGCGGAAAATCGACCTTGATGAAGTATCTCGCTGCTCATTCCCAGACAAAGTCTCTACTACAAGTTTGGGGAAAAGGGCAACGGGTTGTGACAGCGAGCCATTTTTTCTGGAATGCTGGGACATCGATGCAGAAGTCTATTTCTGGGCTGTTTCAAACAATACTGTACTAGGTCATTAAGACATGCCCGCAACTGATCGACATTATCGGCAACTGTCGCAAGGATCTCTCGGACTCTGCCATCAGTGAGCCCCTGGGATCATCAGGAACTTGGCCTGGCTTTTGAGAGTCCCTCCAGCGAACAATGTCTCGGACTGAGATTTTGCTTTTTTATTGACGGCCTGGATGAATACACTGCGGGCAGGCAGCGCTATACTGGTACATTTGAGGAGCTGCTGGAACCATTGAGGATCCTGGCTAGGTCTGATTCAATCAAGATATGCGTTTCCAGCCGTCTCTGGAATGCATTTGATGAAGAGTTTAAAAACCTGAGCTACAAAATATAACTGGAAGGCCTTACAAGGGAAGATATTAGGAACTACGTGAAGGAGGAGCTGGGTGCTAATCCCAATTTTCAAAGGCTATCCAGAACGGATTCTAGATGCTCCATGATATCCAACAACATCGTTGAACGGGCTCAAGGAGTTTTCCTTTGGGTCATACTTGTAGTCGATTATTTGAGAGGAGGGCTTCGAAACAACGATGATTACTCCGACCTCCAAAGGCTGAATGATCTTCCAGATGATCTCGAAGAGTACTTTAAATACATGCTCCAGACCATCGAAGGTGTGTACTGGGAAAGCACCACGCGAATCTTTAGAACGGTCATCGCCGCAGAACAGTCGTTACCAATTCTCGGCTTCAGCTTCCTCGACCAGGAGATGGGCGATCCCGGCTACGCAGTTGCAATGCAATGAAAGCACCTGTCAGACGGAACTCATGAGCGCATTTGCCAGCGGTCGAGAACGCGGCTCAATGCACGCTACCGCGATTTACTTAATGTCACTGATAACAAGGCAGAGAATAGAGTCTTCAGGTACCAAGTCGACTTTCTTGATCAAACTGTCAGAGACTTTTTCTTAGATAGGAATATCTTAGAAGAAATGGTCCAGCAAATAACCACAAAGAAGTTTGATCCTCATTTGTAGCTTTGTAAGGTTATGCTTGCATTGATTAAGACATCATACACGAATGAGATATATTTCGGAGAAGGACAAACACAACCTCTTCCTTGCCGAACGGCTTATGCATTACGCACACAGCGTTGAAGGGACATTCATACAATTTGAAGGGACTGCAATCGGACCAGATGCACCAAAAGAGCTTGGTTGAAGTTTTTCGCATTTTAGATAACCTGGAACGAACAAATTGATACCGGTTTGGATCTACTTCTAACAGTTTGCCGCCGATGAAACGCAGACGCACCAATAGAGAGCCTTTCGACGTGAGAACTTTCTTGGCATCTGCAATCCAGGCCAGGTTGTCACTCTATGTTCAGGAGCGGCTTCGGAAAGAGCCCCAAGAAATTCGATTGAAAGCGGATCGTCCCTTGCTCGATTACGCACTTCGACCAGATTCGGGTGCGCCGCAGGAAACAAGTGGACTAGAGCAAGGCCCTGTGGCACCCATTCTGAGAGTTCTTCTGGATCTCGGGGCTAAGCCAAACCTCAGAGGGTCTGGTTACAAGAAAGACACACCTTGGGAGCTGTTCCTGGAGTTTTGCTATGAAAATCGCGTAAGAGGCAAAGATTTTGCGTTCATGGAAAATATCGGAGCTGCTATGGAGATTATGATAGCGCATGGTGCGAGAGTCGATGGGACCTTCAAATTGTCCGAAAGACTCGCTTGTGAGTTTGCGGAGGTTATTGAGCACCTGAGCATACCGCCCCATTCAGTCGACAGAATTCGAGACATTATTCAAAAAAGAGATGGAATTCGATGGTTCCTCTGGAATATTATTTCTTTGGTACAACGGTGGATTGAGGTAATGAGAGCCTTTCTGCAATAGGCGTCCACGTACAGAGGACTGCAGGCTGTTCCCTGTAGCAAACATCGCTACACCGTGGTCGGGCAACTGAACTTTATTGCTTGTGACAATTAGGGCTAGACGGACGGCGGTGCCGCTAAGGGTTGAAATTGAAAGAAAAAGGAAATATTAAATAGCTCATATAATGTGGACTTCCTCTACAGTGACACTCCCAGATACCAAATATGTATAGGCTGGGGAAGAGCTGGGGTTACTTATCAGTCCAATACGTTCCATCTGGTTTAGGTTTGTATTGCTCCTTTGAACTACAAGAGCGTGAAGTCCTTTGTGCATATTCTGTAGTCCCTCAACGAGTGTCAATAATGGAATAATAAACACTGTTTGTAGTTCCTGGACGAAATGAGTTCTGTCAGGCTTCCAGGTTAGCCTCTTGTCATCGATGTGCAGTTCACCATCCCTGTAGACAGCGCTGAGCATTGAGCATTCCAGTGTGATAAAACCATCTGTGAACTGACCCGTAGCAGAAGCACCCTTCAAAGAGCACTTTGCTTCTAGCACTCGAGCCCAGGTTCTAAAATTGTTGGATGAAAGATATGGCCAGCAATACAAATACTGCTCGTATTCTATTGATCCATTGACAGATGCCCAAGACCAGCTCGGTGCTCGCCATTGCCTATCTTGCAGCTCGTTTGACGTACTGAACCAGCACATGTCAAGGAGTAGAGTATCTCTCCACAGCCCTGCCAGATATTCGTGCCCAGTCTTTCGACGTATCGCTTCCGCCAGCCCAGACAAAGCAGGTAGCTTATCTGAACTGTACGTCAGTCGCAGGTGGGAGTATTGTATGACCATTTCTCGCCAGAGAAGATCCAGTTTCGTATCTAAGTTCCGAGAAGGAGTCTCTTTGATATGATCATGGAATTCACCCTTGTCAACCTCTTGAAGCCTGTAGGTCGCGTAGCCGCATTCGCATGTACGACCATACAGGCACTCCCAAAGAAGTTCCTGGCGACCAAAGTACAGTGTGCGAGGGGATAGAATCCTCTCCTGATATACCCATCCTCTTGTTAATAAGGGAAAGTCTGGAAGGGCGTGTTCTGGGGTTGCTTTGCGAGGGAAATGCTTCATTTTATGCATCTTCACCAACCCCTCCAAAGGTACGCCTTGAGGCTGATTGCTAAAAAGACCATCTTCGACTGAGTTGGCCCACAAAGGAGCCAAGGTCAAGTATGAGTTGTAGTAAATATCCGACATTTTGCTGAATTCTTCGTTCCAGTCGGCATGGGCAGCACCCGCCTTACCGCCTTCGCCATGTTGTTGTATGATGCATAGTGCATCGATCCATAGGTACTGCAATTTTAGTGCGCGAGTGATTTCGATAGCGTCTCTGAAAGCTTTCGGCAAGTCGCTGATGCCGATTCCTTTTTTGTGCTGCTCCATATTTTCGATCGTTGTTGAGATGAAAGGATTAGGTCCCCAGCAATACGAAAGACAGATGTAGTGCCCTCTTTCGTCGTTCCGCGTTTCTTTGAGAGTGACGGTGGGAGAATCGTCTTGCCCCAGGTCAAGCACCCGCTTGGGAAGAATGGAATCGACAGGGGGGCTACATCGTGGATTATGAGACCGTGGGTGTTCGTTGATGCATATATCCAGCCAGCGACGAGCAGCAGAAGCCGCATATGAGAGAACTGTTGACTCTGTACACAGCTGCGGCCTCTTTAGTTGCCACAGGTTTTCAGTGCCTATCAACAGCACAAGCATGAGCTTTCATCTTCAAAGGACGAGATCTTAACTGACCGTCAAGTCCTTGCAAGACACAACATTTTTGCTCGTCGCTAAGAACTAATGAAGGGGTTCCTAGGAAGGTTATTTGAGAAAGCTGCAACGGCAGGTCCTTGATGAAACCAAGCTCATGAAAGTTCCTGGCAATAAATCTGCAAGATGGGCAACTATTTGAGATCCCGCCGATATGATGAGTTATGTAGGTTCCAGGTTGATTCAACATAATTGAAGAGCAGCCTTCACAAAGTTCGCCTTGGTTTACGGGTTGTCTATCTGTGACATCGTTCCAGTCAAGGCCAGAGTTTTCGCCAAGCCTTCTCTGATCGACGGGCTCTATCATGGTTTGCTCGGGATGAGGGTTAACGCGAGATACTGGAGGGCATGAGAGAAGAAAGCGGAATATGTGGAGCTAATATCCGCTCATGAAAGAATTGACAGATTGACCGATATATCATGTGACCTTGGGTACAATCCGTAAAGCCGCGGAATTCCCGCCACGCGGGGAGATTCAGCAAGATACGTAATGGTCGTAAAATCATAAACGAGTAATTCATTATATTCTTTTTATTTATTTAGTATTATAATAAATTTAAATTATACTGATCTTACATATAAGATACCCACTTTGCATGCTGCTTCGTAATGACTTGCTGAGCGGCAGTAACCGATACCCTTGTCTCAGATTGCCAAGTTTAGCTAAATCTGATGCAATAGGTACAGCATTGCCTGATCTTTATTAACCAGCGCATAAATGTAAGCCCTGGATATTTCATATTGACTGACATGTCAAGACTCTCCCAACTGAGCTAAACCTGCCGACAGATACGAATTGAGTTTCGTAAGACACGCATTAGCCGAAGTCGCCCCGATGCATCAGGAACATCACTCCCCCGGACCCCTATAGTGGCTTCACGGAAGAGAGATATAAGCTCCGCAAATTCCAGGGTAACCCTTCTATCTGCGAGGTCACTCTTGATAGATACATAGGTGGAGTTGCGAGACTGGCAAAGAACCTTCACGTTCTCTACGAAAGAGGTCATTGGCACCGGGCTTATGAGCTGATCGTGTTCAGTGAGTGGCTCATGCAGCACGTCTTCATATCTACCTGTATTAAATAGACCAGTTCCATTGCAAGTATCAAATTTACGCCAGTTTGGAGAGCATCCAATGCGGTGTCGGAATTCCTTCATTGTACTGAAACCGCAACCAGAGATTCACGGCTCGCTTATTCTCTACATCCCATTTCACCTTCATCACGTGCGTCCTGATCTCAGATATATGCATCCTTTGGCCCAAGATCAGACATCAGACTAAAATAAAAATTAGTTATCACCAGGTATGCAAGGCACTCGACACTTCCATGATGGGAGAAAATGAGCATCGCATATTCCGCCAGGTGCTGCAGATCAGGACAGTGTTTCCTCACCTTTCCCCCTGCACCGTCTACCGAGCCACCTCTTTCTATAATGCAACACTTTCTTGTCCTCGAGATACCCAAGCGCATGCGGCATAACATAAGTACTTCTTTAAAGCATCTGCGAGGGTATCAGCCACCTCCTACCTGTTAGAGCAGAGCAGACATATTCTGTTACCACTAAGAACCTATTTACCAGGCCATCGCACACCAGGCAATAGATCTGCTAGTACATATCCTCTCTTATAAAGTATAGGGTACTAATATAACATAATAGGTTTCACAGGGTCATCTCTTAAAGGGAGAATATCCTCAAGCATCTTTCCATGCCATACATCATGAGTCTAGTAGCATGACAACACCTGCAAGGCAATATCAAATGGTGGTTCCAGTCATCCAAGAATTAACAGAGCCAATCAAGGTCTCAGTCGGCAGTTACATACTTAATAAATTTTAAATCCCTTAGGGAGATACAGTAGGATTCCTGAACAAAGGGGTGTCATTACTCCCAGAGCGCACAATTAACTACTATTCTATTATCCTATAACAAAGACTATAATAAAGAAAAACCCTAGAGTTAATAGACACCTGGCTGCAAATTATATAGGCTAGTATACGTCGCAGACAATCGAGGGGACTTAGGCCAACAGTGTTAAAACAGGGCATAGTTATAAAGACCTAACGCATCGTTCGTGACTGGATATGAACATGAATTCGCTCCTCTTCAAGCACATACGACCATACCTACAGGAAAATACGGGATCCCGTCTGCTCTCCCATAGTCAAGCCTGTAAGGGGCGGATTAGTAGTTGGGTCGGTGACGACCAGCGAATCCCCGCTGTTGTATGTTTTTTTAGCTTTTGCAGATAATCTGAATTTTTTGCCAGGTGCGTCGAGTCACCAGATACCCGCGGTCGCAATTCTACTTCAATCAGACTGTTTACAACCGCGACCCAGTTTTGCTTTTCCAGGTAGCCACTGTTCTCATAATATATAAAACTCCATGAGGCTACGTAGCTATCAATCCCCTCAACGTTGCTCTGGGTTTGTCTAAGAACATTGGGATGTACTTCTACACCCACTCGGATTCCCAGTGGTTGGTGTACTCAGCCTTGTAAAACTCCCAGTAGTCTGGATACCATCCCGACTGGTGCCAGTCTATGATGGCGACAACACGAGAGGGCCAGCCTTCCGAGACCATTATGTTGCTCTGGTGAAGATCAGCATGAGTGAAAACGACTCCCCGATCGTCATGTAGTAACTGGCGATAAGGATCGGGTATATCCTCGAGCTCATATCCTTCCCAGTGGGAACCACTTGCAGCTAGCCGTTTAAACAAGAAAGAAAGCCAGTCATGGAATTCTTTCACCGACGAGAATGGTCCTGCTCTTGGTCGGATCGCATCGGCAAATACAACATCTTGTAGCGGCCCGCGGTTGATTTGTCCTGGCGACTGATCAGCATCATCATTTGTACGGCATTCGTACTCTCACGTACCGAGAAATTCATCATTTGAGTCACGTTTTACTTGACGTAGGTCAACTACCATGTCTCGCAATGGATCGCAAATCCCAGTTTTATCCTCTTTATTCAAAGATTCCCATATTTTCTCCAAGGTCACGCCTTCAACCAACTGCATATATAAAAATACTTCTCCTCAATCTTCGGTCCAGCCGTACATCTCGGGCACAGGGACGCTTGGAAGATGTCGACTTAACCACCAAAGGCACTGGCCTTCCGCAACAGTGACACAAGGCTCTTTGCCAAATTTGACGACCAAGCCAAGTGACTCGAAGATAACAGTATTCTTTCTATCAAGGACGTGATCGCCAGCTTCACTCTTGACTCGAACTTGATCAGCAGATGGGAAAGTTGCCCCAGGCCCATTATGTGTGAAGAACATAGAGTCTTTGAATGTAACGCTAGAGCCCTTGGGGAGAGAGTCAACGAAGATCGTAGGCGGCGAGCTTTGCATCTTGAAAGGTCTACATTTGATGATGAGGGGAGAGCATGTTGGTTAGGCACCCCTCCTAGAATTTCGTTATTGGTTCCGCCTTCCAGCGGATGAAAGCCGGGCCGCTACATATCCAATCAAGAGTCAAATTTAGTCACCCTGCAACGAACATGTTGCGGAACACAGTTCAGGGTATAACAGTTGATGGCTACAGCCAACTTCAGTCTCCATGAGATACTCTACTGCAAGACTGCAAGGTAGATGGAGCATGGTAACGAATTATGGCAACGATAAAGAACAGTTCATATATTAATTCCTATTTACAATCTGTGAGGAACTTGAAGATATTACTTGGTCAAGCATGTAAGTCGAAGGCTTTGGAACAACACCTGTACACAAAATTCAAACTCTCTCAATGACCTCGATTTCCCGCAAAATTCTATGTAAGCTTCTATTCTATGATCGCCCAAATCCTTTCAAGTGACTGCTCATAGAGATCGCTTGAATGAAATGCATCAAAATGGCGGCTTGAATTCGGGATATGGCAACTATCCATGCGTCCAGCACCAAAGAATAAAATAAATCCTGTCTGAATAAATCTTGAAGGAGCTGAACCCCGAGGAGAAATATGCGATTGGCCAATGAGCTCACCTTGATATCTCCGTGGAGGTATCTCCGGGCGTTCCGATGTGAGATGTCCGTGGGCGGATTTTAAGCTAGAGCTTGCCTTAAGTCCGTCAGTAGCGACATGAATAGATGGCACAAGAGCACTGCTACATATACCACTTGTTTCGTCAAATATCCCTTTGAACCTTCGAATTTGCCACCAAAGCTCATAGAGTATCTGATGCAATATGTCCAAATACAAGCAGCTGGTCCTTATTACCGGTGAGTTGATGCACGCGCAGCTTCGCAGACTCTCCATTGAGATACCCAACTAGGCGCCAATCAAGGTGTCGGCTTCGAAACAGCCAAGAATCTAATTCTATCTTCCGTCAAATACCATGTCATTATTGGCAGTCGAGATGAAGCCAAGGGGGAGATAGCAGCTCGGTCGCTCCAGTCACTTGACGACATCAAAGGAACAGTCTCCAGCATCCAGATTGATGTTACGGATGACAACTCCGTCGATGCCGCTGCTCAAACTCTAGCCTCTGAATGGGGCAGATTGGATATTCTGGTCAACAACGCTGGTATCATCTCAATGGCCAGCCCTCCAACGCGTGAAGCTTTCCGCAAGGTTCTTGAGACAAATCTCGTTGGTGCACTAAGCGTCACCGAAGCGTTTCTCCCTCTTCTTCGCAAGTCGGAGCATAAACCTCCTCGTCTCATCTTTGTCACTTCAAGCACTGGATCCATCACCCATACATCCAACCCTGAATCTCCGCTTCATAGCGCTGGTGCAACGGAATACCGGACTAGTAAAGCTGGATTGAACATGCTTATGACTATGTACAACATTCGGCTTAAATCAGAGGGTTTCTTGGTATTTGGGGTGGATCCGGGGTTGTGTGCGACAAACTTCACCAGTAATGCCGAGTCTCTCAAGCAGCGAGGAGCAGCTGAGCCGGCGGAGGGAGGGGAGCGAATCGCGCGTGTTATTAAGGGTGAGAAGGATGAAGATGTTGGGAAGGTTATTGGAGTTCAAGGTGTAAACCCGTGGTGATGCTATCGATTTGGTTTACGGGGAACAAGTAGCAAAGGGGACGTATAGGAATGGCGGATAACTATTTCTTGGCTCTTGTATGACAGTGTCACCTAAACATAGTGGGATCAGTCCCTGGGTCATCGGCTGGTCCATTATTCTCAAATCACAATCAGGAATTAGATTATCTCTGAGCTAGAGGTCCCTTTCAAGCAAACATAGCCACGATTAACTAACGTTAGCTGTCAGACTGGTCCCACTGATGCTGACTCAATCCACTACGGAGGATCCTGAACCCGGTTCTCACCGCAAGTATAAAACGTGATCCTTACGCTTCTTATCGTTAGATTGCTCTGCGATCCTTTGAAAGCCAAATACATATACTTCTAACATCATGGGGTTAACCTGGTTCATCACTGGCTGCTCCAGCGGGTTCGGCGAAGCTCTCGTTCGTCAACTTCGATCTGCAGGCGATAACGTCATAGCTACTGGTCGCAACGCCGATACAAAGCTCTCACACCTCAAAGAAACTGGCGCAGCTATTCTAGACCTCGATGTTTCATCCTCTCCCGAGGTCATCAAGTCCAAGATCGAGGAGGCTTGGAGTATCTACAATGGAATCGATGTTGTCGTCAACAACGCGGGGTATATCCTCAGTGGGGCAGTAGAAGAGCTGACGTGAGTAACATGGATTGTAAGCTATCATGAAAGCAGCTGATAATAGAATAGCCAAGAGGATATGGAAAAGTCATTCCAGGTCAATTTTCACGGACCTATGAATATCACCCGCGCCGTCTTGCCGTACTTGAGGAAGAAGGGATTCGGAACTTTGCTTTTCGTCGGATCTCAAGCTGGATGGCACGCTGATCCCAGTGCATCAGGATACTGCGCTAGCAAGTTCGCTCTAGAAGGTAAGTCAACTTGAGCTTTCCGCTCTCCAAACCTTGACCGACTAACACCCTCAGGCGCTGTCGAGTGTCTATCCAAAGAACTCGCCATCTTCGCTCGAGGTCTGAAAGTCCGCATCGTCGAGCCAGGATACTGCCGCACCCCGGTTTTCAACAAGATCCAGCATGTTGAGGCTCGTGTTCCAGAGTATGCTCAGTTTAATGAAGCAGTAAGACAGGCTGAGGCGACTTTGACGGAAAGTTCGCCGGGAGATCCCGAGAAGGCTGTTGCTAGGATGATTGAGCTAGTTAGGGGAACAGGTTTTGCAGAGGGCAAGAAGGTGCCTTTGAGGGTACCTTTGGGTTCGGATAGTTGGTCGAGAGTGAAGACCAAGTGCGAGGAGACACTGGAAATTTGCCAGGAATGGGAGGATATGGCGAAGAGCGTGGATATATAGGCCATATCAGCATAAACCGAAATAACAAGAGTTTAAATCGCAGGACAAGAAAAAGGGAACATTATGTATAGTGTTACGAATTTTCAAGTGGATAGAATCAGACGGACGGACAGACAAGACAGTTCAGGCAAAAAGAGACGGGCAATTTCTATTTGGATAGAAAAAGAAAAGAAAAAGAATAGGGTCTGGCCGGGGATTGAACCCGGGACCTCTCGCAAGCTAAGCTATAGGGTTTTCCCTAAGCGAGAATCATACCACTAGACCACCAGACCGATCAAGTTTGATAAGAACACGTTTCAGAATTCGGCCTATGATCCAAATCAGGCGTGACCCAGTCAGTTGTTCATGGATGATCGCATACCGCTTTCTCAAATGTCATCACTAAATTACAACGAATTTAGTCAAGTCACTGGATCTCTCCGGAACTTTGTGTCCCCCAGAAAATGGCTGTATGATGGGGTTGAAGGTTCATCAACAGCCATGTCGGTGTAAGTCCATTGGATCCAGCGTTCAAACACCAAACTCTGTTCCTATCAATAGTGAAACACTCACCATTTCATGCGCTGCCCTACGGGGCATCATCCCCGGCGTTGATCACATCTGGGTCATTTAATTGGCCGTCTTTAGTGGATGTTCTGTAAATCTCGCTACGGGGAGCCTAGCTCCATCGAGGTTAACCCACTGAATGATTGGGCTCCTGCCTGGCTAGTCCCCTATCGCTATTCCCATTTTGTTCCCTCTCCTTTCCCAATTTCCCACCGTGATTTTCTCTTCTTCAACATCTCGTCGTTCATTCATTCGCTCATTTTCAGCCACAAAATACTTGACTTCATACACTCGTTATCAGTATTCAAAATGTCTTCTGCTCTCGTCACCTCTCTCCCCATCTTTGCTGGGGCGGGCGCGTCAACGACTCTCGTCGCCGAAGTCCTCGGCGCAGACGCGGATCATACAACATACGTTCTCAACTGCCCCTACGTTGACCCCGAGAGCGAAGAGTTCCATACCATGGACGACTGCGGTGTCTACAACAACACGTACATCATTGGACCCTACATGAGCAAGACCCTTCCCCCTGGTGCCGCCAGCACAGGCGACTTTGATCTCTTCATCACCATGCCCGGCGACAAGGAGGATGACTGGAGATTCTCCGTGCACTGCGAAATGTCGCGTACCGTCGCGCAAAAGTGCACCACTATCAACGTTGGCGGCAACGATGATGGCCATCCCACCGCGACTCTCACCAACACTGAAGATCTTGAGGATTACGGATTTAGAACATTCGATTACGGTGCTGTTTCTATCACTGCTGGTCAGGAACTACTCAACGCTAAACACGCGAGCGCCACTGCAACTGCTAGCGACGCCACCAAGACTAAGGCTTCGGGAAGCGATGCTAGTGGATCTGAGACCTCTGGTGAAGCTACGCCCGTTAACACATCTGGTGCCTCGTCGTCTTTCACGCGTGTGTTTGGTGCTCTGTCTCTGGCCGGTGTTGCTGCTGCCCTCGTTATGTAAAGTTCTGGCTCGGAACAACTCTACGTATTTGCACAATTCTTTGTATAGATAGGTAATCAGTAATGAAGGGTTAGGGTTGGGGATGGCAGGTCTCGTAATGCATAGGATTAGGCTTGATGTTTACACTTTAGGCAGTCGATACAGATGAATTAATGTTTTGCCCCCTATGTGACTGGAGAGTATGCGTGGAGCCCCACGATTTAAGTCTGAACCTGTCCGATTGAGTTTCTCCCAGCCAACTACATCCATATGAACCACAGCTCGAACCAAACTGCACGCTGAGTCTCTTCACGTCATCAGCCAACCCAACTTCAAAGTTGAATCAGAGTGTGCAAGCAAAAAGATACTTGGAACATGTGAGTCGAGGTTGAATCATAGCTCGGAGCGTGTAAAACTCAGAAGAGAAAGGAATCGAGCATAATGGAAGGAAAAGGAACCTCGCGGTACATGGTCCCTCTTTTTGGGTTGGTGCTAATGAATGCAAAATGTCGATGTGATGGAACAGGGCAGCGCCCTCCTTAAGCCCTTTTTTGAGGGCTCACAGCAGGTATCTTGTGTTGCTTCTTATCGCTGCGAGGCTTCACGATTGAGCGCCCCTGGGACTGTGATTCCCCTGGACAACAGGCAAAACATGGTACAGAAGTCAACGATCGTGAGTGGACATGAGAGAAAACAGGACAATTTCCAGGATGGCCGTATAAGTAGAGCGTAGTGGTTGCCTCGGCTCTCTCAGGAACCAATGTTCTCATAGCATAGTTAGGCCATAGATGATCTGTAAGAAGCCCTTGCTACCATGTCTATTATTAAAATGGGATAGATTTGGATATAAAAGAAAACAATGTTCCTTATTCTATCCCTTGGTACTCTGTGTCGTTCAGAGACAAACCTCGTCACTTGAATTGGAGAAAAGAATTCCTCATGAATCCTGGCCAGGAATCTTGAACTTGTCAATCGAGATTTGGCCAAGCTGGGCCTTCGACAGTCCCTCGCCACTCCGGCTCCGGAGGTGTTTCTAGAATTTGGGCATTGACCCAAGGCCCGAACGCACCAAAGCTTCACAACAAGTGAAAAAATCACATCCAAAGTGACCACAAAATCATTTGTGAATGGAACAAATTAGCCGAGACCTGAACATGAGGCATCAAATGCTACGGAAGGGGCAATAGCCTGAGGCCATTGGCACAGATGTGACTTTTGATATAAGCTTTTCACGGACTGTGCTGCTAATTTGAAACTCAGATCAACTAGTGCTAATGCATAATCATAGTTGCGTACCACCCAATTGGGCAATATCGTTCTGAACGAGCATCTTCCGGGCACGGCAAGGAGGAAGTCCACAGATGCACTGGACGTGGCCAGCTGTTCCAGTTGGAAATAAACATATCGTTTATGGGGTTCAAACGATTTCCAAGACAGAGGAGTTTACCATGCTAGTCAGCTTATCGAGTAAGGGGATGAAAAGGGGAGACCCAGGGGAGCAGGAATCACGCACAATTCACGTCCAAGAATTGTGAGTTTACTTTACTGTCTTTGCCTCTTCAACCTTTATCATCAAGATGCTTTTCACTTGTGCCACTATTTCAGAGAATAGTACATTGTACATCCCCTCATGGCGAATCAAACCAGGCCATTTGAGTGAACACTCCGTGATTCTACGTGATTACCTTCCATCAGAGTCGAAGACCAGACGAAAGGCAGTGTGAATGCACAGTATAATGGACTTCTGACAGGAGATATGTGCCTTAGCCTCAAGATTCCAAAATGAAGCTCTCGTGACTTCCACCCTTTCATTCGTCGGAGTGAACTCACGATTTGACAAGCTTTCATACTGTACTCTTTAGAATCTCATGTCTTGAGCTTCTTCTACTCTTCGCTTCTATAAAATCCATATTATTTTCTCTGTCTTCCTTTCTTCATTCTTTTCACTTAATCACATTCGACAAACAAGTCCAACTTTCGACAAGTTACACTTACCACGGTAATAAACATCAAAAGGTCATACTCCTTCCTACCTCTGCACTATTGCATCCAACATAGCTCCAGCTACAATGAGAATCAACGAGCAAGGTGACAAGATTGCATGTTCCAAGTGCCGTGACGGGCACCGAACATCCACATGTATTGACGCCCCAGGCCACCAAGGTAAGCACACGCCCTTCTTCAAGCACAAACTCCGTAAACGAATCATCGCTAACAAACTCTACAGACGACGTGCAGGTAATTCGTCGTGCCGGTCGTCCAGAGGGGTCCAAGAACGACCCAGCCAGGGCTACTGAGCGACGGGAAAAGAAGAGGAAACGCCAAGTGGAAAAGGAGCTGGAAGAAGAGGCTGCAGCCTTTCGACGAGAGGCGCACGCCTTTTGTCTTCAACGCGCCGCTTCTGACCCTGTGCAAGGTAACTTCGCTGCTGGGTACCCGCAGTTTCCTGTCCCCGGGTACCAGAACCTTGGGAGCCTTGCAAACCCTCATGCTCCTGTCGCTTCTTTTCCCCGGCGTTCTAGTTTCCCTCCGGATCCCCTTCCTCCTGGCATACCTGAGCCCGTCCGGCGTCTCTTGGAGCAGCCATATTATCCTGGCGTGGGATACGCTCCTGCCTCTCCTACTCCCGCTGTCCCTCTCCCTGTTTCTGCCCCTTCTGTCCCCGATTTCCCTCTTACTGCTCCTGGCCATGCTGCCTCTGTTGTCCCCTTTGGAATGGATGGCTCATGGGATTTTGGGTTTGAGATGCCCACGCCGGTCCCAGATCCACATTTCCTTGCTCCCTTCCTGGGCTCTGGTGTCGTTGGTAATTCTTTCGGCACAAGTTTCCAACATCCCATGCCTGCCCTTGGTCACGCTTCTCTCCATCCTTTCGATCCTGCTTCTTCTGCCCCAGTTTCCCAACCAGTCTTGGCCAACCAGTTCGATACTATGGCACGAGACTCTTTGGTCAACAACCCGATCACGGGGTTTCCTCAAGTTGGCATGATGGCTCAGGCTGATCAAGTGGACAACATGATGATCCAAACCGCCCCGGGAGATCTCATGGAAGCTGGGGATACTGTCCTTCCTGTCCCCTCTGCCTCGTTCCCTGCTCTGTTTCCCCATAAAGGAGACACTTGGGGAATGATTTCTTGGGACGGGTTTATGCCTGGGTAGATCGCTCAGCCTATCCCAGCGGCCAACAATGGTGTCCAATCTTCCGGCTCCCCAAGTTCTTCCGGGTCTTGGGCTTTTCTTGATCACCCGTCTTCGGAGTTCTCCCCCACCACGGGTCTTGCCGCACTTGGTACTCTTGCTAATCAGGGGGCATCGGCTTCTCCTGTCCAATATGTGTTCCTTGATACCGCACCCCATGTTACTGACCCCTTTGCGGATGAAGACCTGTATGGCCCTGGATAATAGTCTGTGGCCTGTCAAACGGCTGGTGGCTTATTTCCTTCCTCCTATGACTTTACTTGAGGACTGGGAGACATAAGAACTTGGGTACTGTGGCTGGCGGACATGCTGTCTTGGTTGCTTCAACCAGAGGAGCAGCTGGGAAGCACAGTAAAACGCTGGGTGAAGTCAGCCTACTCGTCCTTGAATGAATCAGGAGGTGAGAGCTGATGCAAAGTTGGATCATTGGGAAAGGGGCCAAATCCAGGTCAAATGGGAGTCCTAGGATTGCGCGAAGATTCGACGGTGGGTTTTACTCGTGCCATCTCTGGCCAGTTCTACACGCGGCTCAGCGATACAGAAGGTCCCTTATGTGGTGCTGGTCGTATTGGTTGGGAGGCTATCCCAGCCAGAGTCACAAGTGTCTATATGAATGGGTTCATGGAGAAATTCAGGGATGAAGCAGAACAAAAAGCCGTCAAGTTCAATTCAAGGCTGACGAAAAGCACACGCTGATATCAAGATTCACGCCATGATTGCTCCACAAGCATACTTTACTATGTATGGAGGAGTCTCAATTTTATGCCAGGATACAGAGTAATACGATGGATTATCATATTTATTTTCGTTTACATGGCGTTGTAGATAGTATCATACCCCTAGAGGAGATCCGGGATCTCGTCGAGTCGTTACTCCAAGAAGCATAAGTGGATTTAGGAGTCACGATATATCAAAGCTTGCATTTGAAATGGAACATAACTGATTTGATTATTATTGGTCACTAGTCTTTCACGGTGTATAATAAACTTGTCCCTCGTAGCATTTTAACGATGACGATTCGGAGGTTAAACTCAAATGCTCAGCCCCTTATTCGCCCACGTCTGCGTGAATGTTTCTGCCTGAACTCTCAAAATAGGCACCCATTAACTTGCCCCAACCCAAGTGACACACGCCACAGCTGCTATTGCAGCTAAAGCACCCAGGACTAACATTTGAAGCCCTTCAATCATCCACGAACGCACTGACGCATCTCCAGTTTGCAGAATGTAGCTCTTCCCCGCTCCAAATGCAAATAATACCAAGAGACAGAGACAAGAGCTCCATTGAAGACCGAGACCAACTGTGCTGGTAAAAAAGTACGGAAACAAGGGAATGATGCCGCCGATGGTGTAGCCTAGCGATATCGAGAGACCAGATATGATTGGTGACTGAGGGGTTGGTTGTGAGGGCGAAAGATCATCTTTTAACGAGTTTATGCGTGATACCACGCGTTGTAGATCTGATGGTTCTTGTTGAATTGTGTTGAGGATTGTGGTGACTGTTGAACTCGGTAGATCCAAAGGCTTGAGATGTTGTCGCACCAACTCCTCCGCTTGCATCTGCATTTTCTCGGACTGTTCAACCATGTAGTCGCTTTCGCTATTCCTCTCATAACTCTCCCTCGATTCCTCCAAATCTTTGGACTTAGGTTGGCAAGGTGCGCATTCGTCTCGTGCCGCGAGATATCCTCCGATTCCCATGCTGATACTGCCGGCGCACAACTCTGCTAATCCGCCCGTGATGACGGTATCTGTCTTTCCGAGAGAGCTGAGCCCAGCTGTGAGGGCAAATGGAACTGTAAGTCCATCTGAGAAACCGAGCGTAAAGTCGGATAGAAAACGTTTGAATGCTGGGCTTTGCGATGACTTCATGTTGGACAATTTCGCCAATCTCCAAACCTCAGGTTCACAGACGAAGGTGTAAGAAGGAAGAAAGTCTCAAAAGAGCAAAATCATAAGTCCTTCACATGCCTCCACGTGCCTTCCCAATTCATCCCATGATGCATCTCATCGGTGACAAGACAGGATAGCTCACGGCATGATATTGCCGACCGCAGCACAAAACAGTCCCGCAAGCGAAGTGATCTACGCCGCACATGGTAAAACGCCGCGATCTTACAGGTCGGCCACGCGCTAACGACCGCTGACAAAAGTGCGCTATTTGATTCGTCTGCCCCTGGGAGATGGTGTCCTAGTGCACAAGATCCCTGGAGCAAAAAAGGCTAATGGATGGATCGTTCGGCCCGTTGACTTGGCGATCTGGCATGTGCTTGGCAATTAGTACCACGAATTTACTGAAACATTATTGAAAAGTCGTTATTGAGGATTTCAGAGGTTAAAGTTGAGTGTAATTGGCTATTTATTCTATCTAGACTGATATCATAGAATTGATGCTATTTACATTGTCCTGATTACACCGAGTATCTATACAGTAATCTAGGTAGACTTGGCAGGCTCATAACCCTTAGGAGGGTTAAGTCCATCGTTAACCTCAATAGTATCCTTGTAGTAAGTAGGATTCTTGCTCTTCTTCCACTCCTTGCGAATAGGCTCAAAGATCTTGCGTCCAGAGAAACTATGCTCAAGATCCAAGTTGGGCGCAACATACTCCTTGTTTCCACCATTAGTGTTGAAAGGACCAGCATACGAGGCGTTCCAGAAGTAGCTGTCAAGCTTGTGAGACTTCCACTTTCGGATCTTGTCGCCTGTCTTTTGCGCAACGACCTTGAAGACGTTGGCGCCGACATCCCAGCGTCCGAGGGTGTCGAGACCCCAGTTTGCGGAGACGGTGGCGATCTCGGAGTAGTGGTTGTAGAAGCTGTTGTCGCTGGTTCCAACGAGATGCTTGGGGACTGCGTCGCCGAGAAGGATGCCGAGAATGTGGTTTTGACGAGCGTAGGTCTCGTTCTCATCCCATGTAACAAGAACAAGAGTGTTTTGCATGAAATGCTTGTCCTTGAGAAGAGGTTCGAGGAAAGTACGAGCCCACTGACCAGCAACAGTGACCGAAGTGTCGTGTCCATCAGAAGTCATGTTAGGAGTGATAAACATCCACTGAGGAAGCTTGTTCTCTTTGAGATCCTTGTGGAAGACAGACTTCTCAGTATCAACGAGCGAGAGGTTCTTGATCTGAGAAAGGCGCTGCTCAGAGGTAGCGATGCTGTCGTGGAGAACAGCGGGGTTATGCTTGCGAACGTAGTCATTCTTGCCGTTCTGGTGGTTCACCCAGGAGAAGCCCTCGAAGCCAGAGTAGGGCATGTCCTCTTGGTACAGACCCCAGGAGATACCGCGGTGCTCGAGGAGATCAATCACAGTAGAGACGTTGCGCGGGTTGCGGTTGAAGTCGTCGTTCTGCATGCCAAAGTAATCTCCCGCAATGGCGGCCATGTAGTTTGGCTCAGAGGGATGGGTCACTCCAAAGTAGTTCTCGAGAGTGATACCCTTCTTGCGGAGCCAGGTGAAGTTGGCTACACCAGTCAGTTCTCATCCTTCGATTAATTGAGGGAGGGGAAACTTACGGTCACCGAAAGCCTTCTCGTAGTTCTCATTCTCAAAGTAAATGATGGCAATGCGATCAAATGCCTTGCCCTTCACCTTGGAAGTAGGACTGCTAGTCTTGGCTGTAGCAGCAGCAGCAGCGACTTCAGCGGTGCCAGTGGCAGTGTAACTGGTCTCCCAGCCAGTCTCATGCTTGTGCTCCTTGGGAGGCTCATAAGAGTGGCCGAGGGCCAGACCAGCGACGGCCAAGATGGTAGCAGTTTGGAAGAGCATAACGATTGAATACAAACACAAACTTGCACTTTAGCTAAAGATCGACGCTCAATTGGCAGCAGCGTTATTGGGTTTCATATAGGAATGCAGATCAAACTGCACGGATATCGTGCCGTGCGTTTCTCCACCGTCGGTCAACGCAACGTTGTTGGTGCAAATCATATTGAACTTTTGTAATAGCTCTCGGTAGAATGTAACGCCAATGGACTGCATAGGCAGGGCACGTGTGAGTGTCTTTGGGGATTCAGAAGGGTTCTGCTCGCGTGCCGACTCTTCCGGTTCCTCGGGTTCAACGTCACGCTAAGATGATCCCTGTTTAGGTGGGGTGGAGTATGCATTGAGGGTTCATCTTGGACTTGGAGTTTGTTCTTTTGAACGAACGACATGACAACGTGGGCTTTTTCTTTAATCGTTGAGTGTGAGAAAATATGGATGAGATCAAGTCGCCTTGGGTGAAGGAAGATGAGAGCGAGGGTGAGGGGAGATGGTTCCTTGGTGATGAGGCTGCTTTGAAGACAGAGCTAGCGGTCGAGAAGGCTTCGTGGAAGACCAAAAGGCCAAAAAGCAAGGGCTTGACAATATTCATCGCTGTCGCTGGCCTCATATCAATACTTCTGTTGGCTGCAGTCACGCTCAACCTCCAGGCCCGACCCTCAACACACAAAGAAACGCATCCAAAACCCCCTCAACCAAGCAAGCCAGCTCCAGCGCCAGAGACAATCAAACACCAAGAACCCATCCCCTCAACACCTCAACTCCGCAACACAAAAGAATACACCCTCTCACCATCATGGAACTTCAACTCCCCTCCAACAACAAGAGAATATTTCTGGACCATCAACGACGCCGTCCTCAATCCCGATGGAGTCTTCAGACCAATGATTCTCATCAACAACCAATATCCTGGACCTCTTCTTGAATGCAACGAAGGCGACACTGTTATTGTCCATGTTGAAAACAAAGCTGTTAATGCGACTGCGATTCATTTCCACGGCATGTTTCAGAATGGCACGAACAATATGGATGGAACCGTTGGCATTACTCAGTGCGCCATCGCGCCAAACTCAAACTTTACTTATAAATTTGATGTCAAGGGTCAGCATGGAACGTATTGGTATCATGCGCATCATAGCGCACAAGCGTCAGATGGATTGCTTGGACCTATGGTTGTTCACTCCAAGAAGGAAAAGGACCTGCAGAAGATGGACTACGCGACTGATAGAGTTGTTATGGTTCAGGATCATTACCATAATTTGACCTCGGAGCTTTTGATGGAGTATCTTGCTCCTGATCAAGAAAATAACGAGCCGGTACCAGATAATGGTCTCATCAATGGGCGGAATGTTCGCGATTGTGCGGACTTTGAGGGTTGGGCGTGCAATAACACGGATCTTGAGATACCGACAATTGATCTGGAAGCTGGGAAACGGCATAGACTGCGCATCATCAACGTTGGCGCCTTTGCAGAGTTTCAGATTCAATTTGACGAGCATCCATTCTACGTCACCGAAGTCGATGGTACAGACGTCCATCCTGAACCAATCCATCGGGTAAACGTCCTTCCAGCACAGCGATATAGCGTTGTCCTCGAGACAAACGCTACAACAGCTACTACGTTCTGGATGAGAGCTAGAATGGTGACGCACTGCTTCAAGAACAAGAACGAACGTCTTCAGTCTGAAACGAGAGCCATCATTCGATATACCGGCAAGGACGAGAAGACATCTTCTCGAGAGCCGACGAGCGAGGAATGGCCTGATGCAATCGAAGTCATCTGTCGAGATCTGAATACCACCGATCTTCGACCCGTTGAAGTTATTTCTCCACCTCCAGCGGATGAAGTCATCGTTCTTCGCGCAAACTTTGAGATAGGCGATTGGCGCTTGGCAAGGGGGTTCTTTAATGAATCAACTTGGCATGCTAACGCAACGCATCCATCCTTACATCGGTTTCTCGACAGTGGACTACAGAGCACGTCTTTCAAGAACCCCGTCGCCATCAACGAGAAGGTATTTGAACGTCAGAAGGAATTTGTCTTAGAAACAACCGGCATTCGAACAATAGACATCTCCGTCAACAACTTCGACGACGGTGCTCATCCCTTCCATCTTCACGGCCATAAATTCTTCGTCCTCCTCCAAGGCCGCGACGGCTATCCGCCCAGCGCAGCTGCCTTACCAGGGTATCTGAAATCACACGGGCTTTTAGAAAACCCGTTGAGGAGAGATACACTTACAGTAGAGGGGTATGCTTGGGCTGTTGTCCGTGTTGTACTAGACAATCCGGGTCTTTGGGCATTTCATTGTCACAATACTTGGCATGCTGAGTCTGGAATGTTGATGCAGATGTTGGTGAGGCCGGAGGTTATGAAGCATTGGAAGGTTGGCGATGAAGAGAGGGGATTGTGTAGTAGGGAGGGTGTTATGAAAGGGATGAGACCGGATGATAGTATTTGGTTTGGACAGTTCAGGCGGTAGGTCGAGGGGGTTCTAGAACTTTTGTAGGATATGGCGTTTTTGGTCTAGGTATTTTCTGATAAGATGAAGTTTCTTCCTACCAGTCGAGTAGCTTTCAAGCTACTGATAACACTGCACTCCAAGTGACAAGTGTGAAAAGATGAGGCATTTCAAATATAAAAGGAATGAACTATCTCCCTTCTGATGATATTTACCATGTCGAAAGACTGGAAGTCGGTTTTTATCTGAGACATGAGTCTCCCTTTGGCGTGATAAATACTCAACTGCCTAACGTCAACAAGCAATCATTTGGAGCTCGATATCTGCCTACGAATAAGACAGTATCTGAACGCGGCGTCTTAGCAGCTCTGTTTCTAGCTCACCTAGTGATACTATCAATGATATCCAACCATTCTTTCAATTTGTGTCTTCTTTCAACGCATATTTGAAGGATGAGAACCGTTGTCCTGAGATCATCACCGGCTTGGGGGACATGGAATGTTACTCCATGGCAACAAATAAATCTTAAATTATGCAAAATAAAGGAATTCTCAAGCTTCTTCAACCCCACATTGAGTATGTCTGGTTTTGATCGAGGTGAAAGTTGACAATTGACGCGGATTTCACGATCTTGCACTCCAAGACACCGTAGAAGTCGAGAATGCAACAATCGCGAACTTACAACAAGTATCATTTACAACGGTAAGATTTCTCGTCTTAACCTTTTTGAAATCTGTTATTGAAATTATTCCTTCAATGGCGGATCCGTGGGCCTTGTCTCCGAAGACCCGAGCATCGCTCCAATCTCAAAACAGCCTCGGAGGACCAACCTCCGATCCCCACACAATGCCATGATTCGACCCCAGAAACACGGTTCATGTCTCCTTACATTACCAGGCTTGCAAATACCACATAGGTGCACTTTTAAAATTGATCATGTGCCCGTGATTTCCATAGCGCGGAGTCACCTCTTCCGTGGTCAGTTACGGATCGGTTGAGTGATGATTCCCGGATGGAGAATGGTTCCGGATGCTCAAGATGATTGTTCAATGGACTATCCAAGGCTTGGCGGGTGAAATTTCCGGAGACTATTACGGATCGCGGGCCGGTAGTTGGCTTTTTGCGGGATGATTGACAGTTTGTTCATCTTAGTGACGCCAGTTATGGTTCGACGGATGTCGAGCAACGGGTTCCGACATCGTCGAAAGATATACTCCCGATCTGGCTAGAAACCAATTTCCTACCCATAGTAAATCAGATATAAAAGATTCACGAATCCCTCAAGTCATCAAACTTCTCAGTTGACAAGTGCATTCAGATCAACCAGCATCATGAAGTCCCTCTTCGCTCTCAGCCTCTTCGCCGGCCTTTCGGTCGCTCAAAACGCAGCATGGGCCCAATGCGGTGGAAACGGCTGGACTGGCTCAAAGACCTGCGTCTCTGGCTACAAGTGCACCGTCGTTAATGAGTGGTACAGCCAGTGTATCCCCGGTACTGCTGAGGAACCTACTACCACCCTCAAGACTACTACTGGTGGTGGTAGCACACCTACTGGTACACCTGGAAATGGAAAGTTTCTCTGGGTTGGTACTAATGAGGCTGGTGGTGAGTTTGGTGAGGGCAGTTTGCCTGGAACTTGGGGAAAACACTTTATCTTCCCTGATCCCGCTGCCGTTGATGTAAGTCAAACACTGGAATGGCGAGAACATGACTGACATGATATAGACCCTCATCTCTCAGGGCTACAACGCCTTCCGCGTTCAACTCCGCATGGAACGCACAAACCCTAGCTCCATGACCGGACCCTTTGACACCGCTTACCTCAAGAACCTCACCACAATCGTGGACCACATCACCGGCAAGGGCGCCAACGTCATTCTCGACCCTCACAACTACGGCCGCTACTTTGACAAGATCATCACCTCAACCTCTGACTTCCAGACCTGGTGGAAGAACTTTGCTACCCAGTTCAAGAGCAACAGCAAAGTCATCTTTGACACTAACAATGAGTACAACACCATGGATCAGACTCTTGTTCTGAACTTGAACCAGGCTGCTATCAACGGTATTCGTGCTGCTGGCGCTACCCAGACTATCTTTGTTGAGGGTAACCAGTGGTCCGGTGCTTGGTCTTGGCCCGATGTCAATGACAACATGAAGGTGTGTACTCCCCCTCTTTCTCCAATGACTCCCGTAGCTAATACCACCAGGCTCTCACCGACCCTCTTGACAAGATCGTGTACGAAATGCACCAGTACCTCGACTCTGACAGCTCCGGTACTTCACCTAACTGTGTCTCCACCACCATTGGAGTCGAGCGCGTCAAGGCTGCTACTGAGTGGTTGAGGAAGAACAAGAAGATTGGCATGATCGGTGAACTCGCCGGCGGTCCTAACGACACCTGCAAGACTGCTGTCAAGAATATGCTGGACTATCTTAAGGAGAACTCTGATGTTTGGAAGGGTGTTACCTGGTGGGCTGCTGGTCCTTGGTGGGCTGACTACATGTTCAGCTTTGAGCCTCCCAGCGGTACTGGTTATCAGTACTACAACTCTCTTCTCAAGACTTATATCTAAGTAGAGATGTTGAGTCATGGAGAGATATTGGGAGGCAACAGTGTTTGGGTGTTCGTCAGTTAGGCTGGGCAGACAACAAGAGCTTTGGAACTATCCAATAGGCACCAATATGGATTCCCATTTATGGATGTTCCTGGCAGCCTTCACGCAATATATTATATATAAAAGCTTTATTACTCTGGTGCCTGATACGAAACGACATTTCCGTGCAATTAACCCCTTTCCTGCGTCTTTGGTATAGGCGAGCCGAAATACTCTGCCCGATATGCAACCCAATGTCACATCAATAACAGATCTTCTTGTTGGGTAACAAGCCTTGAAAGCGACAAACTGGTCATCTAATAGGCTTTTATTACTATTTAGAAGTTGTTTATAATAAGCATCTAATGAAAGTCCGTCACATCGATCGACTCGAATGCAATTACAGATTCTGGTAACATT